>NW_012101654.1:815112-897015 GCF_000951045.1 Mandrillus leucophaeus | reverse complement strand
AAAAAAAATTGCCTGCTACCTCCCATCTTCCATTAGTTCAGGGTTGTGCCCAGAGGCATGAATCCCTCTGTATTTCTAGATTGTTTATATAGATGAAGATGAGTTTTCTCAAGTTTCTAGAGGACGATCCCAGGCAGAAAAGCAAGGTGTGTAGGCACCTGATATGGGATGCTGTCAGTTGTACCAAAAACTGTCCAACTCTAGGTGAACTAAAATAGGCTAAGGATGTATTATAATTTCTTATGATGATTGGCAGTTCATTTTCCTTTTCTTCAGAGCCTCTTTCTTCACACATTTTAAAGCTATATTTTTAGATACATTCAAATTTAGTATTATTGCACCTTCTTGTAAGTTGACCCTATTAACATTATGAACTGTTCCTTTTTTCTGTTGTAATACTTTTGCCTTAAAGTCGATTTTCCCTGCTATTAATGGAGCTAATTTCTTTCAGTTAGTATTGCACAATATATCTTCTTTTTCAACCTTACTTAACTTTGTGTCATATTTAAAGTGGTCTCTTGTAAACAGTATGTTAATTTTTAAAATTCAGCCTGATGGTCTTTGCCTTTTAATTGGAGTTTCTATTCAATTTATATTTAATGTAACTATTGATATACTTGGTTTTACATGTACCATATTACTACATTTTTATATAACAAATTTGTTAATTTTTTCTATTTTTTTGGTTAATCAAATATTTATTTGTTACTGTGTTTTTCCCATTTCTTATTACCATTTCTTTAGTGGTTATCCTAGAAATTATGGTATGTGTCCTTATTATTAGAATCTAATATAAACTAATATTTTTTACTGTTTCCTATATAGTGCAGGGAGGAACTTTAGAATGCTTGAATTCTACCACCTTCCCTCTGCCTCCTATTTGTATTGTATTGTATCTTAAAATGTATATGTATTTAAAATTATTACTATTATTATTATTTTGTGTAACCAGTATTCACTTACATTTATCCACATATTTAGCCTTTCTGTTGTTTCTCGTTCTTTCCTGGGTTTCTGTGAAATCATCAGGGATTGTTCTTTTCTAACGTAAGTATATGGCAGTTCTATTAGTGAAGAAAAGTATAAAAAAGTATAAAAAGTGGGAAGGCGTCATAGAATATTGGGATGATATCAGTGTAATTTCCTGGACAAAAGGCAGAGAAGCTGAAACTGATTTTTTTTTTTTTTACTTCATATATATTTTAAATATTTGATTTGCATTCTATTTATTTATTTTTGCTTTTTGTGGGATGGCTAGCATGGTATAAGCTTGTCCATTATAGCTGGAAATAGGAATATTTATGTGTTATCACCAACTTTTGGTTTCATTGATGTTCTCTATTGCTCTTTCTAGATTTTATTTCATTGATTTATGCTCTGATCTTTCTTATTTTCTTCCTTGTGCTTGCTTTGGGTTTAATTTGTTGTTCTTTTTGTAGTTTTTTAAAGCAGACATTCAATCATTAATCTGAGGGCTTTTTCCCCTAATCATTCAATACTGTAAATATCTACTTAAACACTGCTTTACCTGGATCTCATACATTTTGATACGTTGCATTTTCATTTTCATTCAGTGCAAAATATTTTCTAATTTATCTTGTAATTTCTGCAGTGACTCATGGATTATATAGAAGTATTCTATTTAATTTCCAAATATTTGAGAATTTTATAGCAATCTTTCTGTCATTGATTTCAAGTTCAATTCAGTTATGTCAGAGAACACATTTTATATGGCTTTTACTGTTTTTAAATTGATTAAGGTTTGTCTTATAGCCCCGAACATGATCCATCGTAGTGAATGTCCCACATGCAATCAGAAAGAATGTGTATTCTCCTGTTGTAGAATGGAATATCAATTAGGTCAAATTGGTTAATAATTTTGTTCATGTCTTCTATATCCTTATTTATTTTCTGTCTGCTTGTTGTGTCAACAACTACGAAGGAAGTATTGAAGCCTCCAATTATAATTGTGGCTTTTTCTGTTTCCTCTTTCATTTCTATCAGACTTTTCTTCATGTGTTTCAATTTAAGTTGTTAAATGAATATTCAGGCTTGTTGTGCATTCTTGTTAAGGTGACCCTTTTGTCATTATTTAATGTATCTGCTTATCTCTGGTAATATTCATTGCTTGAAGTTTACTTTGGCTAATATTAATAGAGCCACTCAGTTTTCTTTTCATTTCTGTTTGCATAATGACTTTTTCCATCTTAAAATTTTGAATCCATCTATGTCTTTATATTTTAAATACATTTCTTATTGACAGCATTTAGCTGGGTCTTTTAAAAACAGAATATGGCAATTTCCATCTTTCATTTAATGTGTTAAGACCATTTATAATTTTCATTTAGTAACATTCTTGCTAGTGATACAGTTGGAATTTTCTATTTGTTCTCTGGCTCACTTGTTTTTCCTTTTCCTTTTTTCTTATGGATTATTTGAATTATTGTAATATTCCATATTAATTTATTCAATTTTAAGCTTCATATTTTCTGGTATTTGCTCTAGGGATTACAATACATATCTAACTTTTCCATTTGTTCAAGTCTAATTTTCAAAATGAATGATTATTTTGAAGTTTTCTTGATATGTGTTTTTAATATTTTACCATTTCTAGTAAAATCTAGTATTCTTACAACTATATCAGTCCCTTTTAGTATTCTTACAACTATATCAGTCCCTTTACTGTCCCCCATTGATCTTCGTGTTAAAGTGTCATATATATTACATCCGCATTCATTGACAAACTCCAACAATGTTGTACTTTTTGCTTTTCAACAATCAAAGATGTTTTTATCAAAATTGTTCTATTCTATATGAAGTTCTTTACAAAGAACTTAAGAGGAGAAAAAAAGTTATTTACATTTATTCAGATGTCTTTCGTTTCTGTTGCTCTTGATTTCTGATCATATACATTTCTTTCTGGTGCCAGTGCTGAATTTGGTCTAATTTTGGCCAGGTGTGGTGGCTCACGCCTGCAATCCCAGCACTATAGGAGGCCAAGATGGGCAGATCACCTGAGGTCAGGAGTTCGAGACCACCCTGGCCAACATGGTGAAACCCTGTCTCTACTAAAAATACAAAAATTAACTGGGCGTGGTGGTGGGTGCCTGTAATCCCAGCTACTCGGGAGGTTGAGAAGGAGAAACATAAAATGTACCAACTTGAACCATTTTTAAGTATAAAGTTCAATAGTATTAACTATATTCACACTGTTGTGCAACCAATTTCCAGAATTCTTTTCATCTTGCAAAACTAAAACTATACCCATTAAACAACTCCCTATACTTCCTTCCCCTCAGTCCCTTTCAGCCATCATTCTACGTTTGTTTCTATGAATCTGACAGCTCTGTATACCTAATATAAGCAGAATCACACAGTATTTGTCTTTTTGTGACTGACTGGCTTTTTCACTTAGCATAATGTGCTTCATATTCATATCTGTAGTAGCATTTCCTTCCTTTTTGAGGCTAAATGGTATTCCATTTTATGTATATACCATATTTTGTTTATCCCTTTATCCATCAGTGGACATTTATGCTGTTTATTTTTTTGTTGTTGTTTGTTTGTTTTTTACCTCTTGGCTATTGTGAATAATGCCGCTTCATATCCAAAAGTGGAATTGTTGGATCATATGTTAATTCTGTTTTTAATGTTTTGAGGAAGCACCATATTGTTTTTCATAGTAGCTGCATCGTTTTACATTCCCATCAACAGTGCACTAGGACTCCAGTTTCTCCACATCCTTGCCAATGCTTGTTTCTTTTTTCTCTTTTTTCTTTTCTTTTTTTTTTTTTTTGACACAGAGTCTTGCCCTGTCACCCAGGGTAGAGTGCAGTGGCATGATCTCGGCTTACTACAACCTCCGCCTCCTGGGTTCAAGTGTTTCTCATGCCTCAGTCTCCAAAGTAGATGGGATTACAGGCATGTACCACCACATCTGGCTAATTTTTGTATTTTTAGTAGAGACAGGATTTCACCCTCTTGGCCAGACTGGTCTCGAACTCCTGATCTCAAGTGATCTGCTCAACTCGGCCTCCCAAAGTGCTGGGATTACAGGCATGAGCTACCATGCTTGGCCTATTTCCTTTTTTTTTTTTTTTAGTAGCCGTTTTAATGGGTAGTAAGTAAGGGTTTTCTAGTATTTTAGTTTGTATTTTTGTTTTTCTATTCTTGGACAATCTTGGTCTATGATACTCCCTTCTTTTTACTATGTTTGTGTATTTTTTTAATCAAAATTGTTCTATGTGAAATAAGTTAAAGAGCCTTACCTTTGTATTCTCCCAAAAGTATTGCATTATATACAGCATAAATTTTTCTTAAATATCTGGTAAATCTTTACATTTGAAATGCCTTCTCTATAAGATACATTTATTTTTCTTATTTCTAATTATGTTTATGTGTGACAAATATTTTTGATTCTTGATCAGTCTTACTAATGGCTTGTTAATTTTCAAACAAATTTTCTTTTTGCTGATTCTCCAGATAAATTGTTTCTATTTTATTAATTTTTTTCTTTCCTCCTTTTAGGCCTATTTTGGGTTTACTTAATTGTTAGTTTTCCAACTTAATTTGAATGCTGAGCTTATTACTTTTCTATAATGTTTCCTTTATTGATATATAAAGCTAACATTTCCCTCCATGTACAACTTTAGCAGCATGCTACAAGTTTTGATATAAAAAAGTCTTGTCATTTTTGTTGTTCTATTTTAGATATTCTATAAATTCTGCATTATAACTTTTTGATAAACAAATAATTTGATGATTTTAAAGTTATAAATTTATGGTGTTTATTTCTAATTATAATTAACAATGGTCAGAGAAGATTATCTGTATATTAAGTGTTTATAAAGATGAAAGTATGTAAAATATGTATATACTCATATTGTGTGAGTAAATGCACAGAAAGCAATCTGGAAGTTTATATAACAAAATGTTAATAGCAGTTATTCCAAGTGCTAGAATTTTAAAAGATTTCTCTTTTTCTTTGCATTTTTTGTATCTTCTGAATTTGAAAGGTGAATATGAATATTTTTTACTAGAAAACAAAGATGTTTATATAGGAGATAAAGAAGCGTTTAGATGAATATGTACCACCTGTATTGAGAACCCATTTCTAATCCTCTGCAGACTTTAGAGTTCAGTATTTACTTACTGAAATGCTAAAGAAAAAAAAAAAGGTTCCCTTGGCATGACTTTTAAGACAAATATTTGATTAATAATAAGTTTTCTTTGTATATCTGAAAAGAATTATGAATTCTCTAATCGTAAGTACCTAGAGAATTTCCCTTATTTCTTTTAAGTTCCGTTTTTGTCTTTAAATATTTATTTATCCACTATTTCAACATGTTTGTAGTTGAGGAATGGAGTCAGATTGATCGTGTCATATTATGAAACCTAAAGGTTTATATTTTATTTGTTTGATTAATATATTTAAATTTGAACCAGATTATTACATCCTCAAGGACAGAGATCAGGTTTGATTATTTATGTGTTTTAAATTTTTAGGCACAGGACCTAGCCTGTGTAGAACCCTTTAAAATGTTTCATGAATGGGTGAATTTTGAAATAGACATTTCAAAAATTAAGAAAGGAGATATTTACAGAAATGCCTTCTTTGGTTAACTTCTCTTGGAACTTAAAGTAAATTTCTTGAGCGATGAAAACTGTTAGATCTTTTGCACATTGTATGGCACATGGTAGTGACTCAGTGAATATTTGTTCCACCCCATCTTCATCAGTATGTGCTTTCTAGTTGGCATTCCAACCTGTGAATCAGAATTATATCAGATTGCCTTTCTCTTTTTCTATTCTCATCTCTCCTGCAGCACTCTTCTTCACCTATCCCACATCAATAAGTAGGAAGAATTCTTTCCACCTGGGCTCAAATGAACCAGAAAGAGTTGGGATTGTGTGTGTGTGTGTGTGTGTGTGTGTGTGTTTTACATTGGAAATAAATAAAATCACTCTCATATATCTTCCTGTTTTCTCCTTCTCATCCCCTATAACACAGCATGCCTTGGGACTGCACCAGCAACTCAGAAAGGGGGCATACCGCCAATCTGGTTCTTCTCAGTATTCCCACTTTAACTTCAATTTACACTTTCATGGGCTCTTGAACTTCTCGTTTCCCAAGCTTTGCTTGAAGGCCTACTTCTGCAAAAATATTTTCATGAATCAATAGAAGACCCAGACCCTAGAAGTTTTCCTGCATTAATAATTTCTTACTCTTAGATTTTGGCAATGTGCTGACAAAGACAGTTTTTGTGTTTTAGTAGCATTTGCTCGAAGCAGGTTGATACTTGATACATATGACCTCTGCCACACTCTAGTTGAGTGACACCTGGGTAGAATGAAGGAATACTGTACTTTGTTTTGGTTGTCCTTATGCTTGATGAATGCAGTCTTTTTTTTTTTTATTCTGACTTTCACATATGGTTTTATCACATCTTGTGGACTTCATTGTGACTAATGATTTCCTCCGATATTTATATATTTCCCCAGTATAATAGATCTATGTTCATGTACTCACTGACTCCAGTGTCCTCAGATCTGTGCCCAGGAGAGGAGCAGTATTTTGGTATTTCAATGTGTAAGTTCCCTTGGAAGGGGTACAAGAGATACCTAGCCAAAATTAGCTCTCCAGTGAGCCAGATATGTGCTTTCATATACTTGTAGTATATGTCCATTTGAGTTTCCTTTTTGGCAACAAATGTTAACAGTTTTGTATTTCTAGTAAAAATAATTCATTCTTGTTTTAAAAACTAAGAAAGCACAGAACATACAAAGGAAGAAAAAGAAGGAGGCCTTCTAAATTCTAATACTTGGAGATAACAATTAATATTTTGGTATACATTCTTCCAGAATTTTTTTCCTTAGCTTAGCATTCACACACTAAAACAGTGTGTGAGTACACACACACACACACATATATACATACGTATTCATAGACTTGTTACATTTACAAAAAATGTGATCATAGTATGCAGTGATTTTAATCTGTTTCTTCCCACTAAGATATTTCATCCACATCTTAATCAATGTGCCTCTGTTTAAGCAATTATTTTACAATTTGGCTCATTTACTATCAAACCCTGTTTTTCTTCTAAGACTTTTCTGCATTCATTATATACTATTTGGTAACACCTCTTTGCTAAGGTTGTTACAAGATGCAGTTTGTAATTGTTTAAATGAAAACCTCTAAAAGGTGTAGAAATATGAAAAGAAGTGAGAAAGAAGGCCAGCATGTAAAAATCAAGAAGGAAGGAAGAGACCATGTGTAGCTTGAGAAGTGGGGTTTGCATCACGTTCTTTGAGAATCATAGGATCTCTGTTCCCTTGGTTCTCAAACAAACAAAATGTTAGCTGATTTAACTCTATATGTGTTGCCTCATGAGGCAATAATGTATGCTCCTCATATGAACTCCCCCAATGCTGCAAGTATTGCTGCCAGCACATGCAGTGACTTGAATCTGACCCTGCTGGCCTTGCCACCCTCTTATTTCTTCCCATGAATGCTAAGGGACACTATTTCATTGCTAATTTACATGACTTTCAAATTGTTCAAAATATTTTTTTGATGCTTCAAAGGCTGGAAATCCTTGGCAAGCTATAAATCTTAATGGAAACCAATGTTCTCCTGAAGAGAATGCATCAATGCAACTTAGCTACCTCACTAGAAATAAAATAGAAAATTAGCAGTGAAAGCAATTTGAATGTAGACTTTATGCTGAGGAATAAAGCAAAGGAATAAAATTGCCACAGTATATTTTAGAAGGTCCTGAACACAACAAACTCTTAAAAAGATAATAAAGTTGCTGGAGCAAGAAGCAATGATGTGGACACACACACACACACACACACACACACACACAGATTGGACAGAGAAAGAGCTCAATATTCAATCAATATTCAACAAGAACACAGGGGTAAGGTGGGGGAGTGTCATAATTCTGTTTCACTGAGCATATCATAGGAGGATTCTGAATCTATGTTTCTTAGCAGTAAACTGAAGAAGAGATCTGCCTCTGTTCTCTTTATAGGGAATGGCTTATTCCACAACAATACCAAATGAAGAGCCCTAGAATACCTTGGTGTGCCCTAGAAGGAGCTATATAAATTCACAAAGCAGTAGACACTCTCTTAATTGGCATGCACAAAGCTGACTCATCCAATTAACCAATACTCTTAACTCTTTCTGTAAAACATACTGACTGAGCCCCTCTGCCGCCCCCACCCAGAGTAGGCTATTCTTCAGTTTACCACCTGCACAGATCTAAAAAGTCTGTTGGGTTTATAGTAGTTAAATTTACTATTTTAATAGCACATCTCAATTAAACTATGTTATATAATGAAACTTAACTGTGAAAAGAGTTTCTATGTCTATGAAACCAAAGTTAAATGTTACGTAAAGCTTCAAAGTTATAAAATATTTCTGTTGTTTTAGATGTGAATAAGATGACTATAAGATATTAGGAAAATTGTGAGCTCACCCCACTACCCATATTGTTCCTCAAGGATACTTACATTCTGTCGACGTTAAAGAAATTGAAATTATAAGTTATAGACATTGCATTATAAGTGTGAGTTATGCAAAAGCAAACAAGCACCATGGCATGAAACTCTAAACACTGATCACCCATCCAAAAGTGAAAATTAACTAATGAAAAGTTTGGTGAATGAATATTTTCAATGAAAACAAGATTTTAAAATCATATATATTTCACATATATATGTAATTTTAGAACTGGTTATCTGATTTAATGAACTATTTTGATTGATGACTACAGTATTCTACAGTATTTCATTAAGTTTCCTGTGTGGGTCACCTATGAAACAGACAGGTTTTTCAGAGCATCCCTATAATACTATTTCCATTCCTAAGGCTAAATTCTTAGCTTGATACAGACAGGGATAGTGAGCCCTCAGTTTTGATTCACACTAATATATACACATATAGAGAGGCCCTGCTATACCTGCAGGAGTTGTTTCAACGTTTAAAAATGCCACATCTGCTAGGCACGGTGGCTCACATCTATAATCCTGACACTTTGGGGGCTGAGGTAGGCAGATTACTTGAGCCTAGGAGTTTGAGACCAGCCTGCGCAAAGTGACAAAAAAAAAGAAAAAAAAAAAAAATTGCCAGGCATGGTGGTGCGCATCTGTAGATTCAGCTACTCAGGAGGCTGAGGTGAGAGGATCGCTTGAATCGAAGAGGTGGAGGCTGCAGTGAATCTTGATTGCACTACTGCACTCCAACCTGGGCAACAACAAGACTGTCTCAAAAAAAATAATAAATGACTAAAGGAGAAAAAGGCCATTTCAGAAATGAAGACTAAATTATTCAGAACAAAATAAAATAGTCATGGTTTGAAGAATGATTAGGAACACAGAGGTTAGAACTGAGATAACAAGAAAAAATTTAAACATATTTTAAAAATGGATATAGAAAAAAATGACATAGAGGATAGGCAAAGGAAATGTAACATTTCTGTAACTGCAATTCTCAAAGAAGAAAATGAACACACGGGAACAAAGTAAACATTTAAACTATAATTCATGACACTTTTCTTGAAATAAGATTTAAATGTATACATTAAAAGTGAAAATTGACCCCAAATTGTGAACAGTGACCATTTTCAAGATTTGATTTTGAAAATGAAACAAATATCTTTATAACGGTCAGGCAAAAACAAAGTTCTTCTGTAAGAAAAGTTGTGCTTTGGTTTGAGTGTTGGTCCCCTCCCAAACTCATGTTGAAATTTAATTGCCATTGTAACAATATTAAGTGGTGATACCTTTAAGAGGTGATAAGACCATGAAGACTCTGTCCTCATGAGTGGGTCAATGCTGTTATTAGGGAAGTGGCTTCCTTATTGTGGGAGTAAGTTCCTTAAAAAGGACAAGTTCAGTCCCCTTTTGTCTGTCTTTCTCTTTGCCCTTTCCCTATGTGATACTTTCGGCGTGTTATGGTACAGTGAGAACACCCTCTCCAGGTGCTGGTGCATTGATTTTGGGCTTTCCAGCCTCCAGAACTATGATAAATAATTTCTATTCTTTATAAATTACCCAGTGCATGGTGTTCAGGTATAGCTGCACAAACCAGACCAATGTCATAATTGAGCCTCTCAACAGCAATGCCTTATGGCAGAAGCCATGGAACTACCTATGAGATACCCAAGGGTAAAAAATGGATGCACTCAAAACCTTGTATGGAGCTAAGTTGCTCCTCAGTTTTTGATATGGTTTGGCTGTGTCTCCACCCAAACCTCATCTTGAATTGTAGCTCCCATAATCCCCACATGTCATGGGAAGGACCTGGTGGGAGGTAATTGAATCATGAGGGCAGGTTTTTCCTGTGCTATTTCATGATAGTGAATAAGTCTCATGAGATCTGATGGTTTTATAAAGGGCAGTTCCCCTACACACACTCTCTTGTCTGCTACCATGTAAGATGTGCCTTTGCCCCTCCTTTGCCTTCTGCCATGATTGTGAGGCCTCCCTAGCCATGTGGAACTGTGAATCCATTAAGCCTCTTTTTCTTTGTAAATTGCCCAACCTTAGGTATTTCTTTATAGCAGTATGAAAATTGACTAATACAATTATAATGGATACAGACAAATTGTTTTGATTGTATCTTGATGGTAAATTCACTAGAGAATGAGCTTTGGCCAACAAGGAGGACATAGGGAAAGTTGTAGGAAAAAGACTAGTGATGAATATTATATATATTCAACTTTGAAATTCAGATTAAATGAAAGTTATAAATAAACATAACAGAATGATATGTACATTGTAGAAGCTCTGAAAATGTAGGAATAATACACCAACAGAAATGGAAGAATGGGAGCTGGGCACAGTGGCTCATACCTGTAATCCCAGCACTTTGGGAGACCAAGGTGGGTGGATCACGAGGTCAAGAAATTGAGACCATCCTGGCCAACATGGTGAAACCCTGTCTCTAGTAAAAATACAAAAATTAGCTGGGCCTTGTGGCATGCACCTGTAGTCCCAGCTACTCAGGAGGCCGAGGAGGGAGAATCGCTTGAATCCAGGAGGTGGAGGTTGCAGTGAGCCATGATCATGCCACTGCACTCCATCCTGGTGACAGAGCAAGGTTCCGTTTCAAAAAATAAAATAAAATAAAATAAAAAGAAATGGAAGAATGGGAAGCAAATGTGGAAAGTAGTCTAAGATCATTGCTTGCTACATAAGTAATAGCAATAAGTTATCCTTTAAAGCTGACGAATCAGTTAGTAAAAGTTTTAGCTTATTTATCTATAAAGAACTTAAATTTACAAGAAAAAAAACATTAAAAAGTGCGCAAAGGAAATGAACAGACACTTTTCAAAAGAAGGTGTATATGTGGTCAATAAGCCTATGAAAAAAAGCTCAACGTCACTGATCATTAGAGAAATGCAAATCAAAACCACAATGAGATATTATCTCACACCAGTCAGGATGGCTTTTATTAAAAAGTCAAAAAAATAACAGATACTAGCAAGGTTGTGGAGAAAAAGGAATACTTCTGCACTGTTGGTGGGAGTGTAAATTAGTTCAACCACTGAGGAAAGCAGTGTGGTGATTTCTCAAAGAGCTAAAAACAGAACTACCATTCAACCCAGCAATCCCATTACTGAGTATATACCCAGAAGAATATAAATCATTCTATCATAAACACACTCACATGTATATGCTCATTGCAGCACTATTCACAATAGCAAAGACATGGAATCAACCTAAATGTCCATCAATAGTAGAATGCATAAAGAAAATGTGGTACATATACACCTTGGAATACTATGCAGCCATAAAAAAGAATGGGATCATGTCCTTTTCAGGAACATGGATGGAGCTGTAGGCCATTATCCTTAGCATACTAATGCAGGAACAGAAAACCAAACACTGTGTGTTCTCACTTACAAGTGAGAGCTAAATGATGAGAACACATAGACACATAGAGGGGAACAATAGGCACTGGGGCATACCTGAGGGAGGAGGGTGGGAGGAGGGAGAGGGTTAGGAAAAATAACAAATAGGTATTAGGCTTAATACTTGGATGATAAAATAATGTGTGCAACAAACCCCCATGACATGCAGTTTACCTGTATAAAAAACCTGCATGTGTACCCCTAAACTTAAAAGCAAAAAAAAAGAAAAAGAAAAACATCCATAAATTAAAAAAAAAAATGTTTAGCTTATTTAATACTATAAAGGCAAATATAAAAAGCAGTAACTGTATTTTTAAAAATTCGGTGATGAAGGAAAAAGAAGAGCTTGCAAACTGTTGTTTAGAATAGGAACCAATATATAATGTCTAAAGCAAAGATGGAATTAAAGACATGATATAAAAATTAATATAAAATTAACTCTGAGAACAAAACAGATAGACTTCTAAATATTAGAATAATAACCAAAACTAGCAAACGAAATAGAGCAAAAATATCACAGACCACATTGTGAAAATTATGTATACATATACACATATGTGAACATAGTATGAATTAATATTATTACAGACTAGAGACCATACCTATCTGCTGTATGAATAAATACAAATAAACGTACCTGTTAATAGAAATTTCAGGCTGGATTATAAAGTACATGCAACTGTCTATGCTGTATACAAAAGAAACATCTAAAAGTGATTAAGAAAAGCTGAACGAAAGGATGGATAAAGTTATACTAGGAAAATGCAAACAAAAAGAGACAGAAATGGAGGTCACAATCTTAATATTAAACAAGGTGAGATCCAGGCCAAAGAGCATTAATAATGACAGACATGAAACTTTATAATGCTCAAGGCTATAATTCACTCAAGATGCAATATTTATGAACATCTATATAGCAAATTACAGTGGGAACTTTCATGAAACAGAAACCACAGCAGATAGAAGAAACTCACAAATAACTGGAGGCTATGACTAACCTTTCTCAGTACAAGTCGCATCAAGTGGTTTAAAGGAAACACAAAAAAAGCAAGGATAGAGAAGACCTAAGCAACATATTTAGTTACTTCCTCTGGATATATATCAAATGAACACCCTGGCCCCAACTTTTAAAGAGCCCATAGATGCAAATTGATCACATATTAATTATACCACAAAGAAAATTTCAATAAATTCTAATGAAGCAGAAATAGGGCAGCAAAATTATCTGAAAACAGTGCAATGAAATTACAGTTCAATACAGCACAAGGCCTTTTCACTTGGAAATAACAAAAATGTTACAAACAATTCCTGGGTCAAAGAAGAAATGTAAACCAAAATACAAAATTTAATAATGATGAAAACATATGTCAGAATTTTGCGATATAAACTAAATCATTGCTAAGAAAAAAGTTATAGCCTGAAATATCTTTATCAATAAAAAATGAAACAATGAAAATAGGCTAATTAGATACATGACTCAAAAAGCTGGAGAAGGGAACAAGAGGATGTCATTAACAAAGTTAAAAAGCATATGTTTTTCAGTTAGAATATATTACTTCAATATATTTCCTTTTCCCTTCCCTTCTCTTCCCTTCCCTTCCCTTCCTCTTCCCCTCCCTTCCCTTCCCCTTTCCTTCCCTTCCCCTTCCCCTTCCCCTTCCCCTTCCCTTCCCTTCCCCTTCCCTTCCCTTGTCTTTTTTTTTTTTTTTTTTTTTTGAGACAGGGTCTTGCTGTTGTCCAGACTGGAGTGCAGTGCAATGGTGCCATCCTGGCTCTCTGCAGCATCAGCCTCCCGGGCTCAAGTGATCCTCCTACCTCAGCCTCCTGAGGAGCTGGGGCCACAGGCATGCACCATCATGCCCAGCTAATTTTTTTTTGCTTATTTGTAGAGATGGGGTCTCCCTATGTTACCCAGGCTGATCTCACACTCCTGGGCTCAAGGGATCCTTCTACCTCAGGCTCCCAAAGTGTTGGGATTACAGGTGTGAGCCACCATGCCTGGCCTTCTTTGCTTCTATGTCTTTTATAAGGAAAGATTGAAAACAGCACAAGTACAGAGAACCAAGTGTGTGGTTGATTCTACATCCACCCGATGTGACACCGTGCAGCTGTCAAACATGAAGGAGGACAGTATCTAGGTACTAATGTGGAATGATATGGTCAACTGAAAAAGGTAAGGTGCAGAGGAGTGTAATATGAAAGAGAAGAAAATAAAATGACAAGTTCCTACATTCGTTTTTGCAGAAAGAAAACTTGGAGGGACCAAGGAGAAACCAACACAGATGACTTTTTGCAGGGGTAGATGACAGCACAAGGTGAAGGAGGCTGGGGTTTTTCTCACTCTATGCATTTTTAAATGTTTTCATTTTGGGGACATTTTAGTATAGCAAAAAACATTAATCAGTACAAAACAGGAGAAGATAACAGAAATCTTTTTCTAACTATTGATGTTGGAAAATAAAGAAGAGGTAGTTAAGAGTTTGATATCATGGCTGCCACTAACCCTTTGGTGGGTGGGCACAGTCGGGAGAGACATCAGTGTGATGAAAGGAACCAAGCTGCTCTCTTGACAAGTTGAGTGGTCTGGCAACAGATGCCGCTGCACTCTGGGCCTCCTGCCAAGAGTGGACTTGTGCTCCTGGTGGGGACAACAGGCTTCTGTCGCCCTCACCTGCCTGTGTTGTTGTGTGTCACAGAGAGAGGGACGCGAGGTGGGCTCCTGCTCCTCATTGCTTTTCCTACGGGTTTCTCAGCCTGACAAAGATCAGGTTCCCAGTGGGGATGGAGATGGGGGCTGGGAGTTTGCTGAACATTTATTTCATTATTTGAACGTGCATGGGCAATACATGGATGAAGATATCATCTACATAGATACGTTCACCCACATGCCTTAGGAAGAAGCATGAATCGTAGACTGGTGGCTTTTCTCTCTTAGAGGTTTGAATCTCTTCTTCACATAGTAGGACACAAAATATCAAGGAACTCATAAAGCTCTTGAAAGGGATATTTACACTTAATTGAGAGTCTTAACAGATTTAATCCAAATAGAGTTAAAAAAAAAAAAAAAAAAAAAAAGAAGACTTCCTTGAGACTGCAACTATAAATGCCAAGTTTCAATCCAGACCAAATTTTTTACAGCCCTGGCAGGTCTTTACAGAGGTCTTGTCAAAACAGAAACCATCAAGAACAAAACAAAACAAAATCCTACCTGTCTTACTGCCTGTGCCTCTGGGTGTGGAAATGAAGAGAAATGGCAATATTGCACAATTAGAAAATAGAGCTCCTGGGCAGGGTTGGTGTCTCTTCCTGACTCTCCTTCTTTCCTTCCTTCCCTCTGGGAAGACAGGCTTTAGTGAGGCTACAGAAAGAGTAGTCATTTTGTGGACCTAAAATACTGGATCAAGGTTTTTAAGGAGAGGTAATTCATATTAAGAAGAAAAAAATATTTATCCTGTGAAATCTTCACTCTGGACCATCTTAATGATATGAATCATTGTTTAGCATCCTTCTGTGGGGAGGGTGAAGTAGAATCACAGAGTATTTGTGGGGGTTAGTGCTGAGTAGAGAGAGAGAGAGATTAGAGATCAAAGGGAACCCCATCATACCGATCTCAGGTAGACTCATCTCTGATGGAAAGTAAAGGACTGGTTTGCACTTTATGCGAGACCTTGCTTGTTTGTTGATGTACTCACAAAACAACTCACGGTGCGGAGACTGTCTTGGTGGAAGACCAAAGGTGTAATTTACATGACAACAGACTCTTCCTCCATTCACTCTACAAGCAGCGGGGAAGCCTTGGTCTCCGACTGTAACAGCTGTTTTTTTGAGAGAGAAAGAGTTTTTTTGAGAGTGTCCATCAAAAGAGTTTGTTTTGGGGTATGGAAAGCAAAAAACAAAACAAAACAAAAAGTACTCCCTAAGTTTTGATAGACTTGTTTGGGAGGTAGATTTGCCATTAAAAGTTTTCTTAAATCCTTTCTAGAATAAAGTATAAAATTGGAGCTTAAAATTCTTAATAGTATTCCTCAGTTTTTCTCACAGTATCTCCTCCAAACAAATGAAGAAAACACATAGAAAACAGAGTGGTATGGAAAGGTATTTTAGTTACCGAGGGTACACCATGGAGGGTCGGGGTTAGAGTTCCCTGACTCAACCTGCTCTGTTACTCTTAAAGAATGATCTCTCTCTCTCAATGCTAACAGCACAACTCTTTGTTCTGGTTGCACTTTTTTGGTGTAGAGTCCTTTGGGAAAAGAATTTCCCCTCCTCATGGTGCCTGCTGCTGCTCATCTCTCACCCACCTTTTTCCTCTCTCCAGGCTGGTGTCTGTCCTGAAGTCTAGACGTAGCGTGACAGGTGCCTCAAGCCTGCAGATTTTTACTCAAATATGAGATCGACTTGAGAAATCTCCTCTTACTGTCTCCTCCTGCTAAATGCCTGGTGTCTAATATCTGATTCCCTCCTCTTGATTTGTCACCAGCAGTACTCATGTGAAAACCTCACTTGTGTGATGAGAACAAACCTTTGTATCTAGTGTTTTCTCCTCCTGATAGATTCCCTCTCAACTTAGCTGTTTCCCTGTATCCCCGGAGCCTTTGGGGGACATGGATTATCAAAACTCTAACCCTCCTCATGCACTTAAAAAGAAAAAACACAGTAGCTACAAACAAACCAGGGAGATCTGGGAATTAAAAACAAATCGACTGACAAGTGGCGGTTCTGTGGGGATTAAAAAAAAAAAAAAAGGTGGAAAAAAAAGGTTCAGTCTTTTAATTCAACAAGCCCAGCTGAGGTTATTTTGAAAGTCACTGACTGCTCTGGCTGCAAAAGCTGTGTAGACCAAACTAAATTATTATTCCCTTCTTGTTGAGTTTTTTTTTTTTTTTTTAATTGAAGTTTCTAGAACTCAACTCTCTGATGGTAAAACAGCAGCTACAAATAACGTTCTTTCCTCTTTAGTAAGGTGGTAGCATTCATTATGAGATTATTTTCTTTTTCTAAAGAAACTCTAGCACCTTCATCCTCCAGGAGCAAATGTTAGCATAGCTCAAATGTAGAAATTTCTGAGGGAAGACTCTGAATTTTTTTTCTCTTTGGAATTTCTGTTAATGATGGGGCCAAACACAGTGCTAGCTCAGACCTTATAGAGATAAATGGGCTCTATCCTAGTTGCCTTTTAATTCCCTTTTGAATATGTGAGAAGAATTTATGTCCTTTAATGATTCATATATAAGATATAAAAGCATCCTTTCATTTTTGTTTAGACTTCCTTCCAAATCCACTGTCTACAGTTCTATCACAGGAATCTTTTAAATCACAAATCAGGCTACTGTCCTTCCCTTATTTATAACCTTCAAAGGCTCCCCATCATCTATAGCAAAGGTTGCAAGGATATTTCATCTTGCATTCTGATGGACTGAAATTGACTCCCTAGGGCGCCATGCTAAAAGGACTTGGGGCGGCATCTGAGTTCTGTGGGAATGCTGTGATCAATTAGCCATGTCTGCCATGGACACGGGAAGGGGGACTGGTGATGGGTTTGTCATGCTTAGAGCACATGATGGAATCTTTGCCGAGCCATACATGTCCGTTAGTTTCTTACGAGGGCATATTTGTCTCTAGGTTTTTGCACTGAACTGTTCCTCCACCTGGCTCATTCACTTCCCAACTTATTTCTTCAGTTTGGTTTTATTTGAATTTCAAGATTGAGTGAAGATTCGTCTTCCCTAGAGATTTTTTTTTTTTTTCTGTTCTTTAACTGTAGACCAGGTACTATGCTTATGTGCTACCATTGCAGACTGTTGTTGCATCCATCATTGTCCTTAACCCACTGTATTATAATTACCTATGCAGGTACCTGCTTCCTCTATGAAACATAATGTCTCTGAGGGCAGAAGTATATTTAATTTTCTCATTAATTACCTAGCATAGTGCCCAAGCTCTTAGCCAGCATGTAATAATTTTTTACTGAAAAAAAGTGGATAAGTGAATGAAAAACAGCATATTCCCTAGAAGTGTGAAAAATTAAATAGAGCTTACTGGTCTGTGCATTTTATAAAAATTGTGTAAGCAAATGTAAAATAATTATTAAAAAACAACAAAGAATACTGTTGGATAATTTTGGTAATTTTTTTTTCATTTGTTGCCATGCATCCATTTCTTACTGCAGGGGAAAGAAAAATATATTTTCTCACCCATCAGTAGGTTCATAGCTGAAGAGTCTACAACAAAAGACAGATTAACAAGAGAAAACATGTACATGAATTTAATAAGTTTTATGTACCAGGGGTGCCTTTATAAGAAAATGAAGACCCAAAGAAACAGGTAAACTGTGTATTTCTATGCTTAGTTTTGAAGAGTGGACAGTCATGAAGAAATATGATTGGAAGATGAAAGGATATGATGTAATGGAAATAAACTGGATGAAACTTGGTAAGGACTGTTTGTTCAGATTTCTCTGTGCCTCTGTGTCTTCAGAGATAAGGATGTTCCTTTCCTCCAAGTGTGGGGAGGGGACCTCTTGAATGAGGGTTTTATAGCCTGCTTTAGGGGAGAAGGGCGAGGAAGTGAGTGTGACCTTCCTTCTACTGTTTCCAGAAATGCTGATGTGCCATATTTAGGGGTATTGTGTCCTGAACCCTGTTAGTATATTGATTTAGGGTTAAATTCATGGTTGTTTTTTCACAACATTCCTAGATTGTTTTGGTGAAAGAAAGCCTGCTATTTTTTGTGCATTTTACTGTTTCACAAAATGACATTCAAATCATTAGCTACATATATATATATATGTATATGTGTATGCACACACATATATATGTATAAACAAAAATATAGTTTGTTTTACATACGTAGTAAGTGGAATAAAATCTGAATTTTCAGAGCTCTCTAGTATATTTATTCACTCATCAAATATTTACTGAGCATCTATTATGTTCAATGTGCAGGGAATACAGTGGGAAAAAACAAACACTATACACAGCCTTGTATAGCTGAAAGCCCGACTTGCTCCACTTCGGAATTTTCCCTGTTTGGGTAGGTTAACTAGCTCCCAGTTACCTTGAACTCATCCTATTGAGAAAGAGACTCCAGGCTGGATGTGGTGGCTCAGCCTGTAATCCCAAACTTTGGGAGGCCGAGGTGGGTGGATCATCTGAGGTCAGGAATTCAAGACCAGCCTGGTCAACATAGTGAAATCCCATCTCTACTAGAAATACAAAGTTAGCCGGGCATGGTGGCATGCACCTATAATCCCAGCTACTTGGGAGGCTGAGGCAGGAGAATCACTTGAAACTGGTTGGTGGTGAGTTTGCAGTGAGCTGAGATCGTGCCACTGCACTCCAGCCTAGGCCACAAGAGCGAAACTCTGTCTCAAAAAAACAAAAAGAGTCCAAGCAAGGTTTCACCCTGAGAGTGAACGCTCACTTCCTCTTCAGAGCTGAAGCAAGCAGAGGGTGCTGGGTATGTAGGAGCATCTGTGGATGCAGATCGGTTAAAATGGATGTTTGAAGGCTCTGGATGATTACACACCTTGTTGAGACGCACCTGCTCTGGCAGTAACATTAGCAATTATTTAGACCCGTTCTGCTTTTCACGTATAGCTTGTAAATGACTTCAGAGGAAACCGCTCCCATGTTTCAGGAGACAGGAATTGATCCCTTGATCTGGGCCAGGAAGAAAGAAAGAGAAAGAGAAGTTTAGAAGTGCCCCAAATTAAGCTAAACCAAATTCTTTAAATTTTAAATTAAATCACCAAGAAAATGAGTTCTAAAGGAAAAGGAAAAGCATACACTTTTATTTCCTTAAAAAAAAAGTCCTTTGCTTAACAATTGAATCGTTTTCACTGTTTTCCTCATCTGAAAGGCATTTGAGTAATTTTAAAGTTGTAATGACTTAATAAAGGAGATACCTCAGATTGGAGAGATGTTTCATCTTCAGAAATTCTCTTGCCCCAGTTTTGTCTTATCCTGAGTATTTGCTGTAAGAGAGGGGAGTAAATCCTCAACTATAGTTAACTTCTGTTATTTTGTGACAATAATTTCAGTATTTGTACTTTTACCATTCATCTTCTAAATAACTTTGTGAACAAGGTTCTTATGCTCTTTTTAGGGATGAAGAAATGAGGGATCGGAAGGTTGTGCTATTTGCCCAAAGTGGCCCAACCTGAGGAATGGGGTGCTTGCCAGGACTTTAAGCCCTGGGTGCATCCGAGGACCCTGCTGCCCTACAAGGCATGCCCTGGGTCAGCTCCCAGGACCCACTCTGCCCGGTGTCCTTCTCTCCCAGGAATTTCACTGCGGACCAAGAAGGTGATAGAAAATGTGAAAAGTGTAACCTAAGAATGATAGAGCCATGTTCAGGTAAGAGCAAGCAAAGGAAAATAGGAGAGTAGTAGGAGATGAATATAGAAAGATAGGTTGGGTCTACAATTTTTAAGTGCCCCAAATGCTAGGCAAAGGAGATTTCCTTACTTCATTAGGTGAGAAGGAGCCATTAAAGGTTTTTGGACAAGATGAAGTAACATAGAAAAATTAATGTAGTGTGTGATGGATTAGATAAAATAACAGATTTAGAGTAAGGGAGAAGAGGTAGGAGAGAAGATGCAATCGTCCAAGCAAGAAGTCCTACTTAGTGTGAACTTGGAAAAGAGTACAGTAAACAAGGCTGTGATTTAATATTAAGAAACACATTTTTACTAATCACATCTGAATTCTAGCAATGTGTAAAAGACTAGAGGAAGGAAACAAAGACAGAGTTATTTAAAAAGCTTACAGTAGGATGGTAGGAAATCATCATGGGAGCAATATGTGGAAGTCCTGTAGGTGTTATAGAAAGGCTAGCGAGATGGGAAGGAGGACATTTGGGATGTGTACTGTAACTGAACATGGTTTCCCAAGTAACACTTCAGCCAGGGATAACAAAGGCACAGTCGTCAGGATCTGAGGACGGATGAGTCAGACTTTGGTAGAGAAATAAAGCAAAGAACACTGGTGGTGTTCAGCACACAT
The DNA here is from genome assembly GCF_000951045.1 of Mandrillus leucophaeus. Lineage (NCBI taxonomy): Eukaryota > Metazoa > Chordata > Mammalia > Primates > Cercopithecidae > Mandrillus > Mandrillus leucophaeus. Next base: position 876,083 of record NW_012101654.1, on the reverse strand, counting down.
GAATAAGGAAGGTGATGTGCAAATAACAACTAAACGGAGGGAGAACTCTTTAGGGGAAGATGTGTTTGCTTTGTGGAAGAATCCCATTTTAAAGTTCCACCTACTCATCTTGGCAGATATGTCTAATTGCCTGTTAGACACATCAAGTTAGGGTTTTAAGAAGAGTCTAGAGCTGACACCATTGATCCAGGACCCACTCTCTCAGAGGTGACTGTGGGAGCCATGGCCATCACCATGACTACAGAAGCAATGATTGGATTACCGTGTTAGTTTGTATAATAGGATTGACCAAGGAAGAGTCGATCTTGTAAATTTGAGACAGTGGAAATTTGAATCAGGTGAATTTTTTAAAATTGAAGAGGATTCACAACTTAACTTATAAAAAATAGAACTCTACACACCACTTTATTTTGTCTATGAAGCTCCATGACAGAGCATATGGCTGAGAAACCATATAGGATGCTGTAGAATAAAAACTAGTAAAAAGAGGGAAAAAAAAAGATCAGCATAGAGCTTTTAAACCAAATTATAGGAAAATAGTTTGGAAATTGTAAGCTAAAACCTGATCGGGTGGCACACGTTATTGTTCAGGGGTTATACCAAAAGTCATGGTCAGAAATGGAAAAGGGTTAGTCCACAAAGGCCTCCATTTCTAGCAGAGGAGAAGGACTTGAATAGTGGGATGTACTTTACATGGGCATGTTAGACTCTGTTTCCTTGAGAGGTTCAGGAGTATATTTCCACTGTGTAGGAGACAGCATTGTATTTTTGCCTTCATTACACTTTGGTTTATAGGTGAGCTCCTGCCTGCTGGAGTGCCCTACCCAAGTCTGGATTTTATTGATTTGTCTGTTACTGAATCAATTTACTTATTCACTCCATTCACACCTCCTTCCTTCATTCATTTATCCAATGTTCATTGAGCTCCCACAAAGAACTACACATGGTTCCAGGCACCGTGTGGGTACAAATCTGAAAATATTTGTCTTGCTCACAATTTGCTGTGGGAGACAAGTGTGACTACCTCTGCTCACTATAGAAACAATGGAATAAATGCTTTGTAGGAGGAGTACACGTCCAGTCCCATGGGTCCACTAAGACAGTGTATTTGAAGAAGGTTTAGTATAAGAGGTAATATTTTAACTCTGGCTAAAAGGGTAAGTAGGAGTTTGTTAAATTGAGCAGTCAGGTTTAGCCGTGAGTAAAACCCTTCGGCTACAGGAAACAGTACATGCAATGAATATGGATGTTTGAAAGGATGTGTATTCAGGAAATGCTGAGTGGTGATCATAGCAGAGTTGTCAGGAGATGAGGCTGAAAAATCAAGCAAGGGTCAAATAAAGCAGGGTCCGTTCTAGCATGTGGAATTTAGTCTTCTTTTTATTTAAACTTGAACCCATTGAAAAGAGACCTTGCTAATTCTACTATACTAATTCTGATGGTTCCCACTGATTATTAATTGATAAAAATTAACAGCCAGTAATCTTTGAGTCAATTTTTATCTTTGGTGCTTATAAACCCCCATTGCAATTTGACATGGAAAATAACTTTAAAAGCAACCACCCTGCTACTTGTTAGCACATTACTGTTGGAATCGATTTGAGTCTAGAGTAGTACCAGAAAATGGCTCATAGTGAATCTGGTCTCTGAGCTTCATCTCAGTAAGGATAATATATGCTTAAACCTTCCATCTTAAGAAAAAACAGCTACTGCTTTTACTATTTTGGGATATTAAAATACCTATCAATACACTCTTGGCCATGAGTGTGACTTAAATTTTTTTTCCTGAAAAAAAAATTAAGAAATAATATGGATGAAAATCTTAAGAACCGTGAGATTTATTTTGTTTTCATTAATTCCATTAATTATGCCCAAGTCTCTTTTTAAGCAATTAAGAAATTACATAGAATGTAATACTTTATTTATGTAAAAATAAAATGCCTTGTTGTTCTGCTCAGTACAAAAGGACAGTGATTCCAGGACCCGTTGAGGATTTCCAGTCTGAGCTCTGAATCTGTGGTTTGTCATTCAGTTTTTAGACTCTCCACAGAAACATTTCTTTAATGAAAAATATCCTCGGCTAAGAAATATGGAGGAACGCCAGGCACTTAGCTGATCTTTGTAAACTGGCAGGCTTGGGAAAACATCTTCCAGCTGATTTTCAGACATAGAATTAGCAATCAACAAATATTTTCTGAGCACTGCACATACACATTAAGGGTTTCTTTGAAATAAGATGCTAGAAAAATAGGATGTGCTCTTAAGGGCAATGTTGGACCCTGCTTCTTCTTGGAGATGTAACGTACCTATTCCTTCTCTTTCATATAGCCCTGTGAAAGCCTCGTGAACCTTTTGGGGACAAACGGTATAAGTCAAGTGAATACCCCTTTGTGTGTGCTCAAAGAGAAAGACATAATTTAAACTATAGGTCAATATTAAGTGTTCCATCATGCATGTGCACATGCTCATATGTTTTTGTGTACATGTGTGGATATGTGTGTGCATGACCTATTTGGAAACTGAGAATGCATGTAGTTAAAGGTTGTGTTAAAAACAATGTGAATGAATAGCATCAATAAGAGTAAAATACTTAGGATTAAATTTAACCAAGGAGGCTAAAGGTTGGTTCACTGAAAACTGTAAAATATCCATGAAAGAAATGGAAGAAAACAAATAAATGGAAAGATATCTCATGTCCATGGATTGGAAGAATTCACATTGTATAAATGCCACATTACCCAAAGTGATCTATAGAGGCAATGCAATACCATTCAAAATTCCAATGACATTTTTTATTGAAACATTAAAAACAATCCTAAAACACATATGGAACCACAAAAGATCTCAAGAGCCAAAGCAATCTTGAATAACAAGAACAAAGCTGGAGGCATCACCCTTCTTGATTTCAAACTATATTACAAAGTTATAGTAATCAACACAGTATGGTACAGTTTTTATTTTTACATAAATAAATCATTACATCCTATATGCTTTCTTAGTTGCTTAAAAATAGGCACATAGACCGATGGATCAAAATGGAGAGCCCAGAAATAAACCCACACATAAATAGTCAATTAATCTTTGACAAGGGTTCCAAGAATACACCATGGAGAAAGGATAGTCTCTAACAAATGGTGTTGGGAAAACTGAATATCTACATGCAAAAGAATGAAATTGGATTCTTATCTTACAGTACACACAAAAATTAACTCAAAATGGATTAAATACTTAAATGTAAGACCTGAAATTGTAAAATTCCTAGAGTAAAACATAGAAAGCTCTTTGACATTGTTCTTGGCAATAATTTTTTTGTATGTGAACACAGAAGCATAGACAAGAAAAGAAAAATAGACAAGTGGGATTGAATCATACCAAAAACTCCTGCAAAGCAAAAAACAAACAAACAAAAAAACCAAAAACCATCAACAAAATGAAAACGTAACCTACAAAATGGGAGAAAATATTTGCAAACTATGTATCTGAGAAGGGCTTAATATCCAATATATATAAGAAACTCATACAATTCAACAGCAAAAAAACAAACAATAAACAGCCTCCCCCAATAATCCAGTTTAAAAATAGGCAAAGGACTCGAATAGATATTTTTCAAGAGGAGATATACAAATGAAAAACAGATAAATGAAAAGGTGCTCAATATCACTAATCATCAGGGAAATATAATCAAAATTACAGTGAGATACTACCTCACACCTGTCAGTATGGCTGTTATCAAAAGTACAAGTGATAACAAAGTTTACCAATATGTGGAAAAAAGAGAACCCTTGTGCACTGTTAGTGGGAATGTAAATTGGTGTAGCTGTCAGAGGCATTTGAACCAGAGCAACTCAATCTTGAATAGAGGCGGGGTAAAATGAATCGGAGACCCACTGAGCTGCATTCCCAGGTTAGGCATTCTAAGTCACAGGAGGTTAGCACAAGAGGTTAGGAGGTTAGCACAAGATACAGGTAACAAAGACCTTGCTGATAAAAGAGGTTATGGTAAAGAGGCCAGTCAAAACAAAGATGGCCATGAAAGTGACCTCTGACTGTCCTCACTTCTCATTGTACACTAATTATAATGCATTAGCATGCTAAAATGCACTCCCACTAACACCATGACAGTTTACAAATGCCAGGGCAACATCAGAAAGTTACCCTATATGATCTAAAATGGGTAGGAGCCCTCAGTTTCAGGAATTGCCCACCTCTTCCCTGGAAAACTCATGAGTAATCTACCCTTTGTTTAATATATAATCAAAAAATAACCATAAAAATAGCCAACCAGCAGCCCTCGGGGCTGTTCTGCCTGTGGAGTAGCTATTCTAACTTTCTTAATAAACTTGCTTTCACTTTACTGTATGGACTTACTCTGAATTCTTTCTTGGGTGACATCCAAGAATCCTCTCTTGGGGTCTGGATCAGGATCTTTTCTGGTAACACAGCCATTAAGGAAGATGGTATAGAGAGTCCTTAGAAACTCAAAAATAGAACTACCACTACTGGGTATATATCCAAAGGAATGTATTAGCATGCTAAAAGACACTCCCACCAGCACCATGACAGCATCTTGAAGAGATGGTTGCACTCTGATGTTTTTAGAAGAATTATTCACAGTAGCCAAGATATAGAAACAACTTAAGTGTCTATAGATGGATGACTACATTAAGAAAATAAGATATATATACATATATATGAATATATATATGTGTATATATATACAAACACACGCATATATACACACACACCATATTTTCTTTATGTGCATATTTACACACACAGTGAAATATTATTCTGCCATAAAAACAAAGCCAATCCTGCCATTTACAACAATACAGATGAACCTGGAGGAGATTATGCCGAGTGAAATAAGCCAGACACAGAAAGATAAATACTGTATGATCTCATTTATGTGTGGAATCTAAAAAAGTCAAACTCATAGAACCAGAGTAGACCAGTGATTGCCAGAGGCTGGGACGTGGGAAAATTGGGAGATGTTGGCCAAAGAATATAAGCTTGTGTTACTGGACCCCACCACTTAACCATCGTTAGCCTTTGGATCGGGAGTTTCCTCAGTATTGTCCCTTCCTTGGTTTCCGGAAAGATGTTACTGGAAAGGGGTTTGGATCCAGACTCCAAGAAATGGTTCTTGGATCTCAAACAAGAAAGAATTCAAAGCTAATTCATAAAGTGAAAGCAAGCTTATTAAGAAAGTAAAAGAATAAGAGAACGACTACTCTGTATGCAGGGCAGCAGGATGGGCCATTAGTTGCCCATTTTTATGGCGATTTCTTCTTGTTTATATGCTAGACAAGGGGTGGATTATTCACGCCTCCCATTTTTAGACCATATAGGGTAACTTCCTGACGTTGCCATGGCATTTGTAAACTGTCACGGGCGGGGGGGGGAGGAGAGTAGCAATGAGGACGACCAACAGTCACTCTCATCGCCATGTTAGTTTTGGTGGGGTTTAGCTGGCTTCTTTCCTGCATGCTGTTTTATCAGCAAGGTCTTCATGACCCATATCTTGTGCCGACCTCCTGTCTCATCCTGTGACTTAGAGTGCAGGACTTGGTCTTATTTTACTCAGCCCTAGTCAAGATGGAGTTGCTCTGGTTCAAACGCCTCTGACACTTTTAGTTACAGGATTAATAAATTCTGGGGTTCCAATGCACAGCATTGTGACTACAGCTGATGATACTGTATTGTATGCTTGAAATTTGCTAACAGTAGATCTTAAATGTTCTCACTACACACAGAAAGAATGGCAGCTACTGAGGTGATGGATGTGTTAATGAGCCTGATTGTGGTAATCATTTCACAATGTATATATACATTAAACCATCATGTTGTACATCTTAAATATATAGAATTTTGGTGAGGCGCGATGGCTCACCCCTGTAGTCCCAGCACTTTGGGAGGCCGAGGCGGGTGGATCACCTGAAGTTGGAAGTTCAAGACCAAACCTGGCCAACATGGTGAAACTCTGTCTCTACTAAAAATACAAAAAAAAAAAAAAAAAAATTTAGCCAGGCGTGGTGGTGGACACCTGTAATCCCAGCTACTCAGGAGGCTGAGGCAGGAGAATCACTTGAACCCAGGAGGAAGAGGTTCAGTGAGTCAAGATCGTGCCAATGCACTCCAGCCTGGGTGACAAGAGCAAAACTCGATCTCAAAAACAAAAACAACAACAAACAAAAAAATAACCAACAAATTTTAATTTGTCAATTATATCTCAATAAAGCTGAAAAACAATGTGAGTGGTTACTCTTTTTTAAATATTTCTTTGCAGTAGTAGACTTTATCCTTCCTTCCCTTGCTCTGCCATTTAAATACTGTTCAGTGTGTGGAAAGAAATGAAAAATCCTGATTAGCCGATAGTATCATGAGAAGTTATTGAGCACAGTGCTCTTATATGACACTGGAACTCAAGTCTTTGTCATGCATAGCTGAATCAGTTTTCTTTAAAACTGCAGTGGATGTGGGTCTAATTCACTACCACAAATATGTTAGGCTTTGCTCTTCAAAAGAAACCCAGAAATACTTGTCTTTGCAATCCAGCCACAGACACTATTAGTTGTGGGAATCAGAGATATATGATTTTTGGATGGACAGATTTTGCTACAGGCGTGTTTAGATTTAATGTAGGGGATGATTTCTTTTGATTTGTGTTATTTGGGGTACAGAACTGATACGCTTCTTTTTCTTTCATTGAGACCTGATAGAAAGATGGGTTATAATCTTTGTAGAGTGAAAAGGAAATGAATAATGTGGACCCAAAGTGTATACTTGGAAGTTACAAACAAGCATGAACTGACTTATTAAACTTTCCCTTCCGAGGGTGAAGTCTTCATGGTGTGTGTGTGCGCACGTGTGTGTGCGTGCACGCGCGTGTCTAAGCTCTGCCAGGAAAATCCCTTGAGAACAGCCTCTGCTTCCTTTTGTGCGGAGCGTGGTCACACCCAGTGGCCAGTTAGGCTAATCGCACGTGTATATTCCCCGGGGATACCTGAGAAAGAGCAGCCGGCCTCAGTCACTTCCTCCGGTGGATGCCAGAGGCCAATTTGGATAATAGCAGAGCTACCTTGTTCCTTTCCTTTGTTCCAAAATGTGGTGCCTGGGTAGGAAAAAGCCCCACACCATTCATGATGTTAACAATAGCAGCATTAACAGTCATTGGGCTCCCACCGAGTGTGTTAGTCTTTAAATTAGGACCCGTAAATATAATGAGATGGATTTTCGCAGGAACAAGGGCAGGCTGAAACAAAGACGTATTGCTTTTTATTCTTATTTCCTTTTATTTTTGCATAATTTAAATATTTTGAACCTTAACTGTTCTTTTCATTTTACTTTTGAGTTGGGGAGGGTGATACCATGTTAATGTTAGAAAGAAAAAGGACCATCTTTTCAGAATGCAAATAGAGGCAGAAACTCTATTTATGAAAATTTAAAGAACTGTATGAAACAACCCTAAAACATAGCATCCTCAATTAGCATCACAATGACACTTTTCTTTCTTGTGTGCTTGGTTTTTAAAATTCTCTTAATAGACACTGTGAAGGTCCCTTGCTTTACTCAGGGGCGGGCATGACTCATGGATAGAAGCATTGAAGTTGTGTTTGTGACTTGTGCCTCTGCCGTAGGCTGATCATAAAGTAGAATTTGTGTCCATAGGAGGCTTCTTACCCACCCAGTGAAAATTTAGCCCATTTCTCTTTGGGAGAGAGCCTGTTATGGTCTTGTTTTCCTGGACTGTAGATACATTTTTCACACTTTATGAGTTTGCTTTTCCAGAACCTTATAGGGGACCATGTTGTTGCACCAGCTCTGATATTCATGCCACTGAAAACCTAAATCAAGCTTTACTGTTCTAATTGAATAGCCCCCTGGACAGCCAGTCCATGGTGCCTTCACCCTTGTCTGCAGTTCAATCATTTGGCATGTTTCAGAAGAATAAGGACTTTAATCATCCAAACAAATTGAAGCCAAGAGACCAGGGTCTGAGTTCTGGTCTCTTGGTCTGAGGAGTAGTTGACCTTGGTTTGGAAATTACTTGGCTCCAACCAGAGTGACTCAGTCTCCTTCTGTCAAATCAGGAGGTTGTACTAGAAGATATCTAACATTTCTTCTAGCTCCTTGAGAAGGTAATTTTAATCAGAACCTCTTTTCCTCTCTTAGCTCATTTCCACAACCCATTATTTTCTTCTCAAAGATACTCATTTCTTAATTAAAGATAGCTATTTATAATGAGTCCTGCAGTCTCTGGGCTAGTGCTTGATTTCTCCTCTTCATTTCTGTGCTTCCCATAAATCCTGTAGCCATGATCTACTGCCAAATATCCAATGTGTAGGTGGTGATGTGTGTTCTTATTTTATTAAAGTAGAACTCTTGTTTTTCTTCCACCGTACAGATCGTTTCCCACTTGATGCTCATATGAGGAAGAAACGTAATGTTTTACAATGAAAAACAAAACTTGCATTCATGGTTTGTGTCATTTGCTCCTCCTTCTCTACCTGGCCTGTACCAGCTCTTGCCCACATGAACTTCCCTCTTCTGAAGAGTTATCATGGTCCCAAGTGACTGAACAATAATGAGTGAAACATTCTTACCAGCAAGGTGGTTAAGGGAATTACATGGAAAGTTACATGACATTCTTGTTCAATGACCTCACTTTCAGTTGTTTCTTTAAATAGGTAGGATATTTCCCTGCCAGAGGTGTAACTGCCCAATGGGTTCACTTTGCCTACTGCCTAGACAGAGTCAATTTATCAAGACGGGAAAATTACAATAGAGAAAGAGTAATTCACACAAAGCCAGCTGTGCAGGAGACTGGAGTTTTATTATTATTCAAATCAGTCTCCTTGAGAATTCAGGGATCAGAGTTTTTAGGATAATTTGGTGGGTAGGGTGTTCTGATTGGTTGAGTTGGAGATGAAATCACAGGGAGTCAAAGCTGTCCTCTTTTGCTGAGTCAGTTTCTGGGTGGGGGGCCATAAGACCAGATGCGCCAGTTTATTGATCTGAGTGGTGCCAGCCGATCCATGGAGTACAGGGTCTGCAAAGTATCTCAAGTACTTATTTAGGTTTTACAATAGTGATGCTATCCCCAGGAGCAATTTGGGGAGGTTTAGAATCTTGCAGCCTTCAGCTGCATGACTCCTAACCTATAATTTCAAATCTTGTGACTAAGAGGGTTTGTTTTGGGAAAGGGCTGTGATCATCGTTGTTTCAAAGCTAGGTACCTCCCATAGTTAGTTCAGCCTATGCCCAGGAATGAACAAAGACAGCTTGGAGGTTAGAAGCAAGATGGAGTTGGTTAGGTCAGATCTCTTTCATTGTCTCAGTTATAATTTTGCAATGGTGGTTTCAATCAGACTTTGACATCCTGCTTCTATGGTCATAGTAGAAAAACAATAAAGCAAATCTGATATGCCAGTAAGAATGCAGTTGCCAGTATGGCCACACTGAGTGTACCTTCACCAGCTGCAGTATCACACACTATAGCCAGCTTTCAGGATTTTAACAAAACAAAGCCCTCACTCCAAATCAAAACTTAAAGGCTTAGTGCTTAAAGATGGAAGTTTGAGTCAATAGATAACAAATGCCAAGAGTGACCAGAACCCTCAAGTGAAAAGGCAGTACCCTTGACCAGTAGTTCTCCCATGTTAGCCTCCTGGTCATCACCTTGAGGGCATTTGATAAATCAGAGGCTAGAATGCACCCCACAGCTTCTGATTCTGTCAGTCATGGGCACCGCTGGAGAAATTGAATTTTTAACCCATTCCCAGATGGTGCTGATGCTGCTGTTTTAGAGATCACCCTTTGAGAGCCACTGTTCTAGAGTATGAGAAACAAGAACTATAGACACACAAAGAAGACACTTCAGTTCAGCTAAAATGATTGCCTTACTGATGCTGCTAGAAAGTTGACATTACTCCTCGGTGAGTGATCCTGGAGACTGAGAGCAAAACCACTTGGCATTGTACATGTGTGTGCATAAAATGTGTAGCTCTCATTTTAGAATGGGGAGGGGCGAGGGGGATCATTCCTTATCAACAAGTTAGGGCCAGAGAAACTGCTGTCCACCTGCCTGGGATGAGTTTTGGTTCTGCCACTGACTAACTTTGCGATGTGGGGCAGATAATTTCAAGACTCTGTGAATCACTTAACTCACTTATAAAATGGAAATAACAATAAGAGCACCTACTTCATAAGGTCTTTGTATTAAATGGGCTAATATTTTTCAAGTCCTCAGATCAATACTGGGTACTCAAAACATGTAATACAAATGGAAAATGCCTGATTACAAGAACACTTTATTGCTATGTAAAATATTTGGGTTCTGCCACCAAGGGTGGGCCAAATCAGATAAACATCATAGAGAATTTTATTTTAACAAAGCTGATGATGGTCTGATTGTGTTGCATGGTATGACATAACACTATGCTTTTTCCTACTTCTCAGAGAATGCCTTGTGATTTTTAACACTTATGTTCTCCCCTGCTGGAGGGGTTGAGTCTTGAGCTCTTGTTCCTATTTCCTTGACTAAAGACGACATCTTGTTCGTGCTCACTTTATTGGCTTTTATATATATATCTATATCATTGTTCTTGTAACATAGACATGAGGGACAAGAATTATGGGAAACACAAAGAAGATATATCTCTACAAAAAGTGTCTTATCTTCCATCATTCTGTCTAGCAATCATCCGTCTAAATCAATCAGTCAATCTATCTATCTCTATATCTATCTAATCTATTGAATCTATCAATCGATCAATCAAATGATCTAATCTATCTATAATCTATCATCTATCTAATCTATGTCTGTCTATCTAGCTACTACCTACCATCTACCTATGTCTATCAATCATCTATCTTTCTATCATCTACCTACCCATCTATCTACCTATCTGTTAGAGTAGGCAAATAGCTAGACATAAGCAGAAGTGGGGAGCCCCTGAGAAAAGGGAGGTCTGGAAAGTCTTACGCCCCAGAGACTATCCAAAACATGCATACTGGATATGAGCAGGCAGGAGGAGAAATACCTATGCAGAAAGCAACGCCCCTTAAGATGCCCAGTCATCTCTCACTCTACAGTTAAAATGTCAGAATGTTCCTAGGTACATGCTGATAAGGAAGGAGAAGCACAAAAGGGGACATTCCTAAGAAATATGCAGGCACAGTAAGTACAGATTTGACTGCTATACAACCTTTCTGGGATGGCGTTAACAAGGAATGCAGCTGTTAGGTAGAACGTGTGTCCAACACCAGGCTCATGCATGCACACCAACTAATATTAAGAGAGGGTCTCACAAGCCTGGAGTGGGGACCAGGAGGGGAAAAGATGGGGACTTAAGGCAGAAGAAGGAAAAATTAGACAAGGAAAAAAGGCGGAGACTTAAGAAAGAGGCAGGAACTTCAAGAAAAATCTGACATACTAAAAACCCAATGCAGAATGGGTGCTGCTGTCTCATTCTCTTACAGCAATGCACTCTGCCTCATCTTTCAGAGGGTATTGTCTCTCTACATAAACTCTCTGCTCTCGATTTTCCTTCATGAATTCTTTTTTTTTTTTTAATGGCTAAATTGTCACTCGGCAGAATCCTTTCTCCTAAGTAAGACTAAGAACTGAGGATTCCTGCCCTTCCCAATAGCATATCTACCTACCTGTTTGAACTTTCCCCTAGTCTGTGTAGTACTTTGTCATTCTCAGATATGTCATTTGAAAAGCAGAAGTTTTAATTTTGATGAATAGAATTTGGTTTTTTTTTTAAGTTTAATGCTTTTTGTGTCCTAAGAAATCTTTTCCCATCTCAAGATTGTAAAGATATTATCTCCTGTAATAGAAGTTTTATGATTTTTTAACTTTTATGTTGAGTTATTTAATACATTTCAAATAAATTTTTGTGTAAGGTGTGAGATAGGGACTGAGGATCATTTTTTCCCCATCAAGGTCCAATTGTTTCAGCATTGACAACTGAATAAAACGTCTACACTTGCTTCATTAAAATGCCTTAGTGTCTTTGTGAAAGTGAATTGACCATATGAATTTGGATCTATTTCTGCAGTCAGTTCTGTTTCTGTATCCTATGTGTCTATCCTTACACCAAAACCACACTGTCTTGATTTTTGTACCTTTATATAGGAAGTCTTGAAGTTAGGCAGTGAAAGTCCTCTGATTTTTCCTAGAATTGCTTGGCTATATCTCAGGTCCTTTGCATATCCACTTGCATTTTAATATAGCTTATTAATTTTTATAAAATAATCTGATAGGATTTTAATCATGAATGCCTTGAAGCTGAGATCAGTTTGGGAAAATGCTTATCTTAATATTTAGCCTTCCAGTTTATGAATGTGATATATTGCTCAGTTTATTTATATCTTTAATTTCTTTCAGCAGTGTTTTATAGATTTCAGTATATAAGTCATTGGCATCTTTTGTTAAATTTATTCCTGAGTACTTTTTTAAAAGCTAGTGTAAACGTTATTGTTTCAAAAATTCAAATTATTTCTACATTTTCTATATATAAATCAAATTGTGTATAGTAATTGTGTATTGATCTTGTAAGGGAGAAGGAGTAATATCTTTTTGTCCCTAATTGCAAGGTTGATGGCTGACACCTTTATAAAGGAAGACAAATTAATGAGAGAAAAGCATAACCAATTTACTTAACCAAAGTTTTAGATGACATGGGAGTCTTCAGAAATAAAGAACCCAGGAAAACTGTGTATTTTTATTCTTGGGTGTAGTGAAGAATGGGCAGTCATGTGGAAGTATAATTGGACAACAAGGGGGTATGACCTCAGCAATGGTTTTTAGTTTAGATTCTTCTTGGCCTCTGGGTAGAGGGGAAGAACTCTGTGGAAGGAGACTCTTATGACTTACTTTCAGGGAAGATAGGTCAGAGAATTCTTTTATGACCATGCTTCAGAGAAGAAAGAAGAAGGTCAGAGAAGGAAAAAGGGAAGGTCAGTGAGACATTTCTACTTCTGCAGTTTTCTCAGTTTCCTTCAGCTTAAAATACTCAGTTGAAACCAAGGTGCCATATTGTGGGGTAGCATTTCCTGTGTCCCATTCATCTGATATCCTATGATCTTATTAAATTCATGTATCAAGTTTTTGTAGCTCTTTTTGTAGATACCTTAGAATTTTCTAGATAGATAGTCGTATCTTTTGCAAATAAATTTTGTACTTTCAACTTTTATGCCCCTTTTCTCTTTTACTTGCCTTATTGCACTGTATAAGAGTTTCAGCACATTACTTCATAATAGTGGTGAGTGATGACAGCAGACATCATTTTCTCTGCCTAATCTTCATGGGAAAGCATTCTTTTTCCTTTTTTTTTTTTTTTGCCATTTAGTGTGTTATGACTGTAGGTTTTTTATAGGTGCCTTGTGATAAGGAAGTTTTTCTATTCCTAATTTGCTAAGAACTTATGAATGGGTGTTGAATATTCTAAAGTGCAACTTCTGCAACTATTCAAATATGTGAATTTTCTTCTTTATTTATTAATGTGGTAAATTATATTGATTTATTCTCCAATGGTAGACTGACCTTGCATTCCTTAAATAAATCATTCTTGGCCATGGTGTAATATTATTCTTATACATTTCTGGATTCCGTTTGCTAATATTTAGGTGATAATTTTTACATATATATTAAAAATTATTTTTATCTATAATTTTTTTTCTTGAAATGTCTGTGTTGGTACTGGTGTAATGCTGGACTCATAAAGAGTTGAGAAATGCTCATTCCTCCTCTATTTTCTAAAAGTGTTTTTGTTTAAAGATTGCTATCTTTTATCTCTTAATATTTCAAAGAATTTAGCATTAAATCAGTTGGGCCTGACATTTTCTTTGTGCAAAGATTTTGATCATGAATTTCATTTCTTTAACAGGTATAAGGGTACTTAAATATTAGATTTCTACAGTTTTCATTGTATTTCTAAGGAGATCATTATTTCATTTATCAAATGTATTAACACAATGTTGTTTATGACATTTGCTTTTTAACTTTCTAATGTCTGAAAATATTTTAGTTATATCTCCTTTTTAATTCCTGAATTTAGTAATTTGTGTTTTATCTTTCTTTTTTTAAAGTCTATCTAGGAATTTGTCAACTTTATTAATATTTTTAACGAATCAACCTTTTCTCTATTTTTTTTTTGTTTTCTACTTTATTTTTACTCCAATTTTTATTCTTCCTTGCTTTTGCTTTTTGGGGGTTTTCATTTAGATTATTGATTTAACTTATTTTGTTATACAGATATTTTACACGTTAGCTCATTTATATGACAGATACCATTATTGCTGTCATTTTACAGATAAAGCAACTGAGGCTCGGTGAACTTGTAATGCCTTTAGTGTCAGAGATCTAGAATGGGTGAAGCCCAGATTCAGACCCAGGCGTCGTGGCTCCCAAGTCTGCTTGTGGACCCTTGAAAGCAAGGGCGAGCCATAAGCATTGCACCTTTGAGAGAACTGGTAAGTTAGAACCACAGGCACTCCTGAGTGCTTCCTTCATCATTTTCTGCACGCCTCCCAGTGTGCGTAGTCTCTACCTCCTTCTCCCATTAGCATGAACCGTGTGTGTGATACAGTGTGAGCACTGGCCTGGAGGGTTCAGATCCACGTGGGTGGCCCACACACTCTTGCCAAGTGAGCATCTAAAGATGTTTTTATGTAGCTTCATCGATAATTAACCTCCACTCTCTGCCTCATTCCATGCTTCCCTACTTGCCTGCCTTCCTCCCTCCCTCCAGCCTGGGTGCTTGGGGGCCTAGGTTGGGGACCTCATTGTGACTAACTTAGCAAATTCTCTAGCTCCAGGAGGCTGCCAGGACCCAGGCGGGAGTGCGGGAAGTTTTCAAGGTCTGTGCTCCAGGGTGTGTGATGCCTTGACTGCTCCCCGAAGAGCTCGCTGCTTATAATCGCAGAGTTTTTGGCATGTGCTCTCTGACAAAAGAACAGATGTTTCCTACAAGAACAAAAGAACAGGGCATAACTGTTGGCCTAACGGTTTGCCACTAATAACATTGAAAGTGGAAGCAACAAGTCCTAACGAGAAGGTCCCTACAGGATCATGAAGCCAGTGCCAGGGAATGAAAGAACTCAAGGCTGCTTTTACGTTTTAATAGGCAGTGTGCTGGATGTTTGTTAACCTCTTCGGATAAATGGCAACAGGCTATTCTTTCTAGCTGTGTTGATGAATTTTGTAGCTGTACAGTAATGATGGCTTCACAAGTTTCCTTACAAGATCCCAAGCCCGTGTCCATTTCAGAGACACACTGAGAGGGTTATGACAGGCTCGGCCAACCCTGCAGCATCAGCCTACAGTCCATATATGGGGGAAGCCTTAGCTAAATTGCAGCTCTCAGCCAAACTAAAAACACCAGAGCAAGTTTTTCTCTTTGTTGCTGGCTGGAACTTCAAAGCACAAAGAGCCCACACACAAAAATGAAAAACAAAGAACCCTAAAAAAGGACCCAGCCTCAGAGCCCACCCCAAAAAATTTAGTATGCCTCTTGTGTTACAAACCTTTCACCCCATAAGTCACGTGTCACCCAGGGTTTCAGTCGCATTCCTAAAGTCATTCCTCTGATTTTTCATCTCTGAAGAATATCTTCTTTGAGGTTGTCCTTGGCTTTAGCCCAAAGGAAAGACATTTTGTTCTCTTTCTTTTCCCCAGCCACCTACCCTGACTATTTCTTCAAACTAACAGACATAGGGAAAATATTATCTAAAAATTTTTAACTTCTTTACCACGAACTGTTATCACCAAAAACGTTCAACGTTCGGGTTTAGTCAGTCATAGTTAGCAAAGAACATTCACAGCATCTCTGACGTCAACAGGATCTTGAGAAATCTCTCCTCCTATTTCCCTTGGACTTTAGCGAGAGGGATGGGTATATATGCCAACGTGGTAACTGGACATCCTCATTGATATTTGTGGCCCCAGCTTATACCTTTTTCCTGATGTTCTGTTTGCTGATTAGCATGATTCATTATATAATCACCTCTTCTTTAGGAAGGGGTTTTCAAAATATTTACCATTATTCTAGCAATTTATATAAAATTTTATGGTGCTGTTACTGTAATGGGAATGTGGGAAATCAAGAACCAAAACCTCAAAATGACTGAAAATTTTCGTAAGGCAAATCCATTAATAACATATACATTTGAGTCCATGTCATTTTTCTGAAAATGTGGTTGAGCTAATGCAACTATGAAAATGTTGTTTCTTAGAAATTAAAAAGTTTTGAGTTCAGTAGGTACCTAAAATAGTTGTAATCACTCTTATATTTGGGCTGCAAATATGGGTTACATATTTAGACTGAGTGCCAGTTGAGGAGCACATAAAAATACCCCAATCCTATGATTGTGTTATTCATAGTTATACATTCTGTGTCCCAGAGACTAAATATCAAAAGTAGATTCCTTCGAAGATTGGATGGGTATGAGTGGCAAGGTGACAGATCTTAACATCTTGAGATGGTGGCAGAATTGAGTTAGCAGTTTTTATAAAAAATAGGCCAGGATAGAAGTTAGACACATCAGTGCTGCTGAATTTGTTTCGAATCAACTGTGTGGCTCCAGGCAGCCAGATTTCTCTCTGTGTGCTGGTTTCCTGATCTGCAAAATGGGCATAAATGTGTTTTCTCTAGGACCTCTCTCAAAATTCTCATGAAGATAAAACAGGCCTTTATTTGGGATAGAGCTTTGAAAGTAACATATATTACACATTTTACTCAAGCTGTACTTAAGACAGCATGCTGTGATTTTGAGGCAGCCACATCAGAAGATGTCTGGAGCTCTCAGCCTCTGTGGGGCGTGCTCAGACTGAATTGAAATTTTTGGTCAGTGAATCCTGGTGGCTAAATGACTATTTTCCATATTTAAGTCATCTATTTTAAGTTTATTTTCATGACATGATTCAGAACTTAATAGAAACAAATGGGCATCTATTACAATTCAAAATTGAACTACCTGGGTGGCATTGGGTGGGAGAAACAGATTGAAATGAGAGAGAGAGGAAAACTTAACATTTCTATGGTAATAAAAAAGTAGTCTTTACAAAACTGAAAACACTAAAAATTGAACCAACAAAAATGGTATGATGGAACCAACAGAACTTCTGCATTTGGAAGCAAACTAGAACTTGGTCACTGTACTCAGGTCTCTCTCTTCTTTTCAAACTGTTGGATGCCTTTGCTTCATCGTTGTGTTGTCGATGTTTGCATTTTAATTATAACAATGACACTTACCTATCCCTATTTAAGCCATCATGAAAACTCTGTGTTGAAAATCTGCTTGACTGGATAAAAAGTCTAAAAAACACAGAAAGATAGCACTCCTGTCCCCAAGCCATATGGGCAAGTGATTTGAGGTCATTTTCCAGCAGGAGTTACAAATTTAACACAAGTGATCTCCCCTTTTACCGCCCATTTCTTGTGGGTAAGGTCTGGGTCAGTGATCATAGTCAATGACTACAAATGAGTGGATTTCTAGGGAGACGCACATGTTCCTGTTAGCCTGTTAATATGTTGTGGTTTGCCTGAGAGAGTGCAAGGTTTACCCCTATGGCCCAGCCTGATGATTAATCGTACCTGTTTTCATTCCTGAGGTGTTTGGATTTGGGTGAGAAGTTGCGCGATCATACTACTCATGCTGGGTGCTGAGCACACAACCTGGGCATTAGGGTCCCTGTGTCCTCATCAAGTGGGAGGTCTGGCCCAGGTAACATAAACCAGTTGTCATTGCATGGGATCAGGGTAGATCTAGGTGCTTTGATGACAAGCTGTTGGTCTGTGCTCTTCCCTTTATGTATATTCCCAAACTAATGTCTCACTAAATTCACTAAGTGCAGTTTCTGGCTGCAACATTTCTATTTGGGAAAGATGCCAGAATTGTCAGCCAGTAAAGACTTCAGCCCTTTCTTGGCCAATTTGCCAAAAAAACATCAGAGGGAGTTATTGATCTTTTCCCTTGTACTCATTCAGCTAATTTTTTTTTTACGTTTCCTTTCTTTTCTTCTTCTTAAGCTGACATCCAATAAAAGCTACTTCTTTCAGGTGCCAGCAACATGTCAGCACCAATACCATTCACAATATGAGTTGTAGTCTCCCCCATTTCTCTACAAAGGTCCTTTTCTTGGTTCTGTTGACAGCACAGGTATTTGTCAAACTTTGCTTTCCTCTTGCATTTATTCATGGGTGACTTTGAACCTGGACTGGTTCGTGGGACTAAATTCCATGTGGATACTCTATTTGAATACTACTGCAAGTTGCGTGCTTAAAAAAATATAAAACAGTATACACTGCTTATCAGAGCAATCTTATTTTATACTTAATTTATAGAAGAAAGCCCAGTAGATTAGTCAGGGACATCTAAATAGCTGGTTTCTCAGCAGGAGCAAATTTTGGATTTGGCCTTCAGAAATATGAACTATTCTTTCAGAAATCTCTGGCACTGCATAGTGCTATGCTTCCCCCCATGAGAGCTGTTCACTTACCACCTCTTCCTAGCTGGAGACCCAGGCTTACACTAGCCTATGAGGTACGATGAAAGAGGAAGCCTAGAGAATTGCAGGCATAATTACCACAGAGATAGACAAGGCAGTTACGGTGACAATAAATATTTAAGATATCTGGGAAGTTGTTTTGTTTTTTTGTTTGTTTGTTTGTTGGTTTTGAGACGGAGTCTCACTCTGTTACCCAGACTGGAGTGCAGTGGCATGATCTTGGCTCACTGCAACCTCCGCTTCCCTGGTTCACGTGATTCTCCTGCCTCAGTCTCCCAAGTAGCTGAGATTACAGGCATGTACTAATATTTTTGTATTTTTACTAGAGATGGGGTTTCACCATGTTGTTCAGTCTGGTCCTGAACTCCTGACCTCAAATTATCCACCTGCCTCAGCCTCCCAAAGTGCTGGGATGACAGGCATGAGCCACCATGACTGGCCTCTGAGAAGCTTTTTTTTTTTTTTTTTTTTTTTTTTTTTGAGATGGAGTTTGCTCTTGTTGCCCAGGTTGGAGTGCAATTGCACGATCTTGGCACACTGCAACCTCTGCCGCCTCTGGGAAGCTTTTAAGAGCAGGATAGTGACAACTACGAACAGATTAATATGCAAACTGATGGTTGGGACAGGCATTTGACCAATTTGCAACTGATTTGCCTGACTTATCCTGAAAAGAGCTCACCCTTTCACTTGAATGATGCTGGCCAGAACACTCTGCTGCTGCTTGAAGGTATTTCCTGTGTGGAGTCCCCCAGTGAGTACAAAAATATGGGCCAAGTGTAGCCCAGACATCTGAGTAACTCTCACTCAATTGTGGATCCACATGAGAAGAAGTAAAACCAATGTCCCGTTTCCTACACTGACACGGAAGATGCTGCTTGTCTCAGCACCTGGCTTGTCAAGCAGCCACGCTCAAACCTCTGATCCTCTTTGATCCTGCCTGACACTGCTTCATAGAATTTCAATTCCAGAGGAACTCAAATCAGCAATATTTTCTTTATGTTCTAGTTCTTCCCCCCTCTTGCCCACTCACCTTTTCTCATAGTCCTAGGATCAGGGCTTTTGAGGTTATATAACTTAATATGAGTAGGAATCACTTGGAGTTGGGAAGAGAGAAGTGTTGATATAGTGGAATACAAGTAATTTACAAATTGATATATGCATTCTAAATATATGCCTGTGAAATTTCTGCAATTCTAAAATGGGAATAGAACCAAAATATTTAGTCAGACATGATAATTATAGCTAACATTTATTGAAGGCTTATAACGGGCCAGCTACTGTTCTAATTGCTTTACATTTATTAGCTAATGTTCTCACAATAGTCCAGTGAGACAATTCTTATCACCATTTTACGAAGCAAGAAACAGGCACAGAGAGGTTGTGACTTGTTCAAAGTCACCACTGGGTGATGGAGTCAATATTGGGACCCATGTCTTGTGACTCCCCCAATCACAGTGCCATGCTGCCAGTAGAGTTCCAAAATGATAGTAACTCTTGCCCCTTAACTTTGAAAGAGTTTTGCAAAGCCTGGTCTCATAATATGTAAAGAACAGTGCTTGAATTTCTTGCCTCATAAGTATCAATAACCAGAAAGTAATATTTTGGAAAGCAGTATCCCTGGATATTAATTAGCTTGCTCATGTATGTTAGCACCCTAGGGCTGCTGTGATAAGGGACCACAGACTAGGTACTAGGTGGCTTAACACAACAGCATTTTCTTCTCTCCCAGTTTTGGAGGCTGGAAGTCTAAAGTGGAGGTGCTGGCAGGGATGTGCTCTCTCAGAAGGTTCCAGGGCAGGATCCCTCCTGGTCTCTTCCAGCCTCTGCTGGCTGCTGGCTCTCCTTGGCCTTCCGCCTTGTGAATGCAGCTCCCCACGGCCTGCCTTCATCACACAGAATTCTCCCTGGGTGTGTGTCTTTGTCTACATTTTTCTCTTCTCAAAAGGACACCAGTGGCCGGGCACGGTGGCTCACACCTGTAATCCCAGCATTTTGGGAGGCTGAGGTGGGTGGATCACCTGAGGTCAGGAGTTCGAGACCAGCCTGACCAATATGGTGAAACCCCATCTCTACTAAAAATACAAAAGTAGCAGCATGTGGTGGCACGCGCCTATAATCCCAGCTACTTGGGAGGCTGAGGCAGGAGAATCACTTAAACCCAGGAGGTGGAGGTTGCAGTGAGCCAAGATCACACCATTGCACTCCGGCCTGGGCAGCAAGAGAGAAACCCTGTCTCAAAAAATAATAAAAAAATTTAAAATTTAAAATTACAATTAAAATTTAAAAAAAGGGCATCAGTCGTTGGATTAGGGCCCCCCAATCCTGGTATGACTTCATTTTAACTTGATGACATCTGTAGAAACCCTATTTCCAAATAAGATCACCCATGGTCTTGGAGTTTGGACTTAAACATACCTTTTTGGGGCACACAATCAACAATAATATACGTATCTAATTAGCCTGTATTATCACCTATGTTTTAATTTTGAGAATAAAACAAGAATAATGTTTCCCCATGCAATTTCTTTCTTTTTCCTCCAAAACACATGCATAATTCTTTTATTTCTTCCTTAAAACAGCATCTAATCTACCAGCAGATGTTTCTCCCATAATAACAGGCACATAATACCCCACTTGAGAGATCTGGGATTGGGTGGAGTGGTTCTCACGATAGCTTTTTTATTTTGTAGCGGACCCCTTTTTATTTTGTCTTCTAAATTGCTTTTCCATTACTTGTTTATAATATTAACAGCTAAAACCACAGTATGGGAGTGATCATATAGTTGACATTTACAATTAACATTATACAGCCAGAATTTCTCCATGTTATTGCAAAAACTTAGCTGATGTGTTAACATTCCTTATAATATTTCAGCAAATTAAAAATATACAATTAAATCTTTCTCATAGTTGACACTTAGATTCTTCTCATTTTTTTTCTTTTGTATTAGTACTACAGTGAATATTTGTGCTTATATCTTTTTTCTTCTTTTGTTCTTTTTTCCAAGAGGAATTTCTAAAAAAATATAATATTTTGGTGTATCTTGATAGCCTATCGTTTGATATTGCTTGCTGTCACAAATTGCACTAGAATCACCCCAACATTGTTATCACAATCTGATCATTTAAAATTTTGTTTTAAATAGCCTTTTATTGTTTACATTTTAACTTCATTATTATCATGGTTGAACAGTTTTCAAATGTGTTTCTTCTAAACATTAAAATCATCTGGGAACTGAAAAAAAAAAAAAGACAGCTTATCTTTCTTTCGCAGTTGTTAAAAACATGTGAGAAGGAAGTTAGATTGAATTAGTTGCATAACCCAATATTTAAGGTTTCCTGAGTTGATACAGCCACATATTTTTTTTGTTCCTAATGCCAAAATTTTTAAATTTCATACTTAAAAGAGCCAACATTAACACACACACACACACACACACATTTGCTATATTAAGATACATTTGTTAGAACAAAAGACCCAGTATATATAACTTGTTTTACTTAAATAACATTATTTGAATGTATACCGTGTTCAGTGGTGCTTTCCCCCTAGTTTAGTATGGTGAACACATGTCCTAAATATTCAGTATAAACTTGTTGAATGGAAGATGATTCACCCCTTAATGAATTTATAAGTATCTGCTTAAATTATCTTTAGTAAATAAAATTACCAGCTTATCAGTCACTTTTCTAAAATGGCTGCTTGCTAAATTAGTTTACAAGTTTATCAAATTGCATTTATGACTTTAAAATGTATAGTAATATGCATTGATTAGGAATTTATCTCAGATTTCTGAAATGTGTGCATTTAAGATTCTATGGATGATTAGAGGAGACATATTTCAAAAAGTGTATATCCTCAATGATATGTCTTTTAAGTCACACCTACTTTATATCAGTTGTTTATGATTGAATCCAAGAGGGTCCAGTTGAGGGCTGGCAAAAAGGGATTTTAGTTAATCTATATGATTATCCATTATTTAAAAGTTAATTACGTTTCTTCACTTCTGTTTTACAGCAAGTGTGGAATTGGCCCCAAACTCAGAGTCCGTCTGGGTGCTCAGTCCTGTGTCAGTTTAATGTTGGTGTCCTTCTTGACCTCCTCCTATAGACTTTGTGTTGCCTTAGACTTAGGAATCTTGTCCTTGGCGGATGGGACAGTGAACTCAGTCTTCATCCACTGACTTGAGGATTTAGTAGCTCTTGATTCGGATCCAAGAACCACACTATGAGCTAAGTAATCAGGCTTCCTGCTTTATGAGCTAAACATGTATATGTATATAATATGTATATATTGTATATGTATGTATATTTTATATATATATGTAGTTGAACAACATGAGTTTGAGCTATGCAGGCCCACCTATGTGTTGATTTTCTTCCACTTTTGCTACCCATGAGATGGCGGACCAAAGCCTCTTCTTCCTCCTCCTCTCAGCCTGCTCAACATGAAGATGATGAGGATGAAGGCTTTATGATGATCCACTTCCGTTTAATGAATAGTGACTATATTTTCTCTTCCTTATAATTTTTAATAACATCTTTTATGTAGCTTACTTTATTGTAAGAATACAGAATATAATACACATGACATATAAAATATGTGCTGATCAATTGTTTGTGTTATTACTAAGTCTTCCAGTCAATAGTAGGCTATTAGTGGTTAAATTTTTGCAAAGTCAAAAATCTTACATAAATCTACTACTGTGTAGGGGGTCAGCACCACTAACTCCCATGTTGTTCAAGGGTCAGCTAGACACACATGCACACATATATGCACACATATACCTGTATATAACTTTTAATCTTATGTCTTTTGTATTCTGGGCTTGGTTTGCAATTCTAAAGTGAACGGAGAGCCAACTATTTGTCATAGAAAAGGAAAAAGATGCTACTAAAATCAACTTCAACTGCTTTAGCACCAAAGAGAGTAGCATTACTTATTCCTAGACTGATACCTTTTTATTTAAATAAAATATGTTGGTAGAGAACTGTTGGTGCAATGTTTGAGTGCTCAAGAGACTGGGTTGGAGAGAAACAAGGAACCTAAGTGATAGCTTATGTCCTCTGCAGGAGAAATGAAGAGGGATAAGGAGGAGAAAAAGTGAGAATGAGACTGGCTTTCTGGAAGTCTGAGGAGACATGCTAGCCAGTGAGGATTTCCTGTTAGTGGTGGTGACAGAAAGAAATGAAAAAGAGGAGGAATGTCTAACATTTAATTTTAAATTGTTTCTTCATGGTGTTACTATTTAATTTCATTCCTCTCTCTAGGCCTTTGGTGAAGATGAATTTCCTTCATCTCTCTAGGCCTTTGGCGAAGATGAATTTCCTTCATCTCTCTAGGCCTTTGGCAAAGATGAATTTCCTTCATCTCTCTAGGACTTTCAATGGAAAGAGGCCATGTTCCCTGTCCGGGTAGACAAGGGGCCAGTGAAAAGAGAACAGGTAGGAAAGGCATTCTACTTCTTGGAAGTAATATCCTTGGTTTGATTGTGCATAACACCATCCTTGAATTCTCTTCGTTAGAAGGAGCTCCTGTATCAGCTAAGAAGGCCTCCATTTGAGCCAACGCTATTCCCAATCAGCCTTGTCTGATCCCAGAATGGCTCTTCTGAGAACAGGAAGGTTTTCAATTCTTCCTACCACACCAACTAGTCTCAGGTAGGTTGCAGGACCTGGAACATCATAGCAAGTGATATTTGGGGTTCACATTGATTAGAGTCTGCCACAAAGGGCTACAGAATCTTCCAAAGGCTGTGATCCAAACATCTGCCTGCTTATTCTTGGGGTTGATCCTGGTCACCTGGAGTCTGCTTCCCAGCTTGGACAGAATAATTCCTGGACTCTGCTCTCCCTTTCCTGATATTTTTTCTTTATACTTTGCCTAGTTTCAAATCTAGATTTTTGATCTACCTCCATGTTTGTCTCTAGAATAATAGGTGCCCATTCAGTTTCCCATGATAAGTCTTTTGCCTTTGTCCACAGCTGGAGGGCATTCCCTACATTTCCAGCCTTAGCTTTTCCCAGAAGGACTAGCAGAGTCTCAATCCTAATTACTATTTAAAGTAGTACCCAAACCAGACTAGCACAACTCACCAAGCCCCAGTCCTCCCTCCTGAGCTACTGTAAGTTCAACTGGTTGACTGGTCCTCTAGCCCCTTGCGAAGAACATGCACTCAATGTATATTTCTTAATAAATGGATGAATACTTTATTCTACTGGGGAGATAGAAGAAGAGAAACAGGAGAGACATTCTAGTAGAAAAGTAATATTAATGAGGCCAAATGTGTTCATTTGTCTTTTTACCTAATAGACAATAAAAGATTTCCCTATTAGAAGAGAAGCTCAAGGCTGGATGAAATGCCAAAGTGTCTTTTGTAAGAACTTTCCAGATATCCTTAAGCTTGTGATAGTCACCCCTGGAGTATCTTTTTTAAAGTTCAAAGATATCCATTATAGATGCAGGGGGGAAAGCACAAAAAGGAAAACAAAAACATACGTAGAGTTACATTAGGCAGGATTTAGGTACATACAGAAATTCATTAGTGAGGTGCCTTTATATATATATATATATATATATACACACACACACACACACACACACACGCACAGAGCTGTTTTTAGCTACAAATCTAGTGTGGTCTCTCCCCAAACCTAGGGAGTAGCTGAGATTCTCTGTGGGTGGAGAACCTGCTGGATGAGAATGTTGGGGCCTGTGCAGAAAATAGGATTGAAAGAACCATGGTCAATCTCATGTTTAGGAAAATTCTTGTAAAGATTTTTGTTTCTACTTGACTAGGTCATTAAAGATAAAGCACTAAAGATAGGCAATCTAAATGCCATTTTACACATATGGTGGATGGATAACTCTGTGTCCTAATATTTCTGAACCTTATATGTAAAGTAAAAGTTACCTTATATGTAAAGTAAAAAAAGTACCAATCCATATTTCCATTTCCTTTTTGCCATCTCTTGTCGACTAGACACTTTTCAGGATTTTTCCAAGGAGAGCACTGAAACTTTGTTTTGCTTTTCTGCAAAGATTTGTATATGAAGTTGTGTTTGCTGTCTGGCTTTATGAGAGACTCCATGCTTTTCTGATACTAACATTCTGGGGCTCTTTGTCCAGTCCTTCCTCCTTAGTCCTCCATGGTTCTCCTGAGATGCAGGTAACCGAAGGCTTGAGCTGGGAAAAAGCTTTTGTTCTATGATGATTCTAAGTCTTACTCTTTCATCACAAACACTAAAGTGCAGTTCTAAGCGCAAGTACAGTTTTCCTCATCTTTATGTATTTTTCCCAAGATTTTATAGCAAAGTTTTTGTTTTCTGTACCACCTCTACCCCGCTACTCCTACTTCAGCCCCTACACAGCTGAAAGCCAGAAATTGAAACATTTTTGACTGGAGCAGACAGGTGGAAGATGCTGCCAAACCATGTGTACTTACATTGGTATAGACTGGAATTTTGTGTAAGAAAAATTCACATTTTTAGAATCTTTACTATATTTGACTTACCTGGGTTAAGCAATTGCATATTTTCATGGGGAGAGGCCCAAGGCCTAGTGGCTTAATGTGCAAATCACAAGGCTGGGGCTCCGGAGGAAATCCTAGCCTCTGAGAAGTGGCAGCTGTGTAAAAACTCAACATAGGAAGGACAAACTGTGTTTTCTCCTTCTCACCATTGCCCTCTGTCTTCCTCTTCTTCATCTCTCAGCCTATGTGAAAAAATCAGATCCAGGCCAGGCACAGTGGCTCACGCCTATAATCCCAGCACTTTGGGAGGCCAAGGCGGGTGGATCACGAGGTCAGGAGTTAGAGACCAGCCTGGCCAATATAGTGAAACCCTGTCTCTACTAAAAATACAAAAAAACAAAAAACAAAAAAAAGAAAAAACAAAAACCAACCTGGGTGTGGCGGTGCGTGCCTGTAGTCCCAGCTACTCTGGAGGCTGAGGCAGAAGAATTGCTTGAACCTGGGAAGTGGAGAGGCGGAGGTTGCAGTGAGCCAAGATCTTGCCACTGCACTCAAGCCTGGGCGACAGAGTGAGAGTCCCTCTCAAAAAAAAAATCAGATCCATTTTCCTAAAGCAACTATCTTATCCCTAAGTTAATTTCAAACCTACATGTCATCTTCCAGACCATATTTAACATTGACAATTTTATACTGACTTGGTAAAATTGGTGACAAAGATTATTTCACATTTTTGTTTCAAATATAATATAGTCAATGTCTAGTCAGTGTCAAGACAGTTTTCACCCAAATTCTGAAGGCTAAGAGAAGCATTCACCTCAAGCAGGAATGTCCCTTCTGCTTTGTGGTCATTTCTAGAAAACTTAGTGACTTTCAGAGTTCACACCTGAAGGACAAGTGAGGTCAACTTGGGCTTCTTTATTTCAATTTTACTGAATTTTGATCATTAATCAGATTATATCTTTAAATTTATGGCATACACTACATACACATGCACTCATATTTACCTATAGGAATAATTGCAATAAATATATTTTTTCTCAAAGTAACACAATTTTAACTAAAAAAAAAATCCAACAAGCAACTAAATTGGGACTAATCATTCATACACAAAATGCTCCTTTTGTTTTTGTTTTTTGGCTTTAGAGAGAAACCAAATCAACGATCTGTCAGACTCCTACCGCACATTAGAAGTAAGTCACGCGTAATACAATGATCTAATATTAGATAGCAATGGATCTTATATAAGAACTGAAAAAAAGTTAGAATTGAAACAATGTCATGTGAACATGAGGGGGTTGGAAATATTTTTAAACGAATGTTTCTCATTGTTGCATGGGTAGTGAGAGTAACTGCCAAAATGTGGGCAAAACTGGAGAATTATGCAATGGGAGGAAAGAAATCAAAACCTGCAACATAATTTTGACTCTATTGTTATCAGAATTTTTTTGGAATTAATAATAAAATTGAGCAGGTGGAATGAGTCAGTTGATGACTCAGGAAGGCCCATAGGAAACTTAAAACTGTTAAGCAGAACACTTGTTCCTCACCACGAATTTCAGTTTTCTTCAAATGGTCTTTCAACAGAAAATTGCATCTGTAAGATCTCCATCCCCCACCCCTACAACCCACATTTGACTTTAAGCCTTTATGAAAATGATAGACTGCCAGGACAGATTGTTCACGTCTTTTTTTTTTTTTTTTTCAGTTTTAGGAAAACAGATGAAACAAATGTTTTGAAGATGTCTCCAGAGGTGCCCAGTAGAAGGGGGTGGGAATGGAGATGTAAGCGAGGAAATGGTCTGTTTTGTGCCTTGAAATAAACAGAGTACTCTGAGTTCTGGCCTCGACTCCCACCCGTATCCTTGAAATGGTTTTCTAACTTGTCTCCCTGGTAGAATCTCTCTCCAGTGTTTCCATGACACTGCTGGAGGAGTGATCTCTGTGAATCACAGTGGTGATCATGATGACCTTCTGATGAGAATTAGGCAGTATCTCCCCCTGCGGCTGCCCCACGTCCTTCCACTGTAGCTTCTTTCATCTACTTTTAGGCTCTGTGAAACCCCTACACCCTGGTACACGTTTGTCTCTCTCATAAGGATGGCGACTCCATGTGGATGCTGACTTTGTTTTTCACTTATCTCTGTGGTTTTTTTTTTTGTTTGTTTTTTTGTTTTTTTTTGAGACGGAGTCTCCATAGCCCAGGCTGGAGTGCAGTGGTGTTATCTCAGCTCACTGTAAGCTCTGCCTCCCAGGTTCATGCCATTCTCCTGCCTCAGCCTCCCGAGTAGCTGGGACTACAGGCACCCGCCACCACTCCTGGCTAATTTTTTGTATTTTTAGTAGAGATGGGGTTTCACCGTGTTAGGCAGGATGCTCTCGATCTCCTGACCTCGTGATCTGCCCACCTTGGCCTCCCAAAGCACTGGGCACTTATCTCTGCTTTCAATTGTTGCCTCCTCCTGGAGGCCTCCCCCATCTCATGCCTTGCAAGTTGTCCATTGTACCTTCTCCTCTGTTCTCAGAGGATTTGGTCTCTGCCTCACTTAGCACTTCATAGTGCTCTGTCATGATTCACATGTTTTCTCCACTGTGTGTTCCCATCATAGTTGACTGAAACCTTCATATTTGGTGACCTTAGTAGTCCCTTACAAAGTCATATTCCTTAGTAGGTTTCAGAGGAGAGCATGCTAACAGCATGAACATACATTTTTCTGGTTGACTTTTGTATTCCTGACTGAGTCTCATCCTGGTATTTCTTGGACCTGTGGCAATGCCTTCTTTTTGAGGAAGTCCCCTCATCACCCAGTCTTCCTGCTGATACTCTCATGGAGACGGTGCCATTGCTGAGGGTGCTGTATCCTGGGGCTTCCAATCTTCAAGGTCCTCAAATGTTTGCACTATCCTGAGTTACATGTGCCAGAAGGTCCCTGTATTCTGTGTAGCTATAAGTGCAATGCCTTTTTCTTCTCAGGATTCACCTTTCGTCCCCAGGGAGGGACAGGCCGAGAAGCAGGTAGGCAAGAGACTGAGGCAGATCACCATCAACTGGTTTTTCAAATTCAGTCATGGTGTATATCTAGTCTCAATCTCAGCTGCAACACCCTGGTACCTTTCTCTTTCCTTTCATCACTTAGGCAATCACAAACATTTAGTAGGTGCTTTCTGAAACTTCAGAACGCTCTGGGACTCTCTGAAGAAGGCCTTTGTGTTCCTGCAAACCTCCCTCTTGTCCCCGACCAGTTTGGTCACTGTTGTTTGGTACCCAACCCTGCTCTATTTTTCTTTATGCTGGTAAGGCTCTGATGCCTTGTAACTGAATTCCCAGGCTGAGCCACACTTCTGGTACACTTAACCGAAAGCCTGGAGAGAACCTCCAAGAAATATTACAAAGCAGGGAACAAAAATCTTAAAACTGGACACTGAAAATGGATGCCTTATAAGGGCCTCTCAGAATTTCAAATTCAATTGCCTCTGAAGCCCCCAGACAATACAATATTCTACTCTAAATAAAAACCACATACATCATGGTGCCTTTTTTTTTTTTTTTTTCTTTTTGAGATGGAATCTCTCTCTGTTGCCCAGGCTGGAGTGCAGTGACGCGATCTCAGCTCATTGCAACCTCCGCCTCCTGGGCTCAAGTGATTCTCCTGCCTCAGCCTCCCATCCTGGCTAATTTTTTGTATTTTTAGTAGAGATGGGGTTTCACCATGTTGGCCAGGCTGGTCTCGAACTCCTGACCTCAGGTGATCCACCCGCCTCGGCCTCCCAAAGTGCTGGGATTACAGGTGTGAGCCACCGCACCCGGCCCATGGTGCCTTTTATTAACATTATTGAAATATAGCTCTTCATTGACATCTCAGCTCTCTATTCCAGGAAAGAATGTCTACTTTATTTTGGTAAAATTGAAGGAATACCTAAAATATTCCCACCTGGAACACAAGGATATTGTGGTTTCAAATCTTAATCTCCTTTTAAGAGGATATACTTTTAGTTATCAAATTTTTCTTACTACTGGGGGATTTATACTCAAATTACCAGTGGCGCACCCTACTGCCTGATTGCAATGATTTTCAGTGTGTGATGGACACTGTATTTGAGAGGTGTTGATCTGAAAGGAAGTTAGAGATGTCATACCTATTACCACTATGCATAATTTGAAAGTGGAGTGGAAAGATCTAGAATAGTAGAATAACAGATAACCTTAGTAATAATCTTATCCTTAGATACTGCTAGACTTCTATGAAAATTTGTCAGTACCATTCCACTCTCACTTTTCTGAAAAACTGAGTGTTTCAGAGTTCAGCATTTTTCTGATTTTATAATTTATGTGACATTTCTAGTACTGTGTGGCAGCATTCCCTAGTAAACCCCTTAATTGTGATATTTCACAATTGCCAATCAGGGATCATGGCCAATGGCAGGAAAGCAAAAGTATCCACAGCAGGTTTTGAAAAACAGTCATGAGAGGCAGCTGGCGTGCACCTTTGCTCTCTTCCTCTCCATCACTGTCTCTGACTTGCTGCCTGGAAGATGAATTTAGCTATCTTGGATTCTGAGGATGAGGCATGAGGAAGGTGAGCTGGAAAGACCCTAGGTGCTAAATAAGCCCAGACAGCTCACCTCTGGGCCTCATTCGCATGACAGAGAAAAAAACTTTCTATCTTGTTTAAGCCACTGTTTTTAAGCTATTTTTTTCCCTCTGTCACATACAGCCAAACCAAACCCTAAATGATTCAGGTATTACGGAGAATGAAGATCCTAGATTTGGTGAGATTTTTAATTACTGCACTGACCTAGTCAGTCGATGTCTCAATTTGTGTATGAGAAAGCCACATATAAATGTATTATATTTTAGTGTGCACTATGCAGCTGATTAGATTTTCTGCATGAAAATGTGAAAGTACTACAAAAGAATTCAAAATAAAGTAGAATTTATGGACTTGGGGTGGTCCTCTTAACTTTCCTCCTTTATCTTTGGAATAATTCTTTTTTTAAGTTTACACAAAATTAACTCATCACGGGAGAGGAAACTTCTTCCTCATCCTAACAGTAAGTTTAACAAGTACTGTAGTTTGTTTTTGCCTCAATATTCCTGATTCACATAGCATAGTGTTTAATATTGACCAAAAGATGCCTTCAGCTCACATCAGGCAGGGGAAGCGGTTACCTGATGCTGTGGTCTGTATGTCTGTTTCTCCCCTGGATTCATACATTGAAACTTAATCTCCAATATGGTGATATTAGGAGGCGAGGCGTTTTGGAGGTGGTTAGGTCTTGAGAGCAGAGCTCTCATAGATGGAATTGCTGTCCTTATAAAGGAGGCTCCAGAGAGCTCCCTCACCCCTTCCACCATGTGAGAATATAGCAGGAAGACATCATCTATGAAGCAGAAAGGGGGTCCTCACCAGACACCAAATCTGCCAGCACCTTGATCTTGGACTCCTCAGCCTCCAAAACTGTGAGACATAAATTTCTGTTGCTTATAAGCCACCCAGTCTATAATATTTTTTTTATAGCAGCTGCAGTAAATGAAGATGCCTGACTACATTGACTAAAGAGAAGATAAAACCTAATTTTAGAAAAGTTTCTTCTCATTTATTTAGGGCTTGATTCTTCCGGTACCTGGGCTGTATTCCAATGGCAAATCAGAACTTCTCTGTGTATCTAAACACTGGCTTCCTGTAGAGCTGGGATTGGTCCCACAGAACAATTGTTTCCACACTGACTTGTGGGAATCTCTTTGAATGTTTTGAAAGTTCAAGGGTTGGCAGAGTCTGGGATGGCAGGACTCTAAAGAGCTCTGAGTCAGGATATGCCTATGCTGGTAGCTGGTCATTCCAACTATGGATGGGTTTTATAACTATTTATGTTATTAGCAAAATATTTTCTCTCCAGCAAAGGCCCAAATTACATTGCAACCTTATTTATTTCATTTTATTTTTAAAATTTTATCTTTTGGAGACAGAGTCTCACTCTGTTGCCCAGGCTAGAGTGCAGTAGCATGATCTTGGCTCACTGCAACCTCTGGCCTCCCAGGTTCAAGTGATTCTCCTGCTTCAGGCTCCTGAGTAGGTGGGATAACAGTCGCCTGCCACCACATCCGGCTAATTTTTGTATTTTTTTTTTTTTTTAAGTAGAGATGGGGTTTTACCAGGCTGGTCTTGAACTCCTGACCTTGTGATCCGCCTGCCTCGACCTCCCAAAGTGCTGGGATTACAGGTATGGACCACCGCACCCCGCCTGTAGCCTTCTTTTGTAACTAACATATATGCTCTTTTTACAGATTTCCTTGACTAGGGACTAAGATGGTTAATTTGTGGCTCTCATGAGATACAGGCAGTGTATCATAATTATTATTTTTTTCCATGGGACTGCTCCCCTAAGTTTGCTCATCTCCAGTGCAGATATTTGCCTGTTTCACTGTGGCATGGACAAATGAGTATGAAGGCATTTGTGCAGAGGTTTTCAAACTATGTTCTTGGATCCCGTAGGATCCCATAGAGGTGTCTCATGCTTCGGAGAAGAGAGTAAGATAGTTCTTGAACTTTCACCTGCCTGCTTTACTGACACACAGGTGGAGACTGGTGAGATGGGAGGAGGAGGCGAAATTTAAGGACATTCAATCAGACTATCATTTTCCTATACAACCATTAGGTGCCTACACATCTGTTAGTATTTTTTTTTTTTTTTAAACAGAGTTTTGCCCTGTCTCCCAGGCTGGAGTGAAATGGCACGATCTCAGCTCACTGCAACCTCCACCTCCTGGGTTCAAGCAGTTCTCCTGCCTCAGTTCCTGAGTAGCTGGGATTACAGGTATGCGCCACCAGGCCTGCATAATTTTTTGTACCTTTAGTAGAGATAGGGTTTCACCATGTTGGCCAGGCTGATCTTGACCTCCTGACCTCGTGATCCATCCTCCTCAGCCTTCCAAAGTGGTGGCATTACAGGCATGAGCCACTGCGTCTGGCCAGTTTATTCTTTTAACCTCAAAATGCATAGGCAGAAGTGAAGGAAATAAGAGTAATGACATCAACAGGTGAGAAAAGTGAGGGTGAGTGGATTTTAGATCACCTCACCAGTTAATGGTGTCTCTTGGCTCTGAGTCTTAAGACTTTTCCACCAAGTTGAATGAAGACAGAGCTACTTCATGATTTTCTATGTAGACATCGCCACCACAATAACACCTTGTGAGAGAGCTAGTCAAGGCAACTTGCTTTTGGCCCTGTTCAATTCTAGGCTGTGTTATCCTTTACTATAAAGCACATTGACCCACCATGAATGGTGGCCTTAAGATTTACCTCCCTTCATTCCACCCTTCAGTATTGATGGAGCTCCTGAGTTAAAGCAGTCCAATGGCGAAAACAGACAAACAATTAAGATGAAATGTCAAAAGTGCCGCAAGGAAGATGTGAGGCATATGCAAGAAAGCAAGTGGGGGGAACACGTAACAACTCTGGTTTGGGAATCTGAGAAGGTTTTGTGGAGAAGACAGCATTTCAGCGGGCTTGGTGGAGATGGGCAGGAGTTTGTCGGGCACAGAAAAGAGCAAATGGCATCCAGGCAGGCTCTTTACACACAAAATCGTGTTCATGGGAAGGCACGTGGCACGTTTGGAATCAGCAGGAATCCATCACAGGTAGAGCCAAGGTAAGTTGAGAGAAGAGGGAGACAAGACTTAAGCAAGTCACTTGAGAGAAGTGGCACATCTTCAGTGTCATATATTTAAGATTGTAACGTCTGGGAGAAGACTCTAAGTGAAAATGTCACTCTGGGTATGAAAGTAGGTCCATTTATTTATTCCTTTATTTAGACAAGAGTCTCGCTTTGTTGCCCAGGCTGGAGTGCAGTACTAAGATCTCAGCTCACTGCAACCTCCACCTCTCTGCCTCCTGGGTTCAAGCCACTCTCATGCCTCAGCCTTCCAAGTAGCTGGGATTGCAGGAACGCACCACCATGCCTGTCTAATTTTTGTAATTTTTTTTTTTTTTTTTTTTAGTAGTGACGGGGTTTTGCCATGTTGGTCAGGCTAGTCTCGAACTCCTGACCTCAGGTGATCCACCTGTCTTGGCCTCCCAAAGTGCTGGGATTACTGGTGTGAGCCACCATGCCCGGACTTGAGTCCTTTAGTATCTTTTCCTGTCTCTTGGGTTTTTGAGTGAACCCGCAGCACCTCTTCATCCCCGGGCGCCTTCCTTTGCTCCCACAACCTCCCATCCCTCTCTTTTACACGCTGCAGGTACGTGTATATGTTGCCTCCTCTTCCTTCTCCCTGCTTTTCTGATGAAAGTTCTGGTCCTTCTGTTGAGAGCTGGCTCCTTGGATATAGCATAGATACCCACTTATTTGTGTTTCAGTTCTCTCGCCTGCCAAAATCTCAGATGGAGCTTTAGGACACACGGAAGACCTTCCTCAAGGGGGACTTGTAGGGCTCTAAGAAAAATATTCGAGTGTGACCCTTTCCAGGGGGCAGCACGAGGGTGGCCAAACCCACTACTCTCCCTGGGGCTGGGTAAGGAGATCCGGCTGCAAGTTTCTCAAAAAAAAAAAAAAAAAAAAAAAAGGCTGTTAGTTTCTGAAACTAGAAAATATACTTGACTCCTGGACCCAGAAAATACTCTTCCAAGTTGCAAAAAAACAATCGTTCTTTTTAAATGGGGTAACATTTCTGGAATACATCGTTCCCAAAATAAGATCCTCCAATTTGGAAAAATCTAGCTGAAATAAATGAAAATAACAGATGGAAGAGAAATAACAGAAGTTATCCAAAGAACAGCAAGAGATATGAAGTGGGGAATCATCTGTCTAGAAAATGGTACTCAGTTGTACTTTTGAAATTAAAGGTACATTGGCTTCTGAAGAGATTGCAATTTTTCTCTTGACAGTTCCCCTTTACACATTATGTCCTTTCTGGGCCAAGGTTAGCACATAAGAGGTATAGTTTTCTTTTCTATTCCTGCTTCTCCCATTTGTGCAGTTTCCATCTGTTCAAAGGTGTTAAGATCAACTGTTCTGGTCTCCTGGATAAAGGTTTGGGCTCTTGGCAGAGTGCTGGATAAATTCAGAGTCATGCTATTAGCATAGGGATGTTTAATAACGGATTGTTTATGTTCTCTTAGGCTTGTCTGAGAGCAACTGTGGGCAACCTGGGCCCGTTGGCAGTCTGCTGAGTGCACCTGACAGCAGGGCTGAGCCTGGTGCTGCTCACCTGCTGCCATGGGAGCCCCCCTGCAGCCAGCCACCTCCCCGCCTTCCTGCAGAGCGCCTCCCACAGTCCTCATTTGGAAGAACACAGTTTTAGTACTTCATTGACCGTAGAAACCATTTGGGTTACATAATTCATTGTTCCATTTCTGTGCAGCTTTTTTGTTAAGCATCAGAGCTTGGTACTTTGCTGACTTTCTGTGCTTCCTTCATCCTTCCTGACATCCCTTCTTACTGGTTCCATGGCTCTTCTTCAGGGGTCCACCCTCTGCAAGACAGTAGCTTAGGGTTTTTGTTCCTGGCTATATTAGCACCTGTGTAGCTGCTTATCCCTTCCTCGGGTTGTCGAGAGGTGTTTTTTCAAAGAGATGGACGTTTCGGCCAGACCATTTAATTTTTCGCATTGGGTTTCTTTCTGTCTCCAATCTCCACCCTATTTGACTAGTCTAGTGAACTGAACTCTCACCTTGCAGAACTGAACGTGAGCCGCTGGCATTTTCCTCTCGTCTACTGTGACCCGGTTCACCCTCCTCTTCCCCAGCTCTCCATATCCCTCCAGAGCTAAAGGCACAAGTCAGGCAGAAGGTATTCCTGCCCTACCTCTTATCAAATGTCGCTGCAGAACTTAGGCAGATGGCATTCCTGGTCCTGACATCAAATGTCTCTACAGAAGGAAAAGAGGAGAGAGAGAAGGCAGAGAAAAGAGGAAAAAAGAGGACAGAATGGATCACCTCACCAACCCAGAATTTCCTTTGAGAACTTACCCTTTGATGATTCCTAGATTTAGCATGTCCTACAAAAAGTCCTGTCACACTTGTCAGTCCTGGAGGAGATGAATTTGCATGTAAGCTCCGCTGTGTCCTGGATAAAGGTCCTGGGAAGACGGGCTGAGAGTAGCCAGGATGAGGCTGACCTTGACATTTCCTCATTTTCCATTTCATTGCAGTTTAAAAAATGAGCGTTAAGTAACCTCAGTGATATTTGTAAACAGGCCACTGTAGTATCTCCCTAAGAGTGTCAGTCAGTGTAATCAATGGCAGAGTGAGAGTCAGGGAGGGCCCGAAAACCCAGACTGCAGACCTTCTCATTTTTTCCCAAGCCCCCCTTTCACATTTTTATAAAGTCTTAGAGCACAAGGTACTTAGGCGAACATTCCAGCTTCCCAGTGTCAAAGGAGGAGCCTGCGGTCTGCATTTACCAGTTAATGGCTGAGGCAGTAAGAGTTGCTGGTTTCTCAGCTCTCGGCAAGACTCCTTCTCTTCCTGCTGTGCTCCTCGCTGTCATATGGAAGCAGGTGGTGGCTGTGGGATGAGAAGGGCAAGAAGGAGGCGCTGATAATAAAACCAACTGGGGAGTGAAGTGGAGTGGAGCGAAGAAGAACGAGAGGCACAGTTAACTTCCCACTGGAAACTCCCAAGCAAGGAGGCTGTAGGTTGTCGCATGAGTTTGGCTGCAAGTGGGAACGCGAGGCCAAAGTGGTACATCTGCTTTCCATGAGAGCTTCCCAGCTCATTGCTTTGCTTTTTTCCCCTTCCCGCTGCTAAGAAAGAGAGTGTTCTTTCTTCATAGTCTGCATCTTTGGAATGTAACACCATTCCTTGTCTTCTGCGGGAACATAAACCTGACAAAGGCAGGGGAATAAGTCTTTTTATGAAATGAGATAAAAGAGATTTTTGAAGAAAAGAAAATCTGTATCACCCTGTATGAGGAAAACCTTTTGCTTGAATCCATCATTTCTTGTTTTCCACATAATTTTTTTTTTGTGGGGGGCGTCTTAACTAGCTAGAACATCTGACACCATTGGACAATCATTTCCTTCAAATTGTTAGTAAATCTACCAAGTAGAAGTCATACTCTTCTTAGATTGTACTGTAGAATCTAGGTCATGACTCCTAGACTTTTTCAAGAGAGGTACGTGCACTGTGCTCCTTGCTCCCAGTCTCAGCCTCTCAATCCTTGTATTAGTCTGTTCTCATGCTGCTAATAAACACATGCCCAAGACTGGGTAATTTATAAAGGAAAGTAGTTTAATTGACTCATAGTTCTGCAGGGTTGGGGAAGCCTCAGGTAACTTACAATCATGGTGGAAGGGTAAGCAAACACGTCCTTCTTCACATGGTAGCAGGAAGGAGAAGTGCTGAGCAAAAGGAGAAAAGCCTCTTATAAAACCATCAGATCTTGTGAAAACTCACTCACCATCACAAGAAGAGTATGAGGGTAACTGCTCCCATGATTAAATTACCTCCTGCTGGGCCCCTCCCACAACACGTGGGGATTATTGGAACTACAATTCAAGATGAGATTTGGGTGGGGACACAGCCAAACCATATTAATCCTTCACCCTTGTATCCCTGCTTCTGCCATCACAACTGTTCCTGCAGCAGTCATCACTAGTCTCTCAGTTGCAAGCTGTCTCAGTGCTTACCCTCCTAGTCTCCCTATAGCACTGTCACACCACCTTGAAACTGTCTGTTCCCTTGTCTTCTGAGACCTTGTTCAGAATTGATACTGTTTCTACCTCTTTTTCAAAGCATCTCTGTCTTCTCTACCTCCTGTCCTGGAAAGTCAGATATCTCCCATGGTTTTCTCTTTTTTTCCCCCTTCACCCCCTCCCTGGAAATTCTGTAAATCCTCGATCTCATCACTTGCCTCTCCATTTCCAGAGCTGGCTCCTCTCCTGTGCTGTTGAGCCCTTCCATTCTACCTGCCTGATGAGCATCTCTAACAGATTGTCTTACAAGCAACTCAAATTCAATATTTTTGGCTATACTTGCCTACTTTTCTCCCCAACCTGTCACCCCTCTGTGTTTCCTATTTCCAAGGCACTCAGGACCATCATTGATTTTACCTTTAATCAATCTTCTTTCCATTCCATTTCTACTTTAATTGCCTAGCTAAAATCTCTAACTCTTGTCCAGATCATTGTATCAAT
Source organism: Mandrillus leucophaeus (assembly GCF_000951045.1). Classification (NCBI taxonomy): domain Eukaryota; kingdom Metazoa; phylum Chordata; class Mammalia; order Primates; family Cercopithecidae; genus Mandrillus; species Mandrillus leucophaeus. Next base: position 837,958 of record NW_012101654.1, on the reverse strand, counting down.
CCAGCTGACATTCTTTCGTCCGTGTTCTTCCCTAGTCAAGCATCATCGTAATTCACATTACAGATGGATCTTCCAAAATCATAGCTCCTATGGTGCCACTCTTCCTATTTAACCACTTTCTTTTGTGGCTTTCTGATAATTACCAAGTTAATTGTTTTTTGCCTTGGCTTTTAACTCTCTCAATGATCTGTCCTAGTCCACATTTTCAGCTTTATCTCCTACCACTCAGTAGAAAATGGAATTTTGTGATATTTCCTTTCTATGCTTTATATTTTTCTGCTAACTTCATTCTTTTCATTCTATTACCTTTGCATTTACCCAAAACATTGTATTCTCCAATCTCCACTCTTCTTTAGGGGTTCTAACTCTTTCATGATCAACTCATCCACCCTTTTATTGTGGAACATCCATTGTAGTTTATACTGATCACCTTTTGGCATTATAACACTTTAATTTCCTTTAAAACCATGGTGTACAAGTTGTTTCTCCTACCAAACTCCTAAGAAATAGGAAAACTTGTCTTATGCATTTAAAACTTTTCTTCCAGCATGTAACAAGAAGCCTGCCTTGCATGGTGGGTGCTCTGTTTGTCAGAGAGATAGAATTCATCTTGACGTATCTTATCATACTTGGTTAACAATCAGAAGTACCTTTATTTCCCTCTCTTTCACTCCTCCTCCTTCCCCTGCCCCATTTATATATAAAACACAGACTGCTACCATATGGTGTCTTTCTAATCACATTCTTGTAGGAGAAGAAGAGATATATTATTACAGACTACCGATCCTTTAGCTGTATAAAATGACAATTCTAACTTAAGAGCAGATAGTTGATTTAAAGTTTTATAGTTTCCATGTTATTCTGTTCGGCTTTTAAATCTCCTTTACTGGTAAACTGAATGATGGACGCATGCGATAATGATCACATTAACTTTACAAAGTTTTTAATATGTGACACCCTTTAACAAACTGAAAAATAAAAATCCACAGTGGGCAGGTAAGTATTGTTGTGGAAGAAACATTACTTTATCCTTTCTTCAGCAGAATCAATGGCATTGTGGTAGGGAAAAATTGTCATTTAGTTAATGAATAAACAATAAAAATGAGAGAAGCCAAGAGACAAATTATTCTAAATAATGAGTATATGACAGATTTGTGGGTGGCCAAGGTGGAGCAAGCCAACTATTTCTTATCTAACCCATTGGTTAAAACTCAAACCTCTGGAAAGAATACGTAAGGCCACTATTTGAAGAGTTAAAAATTAAACAATAAGAGATAAATACAGACAGGAAGTCAAAACTTGAAGGACAACCATGCCTTAGTCAGTTTGGGTTGCTATAATGGAATAGCATAGAAGGGGTGGCTAAACCACAAACTTATTTCTCACAGTTCTGGAGACTGGGAAGTCCAAGATCAAGGCACCAGCAGATCAATGTCTGGGGAGGGCACACTTCCTGCTTTGCAGATGGCTACTTTCTTGTTATATCCTCATATGGGGGGAGATAGAAAAAAAGAGGGCGGGGGCAGAGAGAGAGAGAGAGAGAGGTGGGAAAAGGAAGTTGTCATGTCTTCTCTTATAAGGACTCTAATCCTGTCCTAGAAGGCTCCACCTCCATGACCTAATTACCTTTCAAAGACTCCACCTCTGAATACCATTGCATTGGGGGGTTAAGATTTCAACATATGAATTTTTGAGGAGCACAAACACTCAGTTCATAACAAGTCAGTACTGGTAAGTTTTCTGTTCATTCTCCTCCTCTATGTCTCAGCTTTGATTCATGGAAAACCAACAACAGTCTGAGAGGTGAAACTGTGCCACAGGTGTGGAGAGCAAAACCCAAAAGAAAGCCATCTTTCCAATCAGATGACCAGTAAAAATAAGTCACTGAAAGAGAATGTGAAATGAAATCCCTGTTTTGTTTTGTTTTCTGTTTGTTTCTCTTTTTCCTTTCTTGGCATTGCCTGAGGCCAGCCCCAGTCATGGTGATGTATTGACTAGATATGGTGGTGGTGGGGTACACAAATCCCAAGAGCTAATCCATATCCATGGTCAGAGGAATGGGAAAAAGGGACCCCAGTAGCCTGAATAGCATGCAGGAGTCTTTTATTTATTCTGTTATATTTTTACCCCTTTATCCCCATTGCACAGAACAGTGCAAGAGCACTGGGCCTAAAATCCAAAAAGAAGCTCATCTTTGTGGCCAGAAGAACTGGTAAAATAGTCTCTAACAGCCAAAGAGTGGCAGAATCCTTGAGAAGAGATAGCTAGGGAAGGGTATACTCTAATTATGGTACACAGACCAACACAAGTCCCGAGATCCCACCTGAGCTAAATGTGTAGAGCATACTCAAAGAAAAATAGCACTTTACAAAAATAGCTTTGTTTTATAAATTGACTGCCAAACAAGCCAATCAAAAATGAACATTCTTTGGAGGATTTTAACAGGATACAGAGTCTCACTACATTATATTCAATATGGCTCACATTTTATTTCATACATCTATAATATAATTCAAAAATCACTCAACATACAAAGAACCAAAAAATTTGAGCAATTCTGAAGAAAAAGGACAATCAGTGACCCCGAAGCCAAGAAGACCCAGGTGTTGGAATAATCAAACAAAGATTTTAAAACAGCTTTTATGACCATGTGCCATGAACTAAAGGCAAGCACTCTTGAAGTGAATGGAAAGATAGAAACTCTCAGCAGAAAAAGAGGAACAATTAAAAAGTAACTAAATGGAACTTTAGAATAAAAGTATGTAATATCGTAAGTAAAAAAGTATTATCTGGCCTTAATGGAATGATGGAGACATTAAAAAAAAAATAAACAAACATAATGATAGAGTCAAATGATCTAATCTAAAGTACAGAGAGAAAAACATAGTAAAGAAACCAAACACAGGCTCAGGTATATGTGGGAAAATATCAAAACCTCTAACATTTAAATTATTGAAGCACCTAAAGGAAAGTGAAAGGAGTGTGGAAAAAAAGTGCCAGAAACAATATTTGAAAAAATTGTAATAGAAAATTTCCAAATTAGTTAAGGATACAAATTTACAGATTCAAGAAGCTCAATACACACCAGTGAAGTAGAGGCCCAAACACATAATCAAACTGTGGAATACCAAAGATTAAAAAATTAATCTAGAAAGTAGCCAGAGGAATAAAAGACACGTTACTTACAGGAGAAAACTGCATATCTGTCATCAGAAAACACGGAAGTCAGGCTGGTCGCGGTGGCTCACGTCTGTAATCCCAGTACTTTGGGAAGCTGAAGTGGGCAGATCAATTGAGGTCAGGAGTTCAAGACCAGCCTGGCCAACATGGTGAAACCCTGTCTCTACTAAAAATAAAAAAATTAGCCGGGTATGGTGGTCCACACTTGTAGTCCCAGCTACTTGGGAGGCTGAGGCAGGAGAATCGCTTGAACCCGGGAGGTGGCGGTTGCACAGGATCATGCCACTGCACTCCAACCAGCAAGAGCTTATCTCAAGGAAAAAGAAAAAAAAAAAAAAGAAGAAAACATGGAACTCAGAAGACAGTGGAACACCACCTTTGAAGGAGAAACAAAATGAACTTTCAACCCAGAATTTTATATTCAGGAAAACTCTTTTATAAATGAAGGCGAAATAAAGACATTATCAGCAACTAAAGGAATTTCTTCATGGTGAAAAGTAAATAACATTAGAGGGAAAAAGGAACATCAGGAGTGAAAAAAAGACAGCAACAGAATTGGTAAGTATCTGGATAAATAAAATAGAGTATTATTTTGACTTAAAATATATATGAATATTTAGAACAAAGCCTACAATATTTATGTTGTAGTTTTAAATGTTTGTAACTGTAATAAATATGACAAGTATAGCACAAAGGGAAGAAGAAAAAGGGACCTATATGGCTGTGCATCGTAAACTATTAACTCTAAGTTAACTGTGAAAGAGAAACAACTAAAGAAATAGCACAAAAAAGTAGATCCCCAAATCCACTAGATAAGAGAAAAAACTAAAAATATTCAAATAACCCAAAAGAAGATAGAAGAAAAGGTGAGTCAGCCAACAAAACCAAAGTATACTAAAGAAAAACAAAAAATAAAATATTGATTTAAGTTCAAACATACCAATAATTTCAGTAAATGTAATATTGTTTAAACCAAATTAAAAAACATCAATTGTTCAATTAGAGAAAAATTGCAGATTCAGGTATGTAAAATTTTCAGCATACTCACAATAGGCCAGGCACCGTGGTTCATGCCTGTAATCCTAGCACTTTGGGAGGCTGAAGCAATTGGATTGCTTGAGCTCAGGAGTTTAAGACCAGCCTGGGCAACATGGTGAAACCCCATCTCTACAAAAAATACAAAAAGTAGCCAGGTGTGGTAGCACACACCTGTCCTAGCTACTTGTGGGGGCTGAGGCAGGAGGATCACTTTAACCCAGCAGATGGAGATTGCAGTGAGCCAAGATCATGCCACTGCACACCAGCCTGGGCAACAGAGTGAGACCCTGCCTCAAACAAACAAACAAAAACCCCCTACAAAAACCCAAATCAACATACCTATAAAAATACAATTTTATAGACAAGAAAAAAGATGGAAAATGATATGCCTTGAAAAAACTAATCAAAAGAAAGGAAGAGGTGCTACATTAATATCAGATTAAGAAAAATTCAAATAAAAAAATTCCTAGAATAAAGAAGGGCATTGCATACTAACAGAGCCAATTTATGACAAAGTTTCCAAGAATATGTAATGAAGAAAAGATAGTTTCTTTCTTTCTTTCTTTCTTTATTTTTTTTGAGACGGAGTCTTGCTCTGCTGCCCAGGCTAGAGTGCAGTGGCCGGATCTCAGCTCACTGCAAGCTCCGCCTCCTGGGTTCAGGCCATTCTCCTGACTCAGCCTCCCGAGTAGCTGGGACTACAGGCGCCTGCCGCCTCGCCCGGCTAAAGATAGTTTCTTTAACAACTGGCATTGAAGAAACTGAATATCAGCATGTGAAAGTAAAGAAAAGAACAACAACAAAAACAGGCAAAAGAAATTGTATACCTACCTTATACCATAAAATTAGCTGGGTGTGGTGGCGTACACCTGTCCTAGCTCTTGTGGGGGTTGAGGCAGGAGGATTTTATATACCTGAATCTGGAATTTTTCTCTGAACAAAATCAGCTGAAAATGAATCAAGGTCTTAAATGTAAGACCTGAAACTATAAAACTCCTACCAAAAAACAGGGGAAAAGCTTCTTGGCCTTGGTCTTGGCAATGATTTCTTGACACTAAAAGCATAGGCAACAATAGGAAAAATAGACAAGTGGGATTACAACAAACTGAAAAGTTTGTGCATGGTAAAGGAAACAACCATCAGATTGGAAAGACAACCTACAGAATGGGAGAAAATATGTACAAACCATATATATGAGAAGAAGTTAATTTCCAAAATTTAGAAGACACTGATACAAGTTATTAATAATAGCATAATACCCAAATAACCCATTTTAAAAACGGGCAAAGGCCTTGAACAGACATTTCTCCAAAGAAGACATATTAATGACCAACAGATACACGAAAAGGTGCTCAACCTCATTATCAGGGAAATGCAAATTAGAACTACAATGAGATATCACCTCACATTTGTTGGGGTGCTATTATTTGAAAAAAGATGTGTTGGCAAGGATATAGAGAAATTGGAACTCTGGTACACTGTTGGCAGAAATGTTAAATGGTAAAGCAGCTATAGAAAACAGTATGGATCTTCTTGAAAAATATTAAAAATAGAACTACCATATGATCCAGCAATCCCACTTATTGGTATATATACAAAAGCATTCACTATTATGAATTTCCCTCTAAGCACTACTTCAGCTGCATCCCACAAATTTTTGATTTGAGAATGAAAATGTATACACATTATACACATTATACATTTTCATTTGGTTCAAGACATTTCCTAATTTTCCTTAAGACTCTCTCTTGGACGTATGAGTCACTTACAAGTGTTCTGTATGCTTATATTAGAAAAAATATCTGAAATAAATAATCTAACTTCTACTTTAGACACCAAAACAAGCAAGTTAAACCATCATAAAGCATAATAAAAAATAATAGATTTTAAAAAAATAAATCAATAAAATTGAAAACATAAATAATAGAGAAACTGAAAGAAACGTTGTAAAAAAAGTGATAAACTCCTAGCCATACTGACCAAGGAAAAAAAAAGAGAATATCCAAATTATCACAGTCAGAAACAAAAGTGAAAACATTAAAAGAATAATAAGTTAACAATTGTGATGGTTAATTTTAGTGTGTCAGTTTGACTGGGCTAAGGGATGCCCAGATGACTGGCAAAATATTCTTTCTGGGTGTATCTGTGAGGGTGTTTCCAAAAGGCTTTAGCATTAGAAACAACTTAGTAAAGAAGATTGTCCTCACCAATGTGGATGGACAGCATCTAATCTATTGAGGGCCTGAAGAGAACAAAAATGTGAAGAAAGGGCAAGTTTGCTCTCTGCTAATCTGGGACATCCATCTTCTCCTGCCCCCAGACACTGGCATTCCTGTTTCTCAGGCCTTTGGACTTGGACCAGGTCGTTCACCATTGACTCTGCCCCTGACTGGTTTCACTAGTGAATCCTGTAAACACTTACGGAAGAAATAATACCAATTATATGCAGTATCTTCCATGAAAAAGATGAGAGCAATTCTCAACTGACTTACGAGATCAGCATTACACTAATACTAAAACCAGAGAAAGACTTCACAAGTGAAGAGAATTACAGAACAATATCTCTCATGAATAAAAACGCAAAATTTCTTAAGAAAATATGAGCAAATTGAATTCTACAATATGTAGAACACATTCTACATCCCAAATAATGAGAGTTTACTGCTAGTAAAATGCTTGTTTAATATTCTAAAATTGATCAATGTAATTTTCTGTATTAACAGATGAAAGAAGAAAAACTTTATGATCATCTCAATAGATGCAAAAAAGTATATGACAAAAATCAACATTAATTTACGACAAAAGCTTTCAGAGAAGTAGGAATGGAGGGAACTTCATTAACCTAATAAAGAGCATCCACAAAAAACTATAGCTAGTATAATTCTAATTGGTGAAAGACTGAATGCTTTTCTGCTAACATCAGGAACAAGGCAAGGATTTCTGCTCTTACGAATTATATTCATCATCCTACTAGCAGTCTTAGCCAACACAATAATGCAGGATAAATAAATAAATAAAAGGCACAAATGTTGGTAAGAAAATAAAACTATTTTTGTAGACAACATGTTTGTCTACATGGGAAATCTCAAAGAACCTATAAAAATTCCTGGAACTAGTAAATGATTTTAGGAAGTATACAGGATACAAACATAAAGATCAGTAGTATTTCTGTATACTAGCAATGAACAATGGAAAAATCAAAATTTATAAAACATGCTATTTTCCATAGCTCCAAGAAATTATGAAATAGGTATTAATCTAACAAAATATATGCAGGATCTATATTCAGAAAACTGTAAAATACTGATGAAAGTAATCAAATAAGACCTGAATAAATGGAGGTGTATATTGTATTCATAGATTGAAAAATTCAATATTGTTAAAATGTCACTTCACTCAAAATTGATATATAGATTCAACGTAATCTCAATAAAAATGTCAGCAGTACAATTTTAGAGTGTATGTGGGTTAAAAAAATTACCTATCAGGTACAATGTTCACTATTTGGCTAATAGGTACACTAGAAGCCCAATCCCCACCAGTATGTAATGCACCCATGCAGCAAACAAGCATATGTGCCCTCCGAATCTAAAATAAAAAATATAGTAAAGTTTACATGGAAATCCCAGGAACTAGAACACACAAAATAATGTTGGAAAAGAAGAATAAATATTGTAGGAGTTACACTATCTAGTTTGAAGACTTATTAAAAAGTAACACAGATTACTGGAATAGCGAATCTACGTGTAAATTTACACAAATGTGTTCAATTGATTTTTGACAAAGGACAAAGGGAATTCAATGAAGAAACCATAATATTTTCAATAAATGATGCTAGACTAATTAGATAACCACATGCATAAAAGTAAACTAGAATTTATATCTCATACATTATACAAAGTAAGTCAAAATGTATCACAGAACTAAATGTAATTATAAAATGTAAATGAAATTTTAAAACTCTAGAGTAAAACATAGAAGAATATCTTTGTGATCTTAGATCCAACAAATAGTACTTTTATGTGATGCCAAAAATCTGGTTTGTAAAAGAAAAAATGATAAATTGGACTTTATCGAAATTAAAAATTTTGCTTTTAAAAAGACACTAATAAAAGACTAGACAAAGATTAGGAGAACATATTTGTAAAATATATATCTGATAAAGCACATGTAGGAATATATAATTTCTAAAAGCTCAGCAATTAGAAAGCCAACAATTTAATTAAAAATGGGCAAAGTATTTGCACAGACATTTAACCAAAGAAAATATATGGATGGCATTAAAGGACCTGAAAAAATGTTCTACATCATTAGTGATACGGTTTGGCTCTGTGTCCCCACCCAAGTCTCACCTTGAATTGCAATAATCCTCATGTGTCAAGGGTGCGGCCAGGTGGAGATAATTGAATCGCGGGCAGTTTCCCCCACACTGTTCTTGTGATAATGAGTGAGTTCTCACAAGATCTGATGGTTTTATAAGCATCTGGCATTTGCCCTGCTGGTAACTCATTCACTCTTGCCTGATGCTATGTAAGATGTGACTTTGCTCCTCCTTCACCTTCCACCGTGATTTGAGGCCTCCCCAGCCATGTGGGACTGTGAGTCCATTAAACTTCTTTTTCTTTATAAGTTACGAAGTCTCACGTATGTCTTTTTTAGCAGTGTAAAAATGGACTAATACCATTAGTCATTAAGGTAATATAAATTAAACCACAATGAGATACCACTGCACAACTATGAGAATGGCTAAAATTTTTAAAAAACAAAGAATCTGGTAAAAACAAGTACTGGTGAGGATGAAGGGCAGCTCAAATTCTTATTCATTGCTAGAAGTGCAAAACGGTAGAGCTGCTTTGGTGAAGAGCATGGCAGTTTTTTAAATAAACTTAAACATGTATTTAACATACAGTCTAGCAATCTCGCTCCTATTTTACTCTAGAGAAATGAAAACCTATGGTCACACAAAAACCTGGACATGAATTTTTATCACAACTTTATTCATAATTTATTCCCCAAATTATAAATAACCCAAATACCCTTCATTTGACTTTATTAGTTTCCTAGGGCTGCTCTAAAAAAAAAAAAAATCACAAATTTGGAGGCTTAAAACAGCAGAAATTAATTTTCTCACAGTTCTGGAAGCTAGAAATCCAAAGTAAAGTGTTGGCAGAGCCATGCTTCCTTTAAAGGTGCTAGGGAAAAATCCTTAGTTGCCTCTTCCTCCCTTCTGATGGCTTCCCACAATCCCTAGTGTTGCTTGGCTTGCAGATGCCTCACTCCAATCTCTATCTCCATCCGCACATGGCTTTCTTCCCTGTGTCTCTTCCATGTCTCTGTATCTAAATCTCTTTCTCCTTTCTCTCATAAAGATATCAGCCACTGGATTTAGGGCCCCCTCTAATCCAGCATGGTCTCATTTGAACTTGATTACATCTGCCAATATGCTGTTTAAAATAAGGAAACATTTACAGATAAAGGGGAGTAAGATTTGGATATGTCTTTTTTGGAGACATAATTTCACTCATTACACTGGCCAATGAATAAACACACTGTGGTGTGTCCGAGCAATGAAATATTACTCAGAAACAGAAAGGAACAAACTATAGATATATGCAACAACTTGAATGAATATGAAATGTATCACGCCAATGAAAAAAGCCAGATTCAAACAGCTATATAGTGTGTGATTCCAAAATGACAGAGGGAGGGGAAAAAAGCAAAATGCAAAAAGCAAAATGATAGAAATAACCAATCAGTGGTTGCCAGGGGTCGGGGAAGAGAGGGTTGGATTACAAAGGGGCAAGCATGAGGAACCTTTGGGATGATGTTTCCTGTGTCCTGTTTGGGGTGAGGGGTGCACAGTTCTGTGCATTTGGCAAAATATACACACTGCATGCCAAAAAAGAGAAAATTAAAACCAAAATTAAAAATAAAAAGTAAATGGACAGATTTCAGAGACTGTAGGAGACAGCAACAGAAAGCCAAATGTTCAAGGAGGGCCAAGATGCAGCAAGAGAGGTGACACGGTACCCGCTATAAAGCATGAAACTTTAAGGAAAGAGTGAGTGCAATGGAGAAATACATTTGTAGAAGTCTTTTTAAGTGGTGTGCAGTGTGGCTCCTGCCTTCATATTATAAGTTCAGTTAAGATCTGTGCTGTTTTGTCAATGCTTTCAGAGTTATGTTTTGTTTTGTTGTTTTGTTTGGAAATTCAAAAATTGTTGGCTCTGGATTTCAGAGAAGAGCAAGCTACTTTTTGGTTATAAAGTGATCAGTAGCCTAAGTGAGTCCATTTATTTGTATTTATTTTATTTATTTTTTAACTTTTAGGTTAGGAGGTACATTTACAGGCTTTTTGTACAGGCTTTTTATACAGGTAAATTTGTGTCATGGAGGTTTGTTGTACAGATTGTTTCCTCTCCCAGGTACTAAGCCTACTACCCAATAGCAATTTTTTCAACTCCTCTTTCTTCTCTCCCCCTCCACCCTCAAGGAGTCCCCTGTTTTTCTCTTCTTTGTGTTCATGAGTTCTCATCATGTGGCTCCCACTTATAAGTGAGAACACACGGTATTTGGTTTTCTTTTCCTGCATTAGTTTGCTAAGGATAATGGCCTCCAGCTCCATGCAGGTTCCCTCAAAAGACATGATCTTGTTCTTTTTTATGGCTTTATAGTATTCCATGGTGTCTATGTACCATGTTTTCCTTATCCATTCTACTACTGATGGACATTTATGGTGATTCCACGTCTTTGCTATTGTGACTGGTGGCGCAATGAACATTCATGTGCATGTATCTTTATGGTAAAATGATTTATATTCCTCTGGGTATATATTTAGTAACGGGATTGCTGGGTGAAATGGTAGTTCTGTTTTCAGCTCTTTGAGGAATCACTATATTGCTTTCCACAACGGTTGAACTAATTTACACTCCCACTAAGAGTGTATAAGTGTTCCTTTTTCTCCACAACCTGGCCAGCATCTGTTATTTTTGATTTTTTGATGATAGCCATTTTGACTGGTGTTCAGTGGTATCTCATTGTGGTTTTGACTTGCATTTCTCTAATGATCAGTGATACTGAACTTTTTAAATATATGTTTGTTGGCCTGCATGTATGTCTTCTTTTGAAAAGCGTCTGTTCATGTCCTTTGCCTGCTTTTTAATGCTTTTTGTAATGGCAACTATTTTCAAATGTTACCCACAAGTTAGGCTCTGGATTGTTGAATTAGGAAGAGAATTTCTAATATGCAAGAGCCCAGAACACATACCACTTAGCATACCACTTAGCACATATTTTCCAAAATCTCTTGAACACATACTTTAGAAAATTGTAAAAAAAAGCAAAAACGAACAAACAAAACACAAAACTCAAAATTCAAAGTGTTAAAAAAGATAATTTTATGATATATAAGAATCTGAAGTAAACAGAGAAAATAATTATAAATTTAAGTAATAAATTTAATGCTCAAGTATGTTTTAAAAGCTGAATGTGATTTTGAAACTTTTAAAAGAAATGTCCTATAATCTAAAACCATAATTTAGTGAGAAAATGGATTTGAATGTGTTTAAACTCACAAACACACAGTTAAAATGCAGTTGTGCAGGAGCGGGGTTGGGAGAGCAGAAGCTGCAGACAGACAAAACACAGTTTTGCTCTTACCTTTGACAATCTCTGAAATAATGGCAAGCGTTTCTAATTGTTTGACGAAAATATATTCTTTCTTACTAACCAAAACTCAGTCTTGTTCAGGATGGCAAACTACTCAGCAGAAATTGTCTATTTCTCAGCTTTCTTGCAGCTAGAGATGGCCATGTAACACGATTGTTTAGGGAGGAAGCTGGCTGGGGGTTCCAGGGAAGTTTCACTACCCAGATCCAGATCATCGCCTCTTCCCTCCTGTTGTGCACTCTCGCCCCCTTCCACCCTCCTCTTCACCTTTCTTCCTGTTTGGAATGTAGATGGAGGCCCAAGATGCAGCCCTCTGTCTTTTGGGACTCTGAGGCTCCATGAGATGCAAGTTTTATTCTTAGGATGACAAAGCAGAGAAAGAAAAGGAGCTTGGGCCACGGGATGACCCTTTGGGAGCAGCTGCGACCCTGCGTTCCTCTGTCCCCACTTCCTCTGATATGAGAACAGTCAGTGCCTGTCTGGTAAAGCCACTCTAGACAATGTTCTAGACCCGGTCTCTGTCACTGAACCCTATCTCTAACAAAGATTATGAAACCACAAATGTAACTATTAATAGAATCATAAATAAGATACATACTTGCCAAACTACTTCAGAAGGAAAAGCCAGAAAAATGTCTAACAGCAGACAACAAAAGAAATATCTGATGATGATAACAATAAAATGATAAGAAGTTCACATGTGTCATGTATGACAATAAGTAGAGGACAAAGATTTTTTAAAAGTAAAACAAATCTCTCTATCACCTGGTTCCAAGTCACTCCTCAATAAAGAACCAACAACAAAAAAAAGTTTACAATTAAATGTTTGCCAAATATATTTCAGGGAAACAATGAAGGAAAGCAATATGTGGCCGCAGAATTAACATCAGACAAAATAGAAATTAAGGTACAATCATTAAACCAAAGAGAAGCTTTTATTTTGATAAAAGTCACAGTGAATAAGGAACATGTTCTTTTGAGAGCCATCTACCTAAACTACATACATCAACCAAAGTTCTTACCACAAAGATAAATTGGTTACAAGACTGCTGTGTGAGCCTTTAACACAATTTTCCAAGCCTTCGAAGATCATGGAGATTAAAAAAGTAATAACGGCGTCAAAAATTTGTAAGATATACTTAATGAGACTGAAATAATGATTAGAAATTAAGCTGAGAATGCATATTCTTTTTGAAGGTTGATGGGTACCTTTTTCAAACTAAGTTACAAAAAATCACAAAATGCGTGGGTTATATACTCTGACCTTTATTCATGGGGAAAACTCCACAACATTACAGCTGTGTGGTCACTGCAAATCATGGAAAAGTGCCCATGATATCATATTATGTAAAAAAGCATTGTGTAAAATTATATATTTTATTCAAATTTCTAAAAATTCATAGAATGAAATACTTCATTTTCACAGTGGTTACCACTGGATGGTGAAATTAGAGAAAAGATATCTTTCCTACTTCTGTGTTTCATGAATTTTCCACAGTGAGTATGTATTGTATTCAGACTACATGAAGAACAATAATTGGTAATAAAATAAAGGCAGAAGATCAAACTGAAGGCACACTATGAATCAATTTTGTAAGTGTATGAGTGTGTGTATTTGTGCATATACATTTATAGAGTCAAAGGTTTAAAAGAAATGCACTAAAATATTAACAGTGGTTATTTCAGAGTTATAATTTTCAGTTTCTCACATTCTCCACGTTGAATATCCATCATCCTTATAAGTGGAAAAAATAAATATCAATATAAAATTAAGCCTTCAGGGAAGTCTTCCTCTCAAGATGGCATCAGGGTTCATGCTCCAGAGTATCCCTTCTTTCCTAATACTCAGCAACGCAAGTTAAAGCATTAAAAAAAGAAACATAGAAAATAAATAGCTGTGCTCAGAAAATAACAGCAATTTAAGGTGCAGACTGGGGTCGGCCTACTGGTCTGGAAGTCAGCAGAGGGGACCGGTGGCTGAGGGTTTAAACTTCTGTGGAAAATGACATGCAAACATGCTCCTTGAGAGACAAGTCACATAAACCAGACCCATAAATTAAAACTTAGGGCTTGCACCTGTAATCCCAGCACCTTGGGAGGCTGAGGCAGGAGGATTGCTTGAGGCCAGAAGTTCCAGACCAGCCTGGAAACATACACCCATCTCTAAGAAAAATTTAAAAAGTAGCCAGGCTTGGTAGTGTATGCTTGTGGTTCCAGCTGCTCAGGAGGCTGAGATAAAAGGATCACTTGATCCCAGGAGTTTGAGGCTGCAGTGAGCTATGATCACACTACTGCACTCCAGCCTGGGTGAGAGAGCAAGACCGTGTCTCAAGTACCACACCCTTGCAAAAAACAAAAACAAAAACAAAAACAAAACTTAGGGCTGGGTGGATCTGGTGCTGCCACTTGCTCCCATTCCCATGCCCAAGAGATGACTCTGGACAAAATGGTACCTGCCCAAACTAGTATCTGGTGCCTGGCCCTGTAGCACTAAGCAGCAGACTGCAGCAGGACCAGAGAGTGACCTTTTGGCCAAGGAAAGAGTTGGGTGGTTGGCTGGACTGGAGGCTGGATCTGGGATAGCCCCAGCATCACCCCAAAATTTCAAAAGAACTATCTATGAGATGGCAGGTGGGGTGAGAGGAAGACGAGGAGAAGTGACCAGAAAAGTTTCAGACGGGGAGTGGAGGGATGGGTAATAAAAAAGAAGAGAGGAGGAAAGAGAGAGAGGGAGAGAGAGAGAGAGAGAAAGAGAGAGAATGAGAGAGAGAGCGAGAGAAAGTGGGGTGGGGGAAGGAGAGAGACTAACAGGTAACTTTCCACATAAAATTCCTAAGCACATGAGGAAATTCCATGCGAAGAAAGAGACCCAATGAAAACAGCAACCAGAATGGGAAATTACTCGGGATGGTTTCTTGCAATGGAAGTAGAGAATTCCAACCAGCAGCTCAAGATCAGTCCTTTTCATTACTCATTAGAACTTCTTTAGAGAGTGATCAGGGCATATAACAGGGCGTGGAGGAGTCCAGACCAGACAATCTAGTATCTAATGGCTGGTCTGGTGAAGTGTTTGGTGCTGAAACCACATATATATGTGGTTTTTGTTTTTATAAGCTCTCTCTCCTGTTAGGGGTTATACTCAATGGTAATTAACAAAGGAAAAGTGAACTCTACAGGTTTAGCGATCATATACCTCAAAAAGACATTCAAGTTCTTATAAGATGCTTGGTGTCTTAATAATTTTGTAAAACTCAGAGGTCCCAATATGATACTGGAGTTTGCTCCAGGGTTCCCCTAGGGTACCGCCTCTGCTCCACAGAACCTGCATAACGGGGGTCCTTGTGGGTGTGGACTCCACAGGTGAGAAAGCTGGGACGTTTCCAAGTGCTTCTAAGAGAGCTAGTTGAATAGTCCTGGACAATAATCTCAGTGAGCTGTGGCGCTACTGGGCCCTCCGTGGCTTCATTCTACCTGCGGACCTTACTTCCCACCTCCCCTCCACCTTCTTTGCCTTCTCCACCCCCATCCCTGCCACCTCTATCAGCGATTCTGCTTGTTGCGGCTGTTGCGCCCCCGAACTGAGGCCGTCCATTAATAGCTTCTTTCAGAAGTACCAGAGCCCAGCTAGGGATGTTTTTAGGGGCTCTCCCTGAGCTGCCCTCCTAAACCTTATGTGTAACACTGACCCTTGCCTTTCTTATACCACCAACGCCAGAGACCCTTCGCGGGGGTCAGTTAGGATGGATTTTTCCCTCTCCTTTATGGGACCTTAATCTAATCTAGAAGGACCTAATCACCAGTCCAGAGGATAGTTGGTAATATCCCTCAACAGAGCTCGGAGCCCTTAGGAATAGAAGAACCCTTGTCCGGGACCTGACTTCATATCCCAAGGCTCAAAGGAAGACCTTTGCCACATGGCTGAGAAAAGCGTGTGCAGGTGTTTCCCCCTTCAGTGAGGACAGAACTTAGAAAGAAACGGGCTAGCCTGCAACCCAAAGAATTCCAGTTAGACTGTAAGCAACACTTTGCTGCTATAACTGAAGATGGATAATCGTTAGAATGCCAGTGAGGGACAGTGCTTTGTTGTTGTTGATGTTAGAGACAGAGTCTGGCTCTGCAGCCCAGGCTGGAGTGCAGTGGTGCGATCTTGGCTCACTGCAACCTCCGCCTCCCCGGTCCTGGTTCAAGCGATTCTGCCTCAGCCTCCCGAGTAGCTGGGATTACAGGCCCGCGCCACCACACCCAGCTAATTTTTTTATTTTTAGTAGAGACGTGGTTTCACCATGTTGGCCAGGCTGGTCTTGAACTAGTGACCTCGTGATCCACCTGCCTCGGCCTCCCAAAGTGCAGGGATTACAGGCGTGAGCCACCGTGCCTGGCCAGAGGGAGAGTTTTTTAAAGCTCCATAGGCTCATCAACAAACAATGATCATGCGCCAGGCAGTCTCCTAGAAGGTGGGGACACGGAGAAATCAGAGAAAATCGATGGACTTATGTGGTGGCTGGGTCATGCTTCGTCTACAGCACGTTTCTCAGTCTCTTCACTACTGACCTTGGGACCAGAGGATTCTTTGTTATGGGGGCAGTCCCATACATGTCGGGGTATTCAGCAGTATCCCTGCGCTTCTACTTACTGCATGACGGTAGCAACCCCTCCCCCAAGTTGCGACAACTGAAAATGTGTCCAGACATCGCTAAGTGTCCCCTAGGGGCAAGAGTGGGGGTAAAATTGTCCAAGGTTCAGAACCAACAGTCTAAGGATAAATTAAGACCAATGAACCCCGTTTTTTATTTGAGGCAATGTTATGGCAGAAATAATTCTCTTCCTAATGGTTTTGTATTGAACTGATCAACTAAATGGAGAAAAGAAAATGTAGCGGAGGCGGTACCCTAGTGGAACCCTGTAGTTAGAATCCCGTCAGACAGGTGTAGTCGGCCCCTCCATTAAGAAGATGGAACGAGGGCTACAATCACTCACTGGGGATAGAAAAGGAGCCTGTGAAGATCAATGGCATCCAATGTAGCATTAAGGCCCAAGAAGGCAAGCCGTGAAAACAAGTCCTAACTGGCATAAAATAAAAGGTTTTTAACCACATGGAGCAAATCAGTCCCTGGGCTGTGCCAAGAAGGAATCTGGAAGGGACACAATTATGGAGATTACGACTAGAGAGATGATTAGAGACTTGGGGAATTCTTTTTTCAAGGACTTGCTAAGGAAATGGGACTGTAATTAGAAAGGGAAGCAGGTTTTCTCTCTGCCTCTCTCTTAGGTGAACTGAAAAGCTTGGGTAAATACATAACAAGAATCTACGAATCTTCCAAATCAGTGGGAAAATGTTCTAACTTCAAAAATCACTAATGAATACGTCCTACAGCAAAGTAAAACTGCATTTGAAAATCAGTCTCCTAGTTACCTGTCAAGTCGGGAGCGTCAGGATTTTTAGGTATGTCCTGAAGCAGCAGATGACAAGCTATTGAAATAAAAATTCTGAATAAAATTAGGGCAGCCTATTAGCCCAAACAGGGGGACACACAGTAAAAGACTTACTGGATTTGTGAACTGAGAATTTTGTGTGTGTGTGTGTGACTGAGATTCTTACTTTGAAAGTGTAGAAAGTAATTTTTTTGCCTTTTTGGCGAGCGGGATAAAAACCCAAACTGAGATCTGAGGTTTTTATAGTTTGGCAAATTTCAGAGATATGAAAGCAGAATTTTTGGCACTCAGGGACTGAGAGGCAAATGACATCATATGGCTTAAGGGAAATAGAGAGCTAAAAAAGTACATTTGGAAAATTTCAGAAGCTGCCTGCCACTGAAATCATTTTGAATTTTTTTTTCCCAGTGAGTTTAGCTGTCACAAAAGGCACTGGATTAATGACCCTGCAAAAGAAAACTGGCAAGTCTCAGCTCCCTCTTAAGGGCACCCAAGTTTGGAAGGCAAGGAGTTGTGTTGTCAGAGTTGGCTTTCAGGAAGTGACTCCCTGAATTGGTGGCACATTGGGGGTGAGTTAAAGGATTCAGCTATGGTCCTATTGGCTTGTAGAGAGGAAGGAGAGCTAGCTGTCACTCCATAGTCCCGGTTTCTTGATCCTGGTGGCATCCTGAGTATGATTTGAGGGATTATATATTTGGAAGCTCAAGGTAGTCATCCCAGAGCTTCTCTTTGGGATGTATCCTGCATCCCCCTAACAGGAGTTTATGGAAATAACATCATATTCAGTAAATGGCAGACAAATTCAAAGACGGAATTAGACGGAGAAGAGACGAGTGGGAAAAACATTTTCCCTTCACACCATTACCGATCAGATTCATCACCCCTAGGGTGGGTTAGAGGAAATGAACGGGCAAAGGGGATGTATCAAGAGTTACCCTGGAACAAGGATGGGAGGACTGCACTGAGTGGAATTGTTCCTGGCTCTCCTTTTCTCTGTTCTCCCCAAGCCTGTTTATTTTCAGCAGCTGTCCTGGAGTTCATGGCTTTGCAGAGAGATGGCAAATGAGGAGTTATATAAAACATTTTAAAATGGAAAAAATATTAAAATGGGATAAAAAGAAAAAAGATAGAAAGTGTACTTAGTGCTGCAAATACACACTCAGAAATAGGAAAACACAAATGAAAGGCACTAAATTAAAAATCAGGACAAGTGACATTTAGTGATGTTGCATAAAGTCTTTTCCATGTTCTGGTGTTATTGTATTCAATTCTCCAAGCCCAACCTTGTCCTGCTCAGTAAATTAACATGAGTGTCAGTCATGGACTTGCAAAACTAGGACTGAGTCATGTGGTATGCTCATCAATATAATATATTCATGTCCATCAATTTCCTACTTGTTTTCAAATCTTGATTCAAAACTTTCACTTTTCCTCCCCAACTGGCTGTTATAGTGCTGGGTTTCCCACAGGGTTAGAGAAAGCTTTGTGTTTGCCATGACTGCTTGGGGAAATATGGTAAGCCTCTGAAATAATCTACTCAGAAATCTCGCTTTCTGATTGTGGGCCCCACAGGGCCTTCCCTCCAATGTTCTCCTCCCACCCACTGGTTCCGGGGTCTTACTCAAACTGGGAGAACAGAGGTCTGAGCAATGGAACCCACTAGCTCTCTTCTTGTTTTCCTTCTCTGCTACCACACAACTCCATGGGTAAAGAATTCTGCCTACTTCCTGGCCTCTGATTTACCAGCTTGGCTTTTGTTTTGTTTAGTTTTGTCTCTTTCCCATCCTTCACTCTTTTGCAGGCTCATCCTGCATTTGTGAACTCTCGATCCTATCTCCTTTTGTTTCCCCAAAGTCTCTGCTACATCAATTATTCCCTCTTTTTCTTAAATCTTCAATTACTCTTTGTGTACACAGGCTCCTTCCCCCTCTGGCTACAAACACACTTAGATCTCCTTCATCTTAGGAGAAAAACCTATCCTACAAAACCTTCTGTGTCTCCCTCAACTATTATCCTTTTTCAAACTCCCTCTGAAACAAATGCCTCTATTTCTTAACCTACACTTGACTCATCAACACGATTGGATTCTGCCACTGCCATGCCCTCACCCCACCTCTTTTCATAGAAATTGTTCTGGGAAGGGCCAACAAAGGTCAGCTTCTAACTGTCACATCAAATCACTTGCTTTCAGCTTCTTCGGACCTGGCCTCCCTGTGGTCTGACACCAGTATTAACTTTTCCTCCTTGACACTCTGGTTTTCTGCTGGCTTACATTTGACTTCTTTGATACCCATTTTATCTTCACTGGTTCTTTTCCCTTTATCCTCTACTTAAGTGTGGACACTCCCCTTGGAGGCCCCCACCCTGCTTCTCTCTCCATTCTATAGGCTTTCTCTGGACAGTTTTGTCTATGCTCATGACTTCAGCCATGTCTTCTCCACGGATGACTTTCAAGCCATATTTCCAGAACTGACCTCATGCCTGAACTCTTCTCTAGTATTTTCAGTTGTGTTCTGGTATTTCACATTCAAGCTGTCAAAAACTAAACTCGTTATCCTCAAAATCTGGCATAGTGCGTGGCACAGACAGCCCTGCGGAAGCAGAAGAAGGGAGTTTCAGGCAGGTCAGAACATAGAGTTTTCAGACCAGGTCACATCTGCATTCTCCCCTTTCCCATGGAGACCTCAAAGTCGGGCAGACGCAAACTGGTAATTCCCATCCTGACTTATCTTCAAAACCTCTGCCCATTCTGTAATTACAGTAAACAGAGAAGATATGAATTCGAATTCGTGTATTTAACACATGTGTTGGCTGGCTTTGCAGTAGGACCAGAAGACCTTGAACAGCCTGACTTTTGGGCCAGCACAGAATGACTCGAAGTTTCAGTATTAACTCTAGCTAGGTGCCTTAATCTTTACCTGTGTCTTCCCTGCAAAGAGATAATACACACATCCTGGAAATTTTCCTCTGCAATTCTGCTATGGTTGTAGTGAAGATAGGTAGAACCGTGTGTTGAGGCTTGGCTCTGCTAATCTCTTGGTACAACATTTATTTTTCAAGTAATTTCGTGCAGGTTCATCACTCCTTCCAGTAGAGACCGACAATTCACCCATTACCCATGAGTTTGGGAGGCAGACAGGGTACTGTCAACAGATGGTATTATCTGTCTCAACAGATGAGAGCCCAGAGAGAAAAGTGGTAGAAAGGTGTCTTGGGGGTAAAGGCCATGGGGGCTCTCCCCAATCTCTTCTAAAATGCCAGTATGCCCATCATGGAGCTATCATCGCAGCTTGAGCTCATCCTCACATCTGGAGCTATTACCTACGTCTGTTACAAGTTAGCATTGGCAGTGGTTAGCTAATGTCATGTGAAGCATTTCATAGCTTCTTTGGTGGTAGAATGATCCCTAAAAGAGACAGGGAGTCCTGGACCAGTGAAAAGAAAAATGAAGAATAGGAGGCATCGAGGGACCCAAAGAAAAACAAACCCTACTGTGCCATGTTTCTTAGGGTCAGAAGAATCACCCCAAGATTTCTTAGGGTCAGCAGAATCACCCCCAGATTCCTGACTCCTGCTTGTTGTGGTGACATAGATAGCCAAGGGAGCACCAGGAGATCTGAGTGTCATTGTTCACCTCGGGGGCAACATTCTCTTTCATTGGGTAAGAATGGTGCTTCAAATAATGGAAAATTTGAAAAATTCACCCTCTTTTTGGTTTTGCATAGCATCAGGTCTGATAATGATTGAAGTATATGTGGGTCATATTGACATTAGACATTCTCATGGTTTTGTATTGGAAGCTGGCGTCCACATGGGTGTGGTTCACCTAGGGAAGGAGGTGGGTATTGGAGTTGTTCTAAGAATGCAGAGCCCTCTCTGTCCTGATAAGAAAACAATTCAAATGAGGATAAACTATAGGATGATGGCCAACATAATTTCTTTCTGTCTTTAGTATTTTTATCTGGGCCCAAATTTGAAGGTGTGTTTAAGGACACCCATGGAAAGCAGATGTCCCACACAGGGGCATATGCATACTGCTCTGCGGGGGCTGAGCTGAGACTGGAGGGGAGGCAAGCTCTACTCACGCGCTGGAGGACTCCTCCTGGTGGGACGCAGGGAGCCGCACGCAGTTCTCCTGCAGCGTGCCAGTCTGGAAGCTTTCAGGTCTTTTGGACTCGATGATTTATCTTACACTGACTCAGTCAATGCAGAAGAGAAAGTCCCATGAGACAATAATGTCACCAAAATCTCTGTCCTCAGCTCTTATTGCTCTAATTGTATCTGCTCTGTAAGGCCTTGGAATTGACACATCCCAATCAATAACACTACTCGCCAGTGAGGAACCGTTCTTGGTGACACTGCTGCAGTATTTCAGATTTATGGATATTTTCTCATTCAATTAAGAAGATGGAGAGCATTCAACCGCTGCTGGTCAGAGACCTAGAATTCCTGTAACAAACTTCTGCCCTACCAAATTTGGCTGCAGAATTACTTTATAAGAAGAAATTTGGGCCTTGTCCCCTGACTTGAAGCCCAGTGTTTGAAATATGCAAAGGAACTGTATGTGATACAGAGCAGAGTGTCCTTCCTCCTTGCTGGGAAGAGGTTCTCCCTGTCCAAGTTCTCCTAACAATGTTGCTTCTGTCAGGGAAACAGTTGTTCATTGATGCTGTCTGTTAATATCATACAGCTTCTATCTACAACCAGGGAGAGGTGATTATCAAAGGTGTGCCATCCCGTAGCACAGCCTAAAAGTTTTAGCGCATATATAGAAAACAATGTGGATTCCTGGATACAAACTCTCACAGCCCACTGCGGACACAGCAGCCCCACGTCCTAGGTCAGGCATTGGGCTGTAGGTAGAGACTCCAACAGGCAGAGGGCAGAGGCAACTCGCATACCCAGGGCTCAAAGGCAGTAATCATGAAAAATTGATTCTGCTAAGGAATAATCTGTATACGATTAAGTGCATAAATATTAAGTGTATAGCTTGATGAATTCCCTCCCTACACACAAAAATCAAGTTATAAAATCCCACCTCCTTCCAGTAGACACCTCCTAAAGCTTACCGTTATTTTGACTCTTATTACCATAGATTAGTTTTGCCTGTTTTAAAATTCTTCTATATTTTGGCTTATTTTTTGGCTCAACATTATAAAATTCATTCATGATCCTGTGTATTGTATAAGCTTGTTCTTTATTGTCACTGTTTAGTTATTCCATTGTATAAATACAGCAGATTATATTTACCTATTTTACTGTTGATGGGTAGTTTAATTATTTTCAATCTTGGCTTTCATGAAGAAACTGCTATGAATATTCTTATACCAGTTTTGTACACTGCCAAAACGTTTTCCAGTGTGTGTAATAATTTACATTTCTACCACCAATGGAGAAGAGATCCAGATGTTCTGCATTTTCACCATTACTTAGTATGTTCAGTCTTTTAAATTTGGGCCATTCTGGCAAGTGTGTAGAGGTATCTTATTGTGGTTTTAATTTGCATTTTCCTGATGAATATACACAT
>NW_012101654.1:808600-813983 GCF_000951045.1 Mandrillus leucophaeus | reverse complement strand
ATTTACTGAATCTGATTCAGTGATAGATGACAATACAAGACAACAAAAAAGATACGTCACACAGCCCTAGATGCTAATTGAATAGTACTGATAGTAAGTGCTAAGAGTTTAGAGGAGGTAGTGATTACTGTGAGGCACATTGATCAGGATTTTACTAGTAAGATTTTCCCCTAATATTAAGATGTTAACTGACATGCTTTTTATTTTTATTTATTTATTAAAAAAATTTTTTTTGATATAGAGTCTTGCTCTGTTGCCCAGGCTGGAGTGCAGTGGCACGATCTCAGCTCACTGCAACCTCTGCTTCCTGGGTTCAAGTGATTCTCCTGCCTCAGCCTCCCGAGTAGCTGGAATCACAGGCGAGCGTCACCACCCATGGCTAATTTTTGTACTTTTAGTAGAAACGGAGTTTCACCATGTAGCCCAGGCTGGTCTTGAACTCCTGACCTCAGGTGATCCACCCACTTTGGCCTCCCAGAGTGCTGGGATTACAGGCATGAGCCACCGCACCTGGCCCTGAAATACTTAAAAAAAAAATTATGATGATGGAAATATTATTGCAAATGTGCAATTAGGGTAAATTGAATGAGAAAATACAAAAATAATGAAACTCACCATTTTGAATCTCTCAGGCCCAGAATCAGTACTGAGGAGGCAGACATAAGTGAAGGTATTGAGAGCTACAAGGGTCGGCCCCACTGAGCTCAGAATAGTGGCGTCTCCATAGGCCACCGCAAATTGCAGGCTCTTGGACAAGGATGAAGCCACCAATCCTTCATAGCAGGCCCTGCCTCTGCACTCATGCTGTGCTCTGCTCCAGCCAAGAAGATGCACTGCAGGCCTCTAACAAAACCGACCTCGCGCTTTCTGGGGATTTTATAGATGGGAGAATATATGGCTTAGAAATCCCTAGGTTAAATCTTTAGTTCAGAATTGACAAGAATCAACTCCACAAAGTCTTTTTTTAAAGGTAATTTTTAAAATTGCAGTAAGATATACATAACATAAAGTCAACCATTTTAACCACCTTTACAGGTCAGTGGCATTAAGTCCATTCACATTGTTGTGCAACCATCACCACCATCCAATCCCAGAACTTCTTCATCCTCCCCAAATGAAACTGTATATCCACTAAACTACAACTTTGCATTCCCTTCCTCCCTCAGCTCTTAGTAACTACTATTCTACTTTCTGTCTTTGTGAATTTTACTACTCTAGGTACTGTGTGTAAGTGGAATCACACAGTGTTTGTGTTTTTTGACTGGTTTATTTCACTTGGAGTGATGTCCTCAAGGTTCATCCAGGTTGTAGCATGTGTCAGAATTATCTCCCTTTTTAAAGACTGAATAATATTCCATCGTACACATATACCACATTTAGTTTTGTAAAATTAATTGTGCCTACTTCTTTAAAGTGAATGTGGGAATTTTTGTGTATTTTTACATATTATCATTAGAAGAAATAAGTAGGGAGGAAAGAGAAGTAACATTTATTGAGAAACTACTATGGGCCTGGCACTGGGCAACATTCTTTAGATACTATAACCATTTATGTCTCACAACAGCCCTGTGAAGTAGACATTATACGTTCAGGTGGGAAAGGTGGAGGGGTTTGTACCCGAGCTTATCTCTCTGCAAAACCCATTCATGGTTTCCCTGTGCACGGAGGCAAATTCCAGAGAAAGCTGACATTGTGCTATTTTGAAATGCATTAAGTTTATCTTTGGTTATATTCCTTATACTTTTACCATCTTCTCCTCACTTTTAATACCCTTTCCTCCACCCCCAGGTAATCCATCATGAGTTAGCTCTGGTTCTAGTATTATTAAAGAGGAATTGCTTTCTTTTATTGAAAAAGCACATAGCTGAATAAGGAAAACCGTCTGACTATTTCAATAGATACTGAAAAGCCTTTTAATTCTTCACCTTCATTATTTTAAAATTTAAAAAGTTCAAACACTTAGCAAACTGCATGAAGATAAGCTCAAGTTCTTCATCTATGAATGAGAACTCAATCTCTCCAAGTCATAAACTTATCTTCTCTATTTAACCCAGTGCTTGATATTTATAAATTACATTGTCATTTGTTTCCATTATGTTTTACAATCCTGGAAGGCACATCAGTGATGGGAATACTTAATTATAGAGAAGAAAGCTTGTCTTTGGTGCCTGGGGGCTGGCACTGTGGACTAGATGTAAGAAAATCCACACTTGAACTCAGTTCTTGATAGAACAGCTAAGCCATAGGAACATTGCTGATGGATAGAGTAATTCAGTTTTGATGTAGGAGTCTTCTGGCTGACTTGGGGTCTGTCATACAGCCTTGCCCTATGCTATTGTTTGTGTTAATTACTTGGAGGAGGAGTCTGATAATGAAGCAATCAAATTTATATATGATATGTAGCTGGAAAGAATAACAAAAACAGGATCCCAAAATATTTTTATACTCTGGAAACATGGCCTGAATCTTAAAAATATTAAATACATATTAGCTCTAGTATTTGAATACAAACTACCAGTTATTTAAGCAGTGATATAGTAGAAGTGAATTAGTCTGGATTCCTGGGATTGCCAGTGACAGAAACCTAACTTTCATTGTTTAAACACAAAAGAGGGGGTTTTGGCTATTGTAAGCAAATCCTGGGGGCCTCAGAACTTGAGTGCTTTTGGAAATCTCTCAATTTGTCTTGTTTCTAATTCTCCTTGTGCATTTTCAGTTTCTCTACAAGGGAGGAACTCCGGTCTCTAACAACTCTTGAACTTATGTATTTCTAGCTTAGTCAACAAAAAGGAAAGAATTTTCTTGCCTCAGTCAGAAAAAAAGTTTCTTAGGAGGATTTTACTTGGCCTGGATTAAGTACCACTCTAGGCCAAATGGAATAGTCATGGAGGTTAGTATGTAAAAAGGAGTCACCTCCCATGTGAATCACAAGGTTAGACAATTTTCTAGAATGAGAGGAGGCATTAGATGGAGCACCAACCACAAGAGAGATTTGGGTTGTTTATTGACTCTAAAGATGGTAAGAGT
Organism: Mandrillus leucophaeus; assembly: GCF_000951045.1. Classification (NCBI taxonomy): domain Eukaryota; kingdom Metazoa; phylum Chordata; class Mammalia; order Primates; family Cercopithecidae; genus Mandrillus; species Mandrillus leucophaeus. The sequence continues at coordinate 810,956 of NW_012101654.1, read as the reverse complement.
TGAGGGCAATATGGAGTTGTAATAAAAACTAGAAGTTTGCCTTGATGGAACTAGAGAGTATCCAGAGTGAAGACATGATGGCTGTGTCTATTCCTCATTCTTTGGGTCATTCCTGGAGTATAGTATCTGGTTTTGGTCATAATGCTTGAAAACAAAACAAACAAATTAGAAATATGAGAGTTGCCAAAAAGGTGAAAAAGTGCAAAATTTTATCATGAGCACAAAATGATGACGGATTAGGCATGTTTAACACAGAGAAGAGGATACATATGGAGACATGACAGGTGTCTATCACGTATTTAGGGAAGTTTTCTGTGGAAATAGGATTGAACTTGACTTAGCCTACTTTAGTGGGTCAAGCTGGCTCCAACGCCACTTGTGACATGCCACCAGTAAGCCCTGGTGTGCACAGGAGGACCAGGCCACTTATTAGCTGTGGCACGTTTAGCATCTTGATTAATACGTCTCGTGTGAACATGTGACTATTTCATAAGATTATGTTAAAGGTTCCAGGAGGTAAGGAATCAAATGCTGCTTATAGGATGACTGCCATATTGTGGTGGCTCCATACATGGTAGCATTGACATTAGCAGAATTTGCATTCACATAAGGAAGTCAGTGTCAACAAATAATGGGATCCAACCCCAAAAGAGAGTCTTTACAGATAGTGAGCTTGCTGTCACTGGAGGTGTTTAAGCAAATGCCTAAAAACCGCTTTGTGGAATGCATTCAAACATTGCAATCTGGACTAGGTGGTTTTCAGGGTCCCATCTGAGTTAGAGCCAGTGATTCTAGATTCTTATCCATTTCTTAACTCAAGCTATTTTTCAAATCCATATTCATAATTTATCTGTTTTTAAAAATTTAACAAGTAACAGTTTTAGTGATAATTATTGCATTTCTATATTTATAGATAACTGGCACATATGGAGGTGGAATAACACAATTTGATATTTTCTCATGTGCCAGATTTTTTTTAATAAATATAGAAAATCCTATAGTTATGAAAACTATTTGTTAAAATTAAATGTATATGCAACTGGGCATCTGTTCTGATATATCAGATCTCTCGAGAACTAGTTTTCCTGTTGCTATTGGATGGAACCCAGTATTAGCCCAGAGCTTGAGGGCCTTAAATCTCAGACTACCCAAATAAAACCTGAAAAAACTTTACTAATTTCCGAACATAATGCACTTCTACTCATTCTGGTTAAAACTAAACTATCTATAAAAATAGAAAAATATCTCCTCCCCTCCGAAAAGCAACAGTGGGTTTTCTTCTCCCTCAATGTTAAGAATTCCAAGTAGACTACATGGTACAATAAAAAGGCTACATTTTAGGGTCAACTAGATTTGAGCATAAATTCTGCCTCTCTCTCTTTCTACCCATGTGGTCTTAGGCAAGTTGTTTAATATCTTTGAGCTTTCTTATCCCACCTATAAAAGGAAGAGAGTAATGTCTGCCTTTTAGGTGTGTTGTGAGGATAAAATAACATGAAATGCCCTGTGCACAGTAGACAGTTAAAAAAAATACTGATTCTCTCTTGGATGCGTTTGAGACTATGCATTTTGGACATAACAAGGGGATTATATTGATGCTAGGAATAGCTCTTAAAGTAATATTTACCATCGATTGGGTGCTGCCTAAGTGTTGGGTACCAGATTAAACATTTAAAATAATCTCCTTTAATCTTATCAATAGCTGCATGGGAAACATGGCAGCAAGACAGTTTTATAAGTAAGAACTGACACTTACAGAAGTTAACTTCTCAAGGTCCTATACTTTGCAAGTTGCAGAACTGGGTCTGCTACCCAGGACAGGCGGATTCAAGAGTTTTTAACTCTTACTCTACATTGCTTAGCTGATACTCTAAAAGAATCTTTCAAAGAACAAAAGCAATGTTAATGGTGCTTTGTACTTAGTGTAGATGATATTGTCATTTTCACTGGACTCAGGTGAGATGGTTTTTCTTTTATATGGCTAAATTTTCATGACCTGCTAATTTTTTTGTAGTTGCAACACCCACAGGTTTTGATGGGTAGAGCTATGACTGGGGACTCCTTGCATTCTATTTATTGTTCTCAGATTATTAACTTGCACGTGGCAATAGTCCAGGCAATATGATCTAGATCAAATTATGGATTAGTGAGTTTGATCTCTTGTCTCCCTTCACGTGGGGGAACTCCATTTTGGGTCTGTCATGCTCTCCTTCTGCATCGGTGGTCAGGTCCAGCTACTGCCCTTCCCATTAGCATGCCTGGGGACAGTCTCCTCACGCCACAGCAGAGCATCTGGTTCTTAATGCCTGGTGGCCTCTTGTGACCCTGAGAGCTTCCCGAGATGGTTGGAATACCC
>NW_012101654.1:763207-808550 GCF_000951045.1 Mandrillus leucophaeus | reverse complement strand
TATCTACCATCGATTGGGTGCTGCCTAAGTGTTGGGTACCAGATTAAACATTTAAAATAATCTCCTTTAATCTTATCAATAGCTGCATGGGAAACATGGCAGCAAGACAGTTTTATAAGTAAGAACTGACACTTACAGAAGTTAACTTCTCAAGGTCCTATACTTTGCAAGTTGCAGAACTGGGTCTGCTACCCAGGACAGGCGAATTCAAGAGTTTTTAACTCTTACTCTACATTGCTTAGCTGATACTCTAAAAGAATCTTTCAAAGAACGAAAGCAATGTTAATGGTGCTTTGTACTTAGTGTAGATGATATTGTCATTTTCACTGGACTCAGGTGAGATGGTTTTTCTTTTATATGGCTAAATTTTCATGACCTGCTAATTTTTTTGTAGTTGCAACACCCACAGGTTTTGATGGGTAGAGCTATGACTGGGGACTCCTTGCATTCTATTTATTGTTCTCAGATTATTAACTTGCACGTGGCAATAGTTCAGGCAATATGATCTAGATCAAATTATGGATTAGTGAGTTTGATCTCTTGTCTCCCTTCACTTGGGGGAACTCCATTTTGGGTCTGTCATGCTCTCCTTCTGCATCGGTGGTCAGGTCCAGCTACTGCCCTTCCCATTAGCATGCCTGGGGACAGTCTCCTCACGCCACAGCAGAGCATCTGGTTCTTAATGCCTGGTGGCCTCTTGTGACCCTGAGAGCTTCCCGAGATGGTTGGAATACCCGTTCTTTCTGTTTAGAAGGACACAACTCTTACCTTTCACTGAATGTCAGTGTTTAATTTGCAAGCTTCCAATTTAGGCTTATTTTTGAGAATTCAAATCTCCTTTCAGGCAAATTAGGTTAAACTGTTTGCGATGTGGGAGCTACTTGACCTTGAATCATTTTCTTTTTCCTTTTTGAAAGAGAGATAACAAAGGCTTTGGCAGATGAGATTTAACATGCTTTGCAGAAAGCAGACAGAGCTTATGAGCATAAACATATAGTTCAGGGAGCCAGTAAATAAGCCAGAGACCAAGGATGTCATCTTCCGAAGGGAAACAATCCATACCTTTCTTGATGATTATATCTAGTGCCATACAAATTCTGTACCATGTACTTTATTTTTTAATGGTTTCCCATACAAAGATTCTAAACAGATTTATTTAATCTATTTAACAGATTCTAAACAAAATTTAGGTAGACAATATTAAAAATATTAACAGACATTCAAGAATATCAAGTCTAAGATTTTATTTAAATACAATAGTACATATTTTCTTTTTCAGGTCAATAAAAGTTTTCCATATACCCATAAAGAAGAAGCAGCTCTTAGGGTACAGTGTTGCCTTATGTCTGACGTCTCCAGATGGTCTGTAAAGAGAGCCACTTGGCATTTCATTCCTAAACAAATTGTAGACCCATTGCAAGAGGACAAAGAGACTCAGTTGAAAAGGCATGCGTGATTTGACAATTATCTAGGGCAGTGGGTCTCAAATTTAACACATATCAAATCCCCTGGAAGATTTATTAAAACAGATTGCTGAACCCACACTCTAAGTCTCAGACACAGTAAGTCTGGGGTGTTACCCAAGAATTTGCATTTCTAATACGTTCCCAGATGAGGCGGATACTTCCAGTCTCAGATCCTTGATCTAGAGCAGAGCTGTCCACTAGAAATATAACACATATGGCACAGAGGTAATTTTAAATTTTCTAGTAGCCTCATAAGGAAGTGAAGAGGAATAAGTCATATTAATTATAATAATACATTTTCTTTAACCTAAAATATCTAAAATATTATCATTTCAATAGTCATTATAAAAATTATTGATGAGGTATTTTACATTTTTTTTTATATTAAGTGTTTGAAATCCGGAGCATATTTTACACTTGTGGTACATTCTAGTGTGTGACAATTAAGACAATTAAGTCCCACTGCAAGCGCTTCATGGCCATGCACGGCTACCAGCGACTGTATTAGAAAGTGAGGAACAAATATTCTAACAAATTACATTGCAGAGAAAGGGCTTAGAGATTTTGTCAGCAGGTCTCAACCTCGGCATCACATCAGAATCACTTGGGAGACTTAAAACATACCAGTGCCGGCCGGGCGCAGTGGCTCACGCCTGTAATCCCAGCACTTTGGGAGGCCAAGGCGGGTGGATCACGAGGTCAGGAGATCGAGACCATCCTGGCTAACACGGTGGAACCCCGTCTCTACTAAAAATACAAAAAATTAGCCGGGCATAGTGGCGAGCGCCTGTAGTCCCAGCTACTCAGGAGGCTGAGGGAGGAGAATGGCATGAACCCGGGAGGCGGAGCTTGCAGTGAGCTGAGATGGCGCCACTGCACTCCAGCCTGGGGACAGAGCCAGACTCTGTCATACACACATACACACACACACACACACCTCACAAAAAACCATACCAGTGCCTAGGTCCCACTCCCAGAGAATCTTATTTAATTGGTCTGGAGTGGGGTGTGGCCAACAGTTTTTAAAAAAATCTTCCCAACCAGTTATAAAGTGCAGCCAGTTTGAGAATCACTGGGGTAGACAAAAGCCCAGCTGAAGTAGGACCCACCTATAAATGTGTAATCCACTTACACATGTGCCTTTGGTAAAGGGAGAAAATAAGGAATGCTAATACCAGTAAAATATCTACAACAGACATGTGCAAAGAGATTGCTTACTCCTTACCACCCTGGAAAACAAATACTGCTATTTTGTGGAATGTGTAGTTGAAACTCAGAAAGATCAAGTTGGTCAGCCAACTTCAGCTGTGCTGCAACGAAGACACACAGTGATGTGCAGATAAAACAACTAATTTCAAGACCTACTTTCTATAGTATCATCTGTCTGACTTGTTATTTAATTATCATTCAACTGTTTCTGCAACTAGAACTGTGGGTACACCCTCCCTTACCTACTTGTTTAACTGAAGACAATCTCCTCACTTTTAGAGAAATACAGAAACATAAGTTCCATTAGTACAAAGCAAATACAGCCAGTGGCTTCTTCCCACAGAAGATCTAGATCATTTTCCAAATGTTTGGGGGTAGTGAAGAATAAGATGATGAAAACTGGCAGAACGTTTTCTCCTGTTAGTCTGTTTTAAAGGAAATTCCTTCTGGGCCATCATTTATATTTGATACTTTCAGTTGAAAAAGATGCCCATTTGATATCTGAGAAACTTTTTTTAGCCCTGACTTTTGCACTTTAAAGTTTATTTTCGTAGAACTTGCAAGCCAAGTTGTGCCAGGGAGCACAGGATAGCGGACGGCATGGTGTGCGGGTGGAATCCGGCAGCCTGGCGGAAGAACAGATGGAGGCACCCAGATGCAGCCCTCCCTGGCTCTCAGGGCCAGGGGCAGGAGGCCCTTGGCTCGCCAGGAGCTGCTGTTCCACATCCTCACATTGACTTACTATGAGCTTTCTGAAATTAAAATGTTTGTCTGAGGTCCTTGTAATTTTCTATCATGTGGAATGTAGTGTATTTAATATATGGCTTGAATTTTGTTTATTTATTTGTTTCTTTATTTATTTTGGGAGACAGAGTCTTGCTCTGTTACCCACGTTGAATGTAGTGGCACAATCTCGGCTCACTGCAACCTCCACCTCCAGGTTCAAGCGATTCTCCTGCCTCAGCCACCCGAGTAGCTGGGATTACAGGTGCCCACCACCACGCCCGGCTAATTTTTTTGTATTTTTAGTAAAGACGGGCTTTCTCCATGTTGTCCAGGCTGGTCTTGAACTCCTGACCTGAGGTGATCCACCCGCCTCAGCCTCCCAAAGTGCTGGGATTACAGGCATGAGCCACCATGCCTGGCCTATGGCTTGAATTTCAAAACTCAAAGGCCATAAACCCCCTTTTTGGCCTCACCTTACTCTCTTCTCCTAAATAATTTTAACTCTAGGACATGTCTTTTTGAAGCTAAGAATTATAATTCCACTCCAATATCTCACCTACTGTGTTTGTCGTAGCCCACTTTTCATGCACTTCAAAATCACTAAACAAAATAAGACTCTGGGTCTTTCATTGATCTGTCTTGAATTTCTCCTATAACATTAATGATATAAGGAGATCTACCAGTTAAGCTAATTATTTATGTTTTTATGCTGTATAGGCCATGAGTGTAACCTTGGAATCCACTGCCGAGAGCCCTGGCCCCAAAGTATTTCCTTGGAAACTTCAACTTTTGAATGCCTGTATCTAAAAAAATGTCCAATAAAACCCCTATTCAAATCTATGTCTCTAGTTCTTGATAATGTAGTGACTGTTGGTTTGAATAAAGGCATTTTATCCATCCTTTATTCACTTATTAGCAAATGGTCTTCATTGTGAATCCAAATACATGATGGAGAGGAAGGCATTTTGAAGGATACTCGTATGCCCATTTAGACAATTTATACTAGATACACTTCAAGAAAGAAGGAAAAGATTCCATATTGTAGAGAATTGGGAATAAAGTTGGATACTTAGGCCTGGTTGAATTAGGTAGACCCATAGACTTTGGTAAAATAATTTGCTCCCAAGACTTTGCTCCTGATAAGAAAAGCGTGTTGTAATAATTTTCTCAGCAGGGGAGTTATGGAACTGATGTTGAGTTGTTCATCAAGGGCTGCTTGGCTGTGGTTGGGGGAAGGTGTTTTGGCTGCCCTCAACATGATGTTGTTCCACCACGAATCACCCCAAATAACAGATAAAAACAGAAGTCCCTTAAGTCTATTCCAGCTAGAGTAGAATTTCCTCCTATATAATAGTATGCTAACTGTGATTCCTCCTGAGGTCTCTGTTTCATTCCATTGAGGCCTCAGAAGCTGAAGACAATATAATAGGTATCAAGTATCTCCCAGTATAAAGCTATGCATGAGACCCATCTGCTTCATGCTAGTGGGTTGTGATCCAGCCTTCCAAATAGAGGTCGGAGACGCTGATCATGAGGACCGCTCAGAGACAGTGGTCAATATGCTGTACATTCTTCACCACCCCTGGCAGTGACGGGGACATGTGTCTTCTTCCCTAAAGCCAATTGAAGGAGAGAGCTTCACAGGAACAAGTAGGGAGCTTGCCACATCTCTTGGAGTTTGGAGCACTCAGGGACTCTGTAAACGTGCCTACTGGTAGAAGCTGGCTAAGAAAGAGTGACCTGATTTCTCAATGAGAGGTACACTTCCAGCAGCAGGGTAGGGGGCCCGTCTCCAGACAAGACAAGGGTCCAACAGAAGATGCCAACCGGGAGCCATCTTAAAAGATGTCTTGCCCAACAAGGCCACCTGAAGGGGCCATTTGACCCCAAAAGATGAATGGACATTTTATTCACCATCAGGAAAAAGTAAGTCCAGGAAACTATTTGAAAGGAATGTAATAGAAAATACAAAGCTTATTTCTATTTGCATAATACAGAATTAAACTTGTTTAATCAATAAAACAGCTATATAAAATGCAACTTCAAGTCACCCTCGAATAAAGATACAATAAAAATAAAAACATGGTTTATTATGTAAATCCTCTGGCTTCACCAGTGTCAATTGTCCCTAAGCAGATTTGGAGCTGTCACATTAATTGTGTTGTATTAGGAAGATTTGTCTAGTATGATAAGTATGAGAGATAGGTCAGAAGAAAGAGAATAATGAATTTCTGCCTCTCTCTTGGCCTTCCCCTTCTCTCACCCTAAGATGTTCTTACATAAACCTCATATAATAATTCCCTGTCCACTTCCTTGCTGCCCTTATACAAATTATTCTTTAGTTATCTGTTTTTGACTTATCTCCTGAACTAGATCTTCAGTACAGAGAAGTCAGGGATTCATATTCCTATTTGTATTCACAGCACCTAAGACAGCTCCTGGCCCACCGCATATGTTCTAGAAATACTCGTTACATGGATGAATGAGTCCCAGTTCTGTTGCTAGGTCTGAGAGGGTTGGGGCATTCTTTGATAGCTGACTTTATTTGGGCGGAAGTTTTCTCTGTTGTAGAAGTATTGGTCTTAATTTCCAGGTTTCTTTCAAACTACAAATCTCTGATACAGTAAGTGTAAGAATAGAAGAATAAAATAACAGAAAGCATCAAAGGTAATGCCAATGGTGGTAAGCTTGAAAGAATATGAGAAAATAGTAGAATCAACAGACAGAACTAATTTCAGTTAGCAGTGATAATTGGGACACATGAGAAGAACTTTTTTGAAACATGTTTATCTGAGATAAAGGAAATATATCCAATTAAAAACCCATCTGTATGTCAAGTTTAAGTTAGAAATTTGGTGGTTATCTTTACACAGTGATAGAAAGTAGCTAATAAAGTTGATTTTGAGGGAATAAAGCAAAGTATTAAAGAAAGAACTTGAAAGTCTACTGAGAGTTGGTGGGTAGAAAATGAAGGCTCCTCCTTAAAAGCAAAAGACAAACGGGTGGGAGAGATTCAGAGAAACGCTGCCCCAAACATAAGAACCTAAAGAAAAACATAATTCAAGGGATGTTTTGCAGAAAGATTTTGGTACTTACAGTTCACAGTAAGAAACTGAAGTTTAATTGGGATGGATCTACAAAGTATTCACTAGCAATAGATTAGCATGACCTCCTCTGCCACCGCTACTCCACGAAGAGCTGTGAACATGTCTTTTTAAAATGTTTACTGTAATATGATGCACCCACAAGATGGAAAGTTCCAAACTGAATTGGAAAAGAATAAAATTGTATTTTAACTTTTGTTATTATTGGGACAAAAACATGCTAATTATTTCAGGTAGATTTTGATTGGATTATTCTCTGGACAGGACAAAAAGTGAAAAAGGGGCTAATAAATAAACTATTGTCCACACCCAGAGACACATTCATTCTTCTCCAAATAGCTGTTTGGTGTCATGTTGCCATGTAGATGGAACTAAGTCTGGTATTTTAGAGAAGAACCTAAAACCATTTTCTTTAGCATATGATGTGCTATGAGAGGACCCTGGAATATAAGCTGGAGTTCAGTCACATGGCATCAATACCAATGAATGGGACTTAGGATTGGCTTCACCAGATAAACTAGCACACGGGATGAGATGACCACAACATTTTTGAAGGAAAACTAGTGTGAGGAAGAAATCTTGTAGAGTCATCTTCAAATGCACTTGTTGGATATTCTAGAATGCGTTACTGTTTTATTTTAGACTCAGCTGCTGACATTCGTCAAAAGTGATGCCCACCAACTTTACAAGAACCAAAAGAAGTACAGATGGGAGAACACACCCCAATATTTCTTTTCTTCATATGTAGAATGGGACAAAGTATATCCACAGGACCTTCAAGGCAGAGGGAGAAAAAGACGGCCTGTACTATCAAACCTCTTTTGTATATAGTAGGAACTGTAATACCCAGAAATACATGAACAGTTTGAAAATTGCTCAAAATGCTGGGTGTGCGTGAAAGCTGCGCTGTATCAAAGAAAGGATCCAAAGGACACATTTTCAAAAGGAAAAACTGTGAGCAAAGAGCACTATGGCCAAATCAACATGAAAACAGTGGCTGATATAATCGCTGCAAAAGGAACAAATGTTAAGCATTCTCCCTTCAGCTCAGTTGGCCTATTATACTTCTGAATACCGAGGCTTACAACGCCTCCCCCTCCCTCCCTCCAGTTTCAGAAGTGTCAGACAGGAGACACAGTGCCAGCAAAAAACCTTCCACCGATCTCTTGTTAGCTAACTGCGTGTTTTGTTCGGTGGTTACATGTCTGCGCAGGCCGACATTGTGTCAGTCATAATTACCACCTGTTCACTCGCTCCCTTCAGGCCCCATCACCTCTGTGGCATTCAGCAGCCAGCAGCAGGAAGCAGTGTCGATTGCCCAGGAGCAGCGACTGTCAGGCTCTGGGTTTCAGGGTATAATTGCTGCCTGTGCACAGAAAGCCCTGGCCTTTTCCCTTCTGTCCCCTCCTGAATCAGGAGTGAAAAGACCCAGCTGCACGCTCTAACACTAACTCGTATTCTTCAGGCAGAGGCGATCAGAGGCACCTCAAATGTCATTTTCGTGCCATGAATCATATCTGAACTCTCACACAAACATGTCATTCTGTGAAAAAAAAGTTCAATTTTTAAAAATGGTACAAACCGTCACTTCTTGCCCCTGCTGTTTAGTGCTCCGTGGCGCGCAGTTGGCTTTTGTTTTTAATAGCATCGTTCTCTCGAGTTTTTGATTTGAGACTTTCATAAAAATGATATTTGAATTACATATTTGCATCTTTTCCCCACACATTCTGATACCATATAAAATAAACAATGGATAACACTAGCTGACGTTAATTGAGCCCGTAGTACTTGACAGTTCACCGTTTTAAACAATGTGCTAAGTAACTAATCTGATCTTCATGACTCCCCTAAGAGGTAGGGACTGTTGTTATGCCCTTTTGTGGATGTAAATATCAAGGCATAGAACGCTTAAGTTTTACCAATTTTTTCTTAACGGTGCCATTATCTTTTCTTGCCTCCAAAGCTTTGTCCATGCAGTGCCTATGATGCTAGCTAGTCCTTTCCTCCCCATCAAGCTATCTCCTGCATTTGCTAAAACTCATCTTAAATATCGGTTGCTAGAGAAACCTCTTCCTGACCTTGTCCCCAGGCTGAATTAGATACTCTAATGAACTTGGCTCATATCAGTTGGAAAATTCTTATTTATGCTACTGTAATTACGGGTGGTGTATCCGTTATTTCCTTACAGGCCACGGCTATACGTTTCCACAATTAAATTAGTTCCCCGAGTCAACTGTTTTCTGACCCCAGGCTGTTTTAACATTTACAGTTGCCCCTTGGTATATGCAAGGGATTGATTCCAGGACCCCGTTATATACTAAAATTCTCACGTAAAGTCCCACAGTTGGCCCTGTGGAACCGAAGTATACAAAAATCAGTTCTCCATATCACCAGGTTTCACACCACTTGAATATTCTATTTTCTATCCACATTTGTTTGAAAAAAATACTTACCTATAAGTGGATGCTCAAAGTTTAAGCCCCTGTTTTTCAAGGGTTGACTGTATTTATATAGTTATAAACAAGGAAAAACTGATGAAAACCATAGCATTTCCTTGCCATTGGTTTTTTTCCCTCAAATTTACCAAAACATTGGGTCTCCAGCTTTCTGTGGTTATCATGAAGCACCAGTCACAAACATCTACTGCTGACATGACATTAGAAGATAAGACTACTTAAATTTTTAAAACTTCAGACTTACGCAAATAAGTGTCTGTAGGTTCAAAGCTGAAATGCTTCCATGTCAGAATTTCCCAGGATTCAGATTCTTTGCCTTCTAGTAATCTCAGGGAGGCAAGGACGGATTCATATCAGATGGATCAGTGATTCCCAAAGCTGGCTGACCACGGGAATCACCTGGAGAACTCTGAAAGAAATGCAGATTTCCTGGAATCCTACAATCAGGCTATTGGTGCAGAATGTTTGGAATTGAGACCCAAGAATATGCATTTTTTCAAGTTGCCCTAGTTAATTTTAACCATCAGCTAGTTTGGGAGCAGTGTTATAGGCCTCAAGGTGGCTTAAATTAGTTTCATTTAAGTAATGACTGAAAACATGTAAGGACTATCTTCTGATGCGTGGATGTGGGAACCTCAGAGAGAATATAAGAAGCAACTTACTGGATGAAAATATCAAGACATAGAATGGCTAAGTCCTCCGGTGTTTCCTTAACTGTGCCATTGTCTTTGCTTGCCTCTAAAGCTTTGCCCATGTGGTGCCCATGATGCCAGTTAGCCTTCTCCTCCCTGTCAAGCTAACTCCTGCCTATGCTCAGACCCCACCTCAAATATCAGTTGCTTGAGAAACTGTAGCTTGTTTCTGTACATCTGTAGCATGTAGCAAATGAACAGGAAATAGACATTTTTATCTTTTAGGTCAAGGCTTACTTGTGTTTAAATAAAGAATCCTTGTCTTCAGTGATCCACGCTGAAATGCTTATGCATGAAATGGTATAATGGAAGGACAGGGAAGTGGAAAGAGTCATAAACGAAGTAAGAATGTCCAGGCGTTGATAATTATTGAAGCTGGGTAATGGATAATTGGGGGTTTACTTTTGTTTATGTTCAAAATTTTCTCTGATTTAAAAGCTAGAAAATCAACATTCACACAAACTCTTCTCCATAGGTTGAAAATCGGTGGAGTATCTTGTTAAGATTATTATAATCTTTTAATTTTATAGCACTGCCAATGAGCCATCCCTGCCATAAAAGAGTCAGCCAGAGATAACTGGTAACTTCCACCACGTAATTATTATCACCGTTTATTTCAGTGGAAACTGCTGCCTGTTTGGAGTTGGAACACTAAGAAAGAGAAATGAAGATCTGGAGAATTCAAAGGATAATTATCCCTTTTGAATATTGACACACTTACATGTTTTTCCAGACGTAGATTTTGTGTAGGCGAAAGCTATTTGATTATAAAAGATCCGGTTTCTTCAAATTTTTAGAGGTAAAAGCTTCATTAATTAACATCAAGGAAAATGGAGCATCTGCTACTTTTTTTTGTCAACAGATTTTAATAATATTGAGCACTGCTAATTGGATAGAACAGAAGTATAGCTCTTTGTATGTTAAATTAAGATGATTTCTTCTGCTATTTTTCCCCTAAATTTTATTTAAACTATGGCAACTCTTCAGAGTTTTCTTCTACCTTTTAAGTTACAGTGATTCTGAATGACTAAAGGGAGTCCTGTGGAGCTCCAGCGGTCATTCCACCTCAGCCCTGGAAAGATGGTACATCATTCAGACTGACTATCGCCAAAAGGGGGTCCTTTAGTGATTCAGGTAAAGGAGATCCATGTTCAAAAATGCTGTCCTCATTGCTATTGTGATAGTTACTGTGACCTAGAAGGAAAAGAAAGGCAGTGAGACCTGCTAACATTTTGGCTCAAAGATTTTCTTGAATGCTTCTGAAGTCAGGCTATGAAACAGGGACATTTAACAGGCTAGAGGAGAAACTCCAAGTACAGTGCTCATTAAAGACCAAATGAAATATTTGCTGAAATGGAAGTGATAGGAATGGCAGACAATGAATTCTTTTGCTTCTCTTTAAACACTGACTATTCTTCCCATGGAGAACTGGAGGCAAATTTTGGGACCAGTTTAACCTCAGCTCTAATTAATGAACTGAAATCAGAGGCACCATTAAACTAATCAGAATGTATTTTGATGCATAAGGGGAAGAAGAGCGGTGCAATGGGAAGAAAGATGAAAATGGAGTCAAGTAGCTTGGGGGGCAAATAGGACTTCACTATTTTTTTGTTGTATGGTTTTGAATAAATGACTCAAGAAGAACCAGCTCAGCAGGAGCTGAGCATCAACTTCTCTGTGTGATGAGGAAAAGACTTATCATGTAGGGTTGTAGTGAGGGAAAATTTTATAACAGTTTTCAAGTTGTCTTCCTCCTCTGCCTTCTTGTGATATCAAAGAAAGGCTCCCAGACATTCTTGGTTTTCAAACACTGGCATTCCCACTAAATCCCCTTGGGTGCTCTTGGTGCCAGGCCTGGGTCATGACAGGAGTCCACATTATATGTGAGGTCAGGCCAACCCTCCATAAGAGAGCTTCCTATCAGTGGAAAATTCATTTCTGAGAAATTACAGCCAAGAACATTACTAAGCCTTAAGCAAGTTATTAAAATCCTCAGTCTAAGTGACTTAATTTTCCTTCAATTCACTCACAGGTAATGCACTAGACAAGGAAGCACCATCCCAATACAACACAACAGCTTCATGTCCTGCCACCTCATATGGGGCCAGTTATCCCAAGAAACTATGGCTTAAGGCCATGATGCATGGTTATGCAAGTTGTGCACTGCACAACTCCAGAAAGTGCAGTCAAGGTGAATGGTACCTCTAGGTGTCAGCACTGCACAGTCAGTTGTTGGGTGCCTACTGTATGCCAGGACCTTGGGTTCCAACTCAGGATTCAAACAGTCGGGTGGAAGAGACAAGAAAAGTAAACGATTCTAGTAATGTGTGATACATTACATGTTAGAGGTTAAAAACCAGGTCTTTAGAGAAAGTTGGTCTGGCCCAATTCATCCTCAGCTCTGCTTAATGAATGGAAATCAGAGGCACTGTTAAACCAATCAGAATCAAGTTTACTGTATAAAAGGAAGCAGGACAGCACAATGGAAGGACTGAGGAAATTGGAATCAGGTAGCTTGAGGTTCAAATCTGAGTTTCACCACTTGCTGTGTGGCTTTAGGCAAATTACTCTGGGGTAGGAGTGGGCAAGGTAAAAGAGCTGGTATAGGGCACACATCTAGAAATACGTGATGGAAGGTGAACCTTGAAAAGTGAGTAGTGGCTGGTCAGGAAAGGAAATAGGTGGAAAGACATGCCGGACACTCACTGCTCAAAGGCACAGAGTCAGGAAGGTGGGTTGGTCAGGGGTCTGCTGAGCAGAGAGCTTGGGCTGGTGGAGTTGGGCAGACACAAACAATGACAGAGGACCCCATAAACCACACTCAGAGATCTGGACAGGCCATTCAGGATCCCAGCAGGCATGGCACATCACCTTTACATTGTCTCAATGAATGAGAATGAATTAGGGTTGCAATGGAGGCAAAGGACCTATTGGGAGGCTGAAGAAGCTGCTGTGGAAAGAAATTATCAGAAGCTGAACTGCTTTGGGCACTGGCAATGAGTATGGAAAGGAGGGGGTTGAGTGTCACAGCCAGCAGCTAATGTGGGGCACACCAGCATGGGCAGGTGTTTTACACATGTATCTTATTTCATCCTCAAAGTTGAACAGATATAAAGAGAGACAGGTACACAGCAAAGTTGGGCAACATAATGCTTTGTGTGAATTAGGAGTGGGGCTCCTAAGGGTGAGCACATGGTCTGAGAGAGGATTACATCTTAATGGGTAAAACCTCACTCCTTCTTATGGGCAGCCATGCCAGGTCACAAGGCTCAACAAGCAGAGGATATTGTCTCCCCCTTTCCCCTTCGGCTGAGTCCCTCTATGTGATGCCAAATGTATCAATCCGTTTTCACACTGCTCTAAAGAAATACTGGAGACTGGGTAGTTTATAAAGGAAAGATGTTTAGTTGACTCACAGTCCTGCGTGGCCGGAGGCCTCAGGAAACTTACAATTGTGGCAATAGGCAAAGGGAAGCAGGTACCTCTTCACAAGGTGGCAGCAGAGAGAAGGGGAAAAGCCCAGGGGAAGCTGCCATTTAAAAAACAGTCAGATCTCATGAGAACTCCTTCACTATCACAAGAATAGCATGGGGGAAACTGCCCTTATGATCTAATCACCTCCCACAAGGTCTCTCCCTCAACACCTGGAGATTACAATTCCAGATGAGATTTGGGTGGGGACACAAAGCCTAACCATATCACCAAATTATACTTTGTGTGTGACAACCTGCCAAATGAAGACCTCAAGACCCAGAAATGTTCATGGATTAGTGTGTCTCAGTTCATGGCTAGTGAGAGAAAAGCCAGGATTTACATCTCGGTCGTTGTCTACCTCCAAAGCTTATGTTTGTAATGAGTGTAGTTGACATCATTATACTGAGTTTTACAGATAAGGAAACTGAAGCTCCAAGGGTTTAACACAATTTTCCCGTCACTGGAAATCAAGAGTGGTAGAAAGGGAAATGAAATTCCAAATGTCTGTCTCTAAATCTCACTCGCTTTACTAAAATCAAATTAACCTTAGTAATTTCAAGTGGCAAAAAATATGACAGAATCCAAGAAACTGTGGGCTAGTAATTCCAGGGTTGAACGTGGATAAATTGCTTTAAAATTATGAACTGTATATCTCAGAATATGATTTTGAAGCAATTAAATTGTCATGATACTTCTTGTGGTCATATTTTGAATGCTGAAAAAATGCCTAGCTTGCAGATTTGGGATTTCTTTCCCCTTAGCATCACTGAGTAGCATTACCTATAAAACAGAGGGCAATTTTACATTATTACAAGTGTTATACTAAAATACACTTGGGTGCAATAAATACAGTAATATTTGTGAAAATGACCCCTGTTTTATGGAGATTTCCAATTGCCTGTGTTCCATAATTGTTTTTTCGGTGCATCTGAATAAACAGTTATGAGACACAGACAATTTCAAGAAGCCCTTGCACTGCTTTGAGGTGTGTTGACAACTAAATGTCCTGAACTCATGTGTCATCGGAGCCCCAGAATACACATAATAATGTTTATAATTCTAAAATCTAAAAACTCTTACATTCTTTCCAGATAATAATTGATAATTCATTTTTTTCCCCACAACCTCTCTGAGACAAACAATTCTCTCATATCCACTTTGCAATGAAACTGAGATTTGGAAAATTTGTGATTCACATGCTGCTGTGATAATGGTGATGGGGCAATATGAAAAATACTTCTAGTGTGGTCTTTTGTAGATCACAGAAATATGTACATATGGGTTCCCTCTGTTACTTACCAGGAACTGGTGCAATAGGACTATGATGGTTCTGTCTGTACAGATGAGAAAATAGATGCTTCACCCATTCATTCGTCCATTCCATAAATGCATAGCGAGAGCTTGTTACTGCCAGGGACTGTTCAAATTGCTGAGAATACAGCTGCTGACAAAAGGGAAAAATGCCTCCCCTCAGGGAGATTCTGTTTTGGTTACTGGGTGAATCAGTCTTCTCAAGCTGCCATAACAAAGTACCACACACTGGGTGGCTTCCGCAACAGAAATTGATTTTTCCTTAGTTCTGGGGGCTGGAAGTCCAAGATCAAGGTGGTTTCTCCAAAGACACAGGGTTGGTTCCTCCTAAGACACAGGGTTGGTTCCCCCTGAGACCTCTGTCCTTGATATGAAAGTGACTGCCTTCTCATGTCCTCATACGGCTTTTCTTCTCTGTGCATGTCCCTTGCATCTCTTTATGTGTGTAAATATTATTTTCTTATAAGGACATCAGTCAGAATAGATTAGGGCTTACCTTAAAGGATTGATTTTAACTTAGTCACCTCTTTGAGGGCCCTATCTCCAAATAAAACCACAGTCTGAGTAATTGGAGTTTAGGGCCTCAATGTATAGATTATAGGTGTTATGGTTCAGCCCATAACACCTGTCTAAAGTTACACAGTTGGTAGGTAGTCAGGTCAGGACTGACTGCTGCTTTTCTGACATATTCTCCAAACCTGGACCGTGTCGCCTGCCTCCTGTCTACCAGATTAAGACCAGAAGCAGTCTGTTTCATCAAACTGCAGACTTATTTTTGAAGCAAATAAGTTGGGAAGCAAGGGGCCTGTGTGCACACATGTGTGTTTGTGTACTGTAATGACTAAACTACTTAATGCAAAGGATAAGTTTGTACTTCAGGGACTTGGATAACTTGGATAGTTTGCGTTAATTGATCTCTCAAAGTTGTGCTCCCAGAACTTTCCAATTCATTGCTCAGGCCTCAACAATTATTCCTTCCCCTTCAGCTGTCAGCTTTCCAACATTTTGGTTTCTTCTATGTCTTTTTCCATGACTTCAAAATTTATGCCACTTAAAAGTAGTAGCTTCAACTATTCTTTAAACGAGAGCTTCTTTCCCTTTGACTTCAGGACTTTTTGCTTTGATAACTTCAGATGTCTCCCTTTCTACACCAAGCACTTAATGCTTACCAGTGGTTTTAGCTTTTCAAACACATTAATAATAATATATTTTGTGTTTATCTTTTGTTTTATCAGCTTTAACAGTGCATTTCTGCCTGCTATCCTGGAATAAACAAGGCTATTAACTGAGTAATTTTTTAAATGTCATAAGAAGTCCTATTGCTTTTTAGAAACACTTCTAAACACAGGCAGATCTGTACAACTGAAATTTTCATTCTGTGCTCTCAGTATACTGCGTGTGAGATAAATAAAAGACAGCTTTTGCGTTTGGTAACCTTGAAGTCCTCAGGGTACTTTTACCTCTAAGACTGGGTAAGTGAGTGTTTTCAAGTGACTTAAGAAGACAAGGAGAGGGAGACAGTGTATAGGGAGTGAGCCTGGCTTCTACATGAAATAAGAACAGGATTTGAGACATTCAAAACGCAAATTAAGAGAAGGAGGCAAAAGTGAGGCGAGAAAGAAAAAAACAGAGAGGAATGACTTTATAATTTAAAACGCACTTAGTGTAGAATTTCAGTATTGTAATATGAGCAGAGCCTCTATATTTTCTAATATATTCAGTGGCTACATGGTACTTTTCTTCTGGAAGAAGGGCAGATGACTTAGCTTGTGCTCTTTTCTTTACCACCTCTGCATGCAGTGCAGCCAGCCATCTCCAGGTCAGGGTAGACTAGAACCATCTTTTTTTTTTTTTTTTTTTTTCAATTTTATAACTTTATTTGATGTATTTGATGATCAGCGATTAGTTCTCATCCACATTAACTGTCTGTAGATTTTTGAAAGTGGTAACAGGTACATAGGTAACCAAAGTATAGAGCTTATTTGGTGAATCTTCACCTTCATTACGTTTTCTGGACAGCCGCACAGGGATTCGGTATGGGACATTCCTTATTCCTTTGGCCCAGACAGCTTTGTTGAGTCTGGTATCAATGCGCACATCTGGAGTTCCCATCTCCTTCATGGCAAATTTCCGAATCTCTTTGAATGCCCGAGGGGCACGCTTCTTGAAGTCCACTCCATGGATGCGCTTGTGAATGTTGATGGTGTATTCTCGGGTCACCACCTCGTTGATGGCAGAACGGCCCTTTTTCTTCTCGCCACCCTTCTTTGCGGGAGCCATTCTGCCGGGTCCAAGCTGGAAAGGAAGAGCGCGAAGTATTGTTTTTTTTTTTTTAGCATGGTCTCACTCTGTTGCCCAGGCTGGGGTGCAGTGGCACGATCTCAGCTCACTGCAGCCTCCACCTCCTGGGCTTAAGCAATTCTCCTGCCTCAGCCTCCTGAGTAGCTGGGATCATAGGCACACACCACCATGCCCAGCTAACGTTTGTATTTTTAGTAGAAATGGGGTTTCACCATGTTGACCAGGCTGGTCTTGAACTCCTGACCTCAGGTGATCCACCCGCCTTGGCCTCCCAAAGTGCTGAGATTACAGGTGTGAGCCACGGTGCCCACCCTGAAACCACCATTTACTTAATAGAAAATAATTGGACACCTTCTTCAATGATGAACAGAAAGACACTTGGGATCCAATTGAAGAGTACAGGCAGCCATTCTGGCAAGTGAGTTCTGGCCTAACTGTTAACTAAATTTGCTGTAATAACAACAATTTTAAAAAGTCCATGGTTCTGTTTTAATAGAAATGAAAATAGTATCCAGAGCATCCAGGGCTATATTTCTTCTATAAATATGTACTTTCTTCATAGACCTAGTCATTTTGAGGCTTGCAGTTTTTCAGGGCAAATAATTCTGTGCTGATCTATTTTTCATAGGATAAAAAAGTTCATGTTAGATACATATAGTGACCTTTAGCTGTCTAAATATTAAGCAGACACCAGAGTAACTTCCTGAACCAAATAAGACTCGAGTTTTGTGAGAAAAGCAGGGGTCAGGTTTTTGTATTAAAGGCCAGATAGTAAATATTTTAGACTTTGTGGGTCATATGGTCTCTGTCTTTACTCATCTCTGTAGTCATAGCACAAAAGTAGCCTCAGACAGCATGGACCGTTGACCCTCAGGCAACATGGAGCTAGAGCCACTGAACCCCCACGCAGTTGGAAATCCACATATAACTTTTTACTCTCCCAAAACTTAACTACCAATAGCCTACTGTTGACTGGGATCCTTGTTGATAACATGAAGTCAATAAATACATATTCTATATGTTGTAGGTATTATATACTGTATTTTTACAATAAAGTAAGTAGAGAAAAGGGAATATTATTGTGAAAAATCATAAGGAAGAGAAAATATCTTTACTATTCATTAAGTGGAAATGGATTATCATAAAGGTCTTCACCCTCATCGTTTTCACACTGAATAGGCTGAGGAGGAGGAGAAAGAGGTGGGATTGGTCTGCTCTCTCCGGAATGGTGGATGTGGAGGAAAACTCATGTACAAGTGAATCCATGAAGTTCAAACCCGTGCTGATGATGGCTCAACGGTAAATGAATGGGCGAGACTTTACTCCAACACAACCAATATTTATGAACCCTGAAATTTGAAGGGCACATAATTTTCCTGGGTCACAAAATATTATTCTTCTTTTGACTTTTTTGCAATCATTTAAAAAAATGTAAAAAATAGTCCTGACTTGTGGGCTGCATAAAAACAGGCTGTACACTTTTATTTGTTGACCTCTGAGATGAAAACTTGTGTGCCATTAGTACTTAAATTATGCTACGGAGGGATCTATGCCACATGATTAATTTAATTGGGAAAACAAGGCAGTGATTTTTGCCTGAATATTAATATCACTGAAATATCTAGATAATTAAGTTGATGTATTAACAGGACTTTGATTTTCTGCCACACATAGCCAAAACCTACAGAACTGCCTGATTCTCTTCTGTCCTAGTTCTATTTACTGTGTGTGGTAGGGACATAATTTGTTTTTTAAAATCTTTTCTACCATATTCCTCTCCCTATCCCTTCCTCCCACTAAAGGAGAATCTTTTCTAGCCTGGTTCCTGGATATTTTCCGATGACGAATTAGAAGAAAGATAAGGCCCTAGAAGCCCAGAGAGTGGAGGAAGAACAAAGCCAGAGAAGATAAGCTGATCTGCTTATAGATTGCAGGATATGAGAAACCGGGAAAATCATTATGCCTGGGACTGTGGAGTCCATTTGGGGTTTTAAGCTCGGAGAAGCTATGCAGAAGAGAAGTAGGGGAAGGAGGAAAGGAATTTGACAAGTGTTGCTGTGTATTATTAAATAGCTCTTTTTTGATGTTCTTCTAGAAACATAAGTAAAGATTAGCGCTCCCTGTGAAAGTTTATTTTTTGGTTGCTGGGCTATGGGTCTGTGTTATGATTCCATACAGAAGCCAGGCCACGTGAAGTCGCAATTTATTATATAGCTGTCTAAAATATCAGAATAACATCACATGCACAAAAAACATATTTTATTTGTATTTACTATTTTCTAGATTACTTGGAATTACTAAATATTTCATGAACTTTGACAAAGAGTGCACAACACGCACTGGAGCTAGAGTTGCCAAAAAAAAAAAAAAAAAGGTTAATTGGCATTTTAGCTTTGGGCTTTGGTGGTAAGCATTGTTCAGCTTTCCTGAGAAGAAGGTTTGAGCATTTGTTTTGGTCCACAGGCACAATGATTCAGCAATTTTACTTGGATTTCTCATTTGAGTAATATGTTCTCTAATAGACCTAAAAAAGGCATTAAGAAAATAATTATTTTTAAAAGGCAAGTGTCATTTTATAAGTTAAGAGGTATCATTTATGTGTACAGACTCAGAAGAATTATAACACCAGATTCTTATTCACTGAAGGCTTATTGTCTACTTAGTTCATATAACTAAGAAAAGAAAGAAAAGGCAGAAAAGAATGAGGGCAATATAGCATCCTACGTCACAAATATAAATATCTGGAGATATATAAGATATGGTGAATTCTTTCAAGCAGTTATCAAAACTTCCATTAGAAATTTTAGTTGAAATGTAGATAAACAATAAAAATCTTTGGAATGAATGAATAAAGGCAAAAACCTCTCTTCACTTTATATTCGGTCTGAAGCTAGGGTTAGGATTCACCCAGAAAATACAGTTGCTCTTGCAAAGAGATTTGGTTTCTTCCTTACAGGTTTCCTGACTGACACCTTCCACATACTTGCGAACTATGACTTGATCATAGCACAGAAATAACTCTTCCAATGCAATTACATTTTAAAATAATTTAATAACTCAAGGACGACATCTAAAGAAATGAAATTGATTTGCTTAGTTCTTCTAAACCTCAGGCAGCAATTGAATTATCACCAAGCTCCTTACCAGTAAGAACAAAGAATGGTTTTGAATTGTCAGAGATTTTGCAGATACGTGAAGCCTTGCTCCCCAAAGCTCTATTCATTGCTTACCATATCGGGAGGGAGGAAGATTTTGATTGAGCTGGTCTATGATCACACTGGTATACAATGCTTGCTGAACCCAGTCCAGATCCTGAGTGGTATCATTGTAGGTACAGTTGCCTATAATAGTAGAGCTAAGTTTAGGAATTACTCAGGTAAATAGCACCAGGCAGTACCGTGTATTATTATTTACTGTTTGGGTATGCTGAGGTCTCAACTACTATATAAATCATGTGAAGCAAATTAATCTTGTGCTCATATGGGGAAAGTCTTATGTACACTATAGGAGGCTAGAAATGTGCTGAATGAATCATTTATATTCTGTTTACGTTTTATTTTTTTAAATAAAAACTTTTAGGTTCAGGAATACATGTGCAGGTTTGTTATATAGGTAAATTCGTGTCATGGGGGTTTGTTGTACAGGTTATTTCATGACCCGGATACTAAGCCTACTACCCAATAGATATTTTTTTCTGATCTTCTCCCTCCTCCCACCCTCTACTCTTAGGTAGGCCCCAATGTCTATTGTTCCCTTCTTTCTGTCCACGAATTACCATCATTAGGCTCCCACTGATAAGTAAGAACCTATGGTATTTTGTTTTCTGTTCCTGTGTCAGTTTAGTGAGGATAATGGCCTCCAGCTCCATCCATGTTCCTGCAAAAGACATGATCTCATTCTTTTTAATGGTGGCACATTATTCTATGATGTATATGTAGTACATTTTCTTTATCCAGTGGTATGGTTTGGCTCTGTGTCTCCACCCAAATCTCATCTTCTAGCTCCCCTAATTCCCATGTGTTGTGGGAGGGACCCAGTGGGAGATGATTGAATTATGGAGTGGGTCTTTCCCTTGCTGTTCTTGTGATAGTGAATGGGTCTCAAGAGATCTGATGGTTTTAAAAAATGGGAGTTGGTTGGGCACAGTGGCTCATGCCTGTAATCCCATCACTTTGGGAGGCTAAGTTGGGTGGATCATGAGGTCAGGAGTTCGAGATCAGCCTGACCAAGATGGTGAAACACCATCCTTACTATAAATAAAAAAAAAATTAGCAAGACGTGGTGGTGTGCACCTGTAATCCCAGCTACTCAGGAGGCTGAGGCAGGAGAATCGCTTGAATCTGGAAGGCAGAGGTTGCAGTGAGCCGAGATCATGCCACCGCACTCCAACCTGGGCAACAGAGTGATATTCAATCTCTCCCCCAGCCCTAGAAAAAAAAGAAAAAGAAAAAGAAAAGGGAGTTTCCTTGCACATGATCTCTTTTTGCCTACTGCCATCCATGTAAGATGTGACTTGCCTTCCACCATGACTGTGAGGCCTCCCCAGCCATGTAGAACTGTAAGTCCAATAAACCTCTTTTTAATTTTTTTTTTTAATAGCCCAGTTTTGGGTATGTCTTTATTAGCAACGTGAAAACAAACTACTTCGTTCAGTCTACTATTGATGGACATTTAGGTTGATTCTATGTCTTTGTTATTGTGAGGAGTGCTGCAACAAACATATGCACGCATATGTCTTTACAGTAGAATGATTTCCATTTCTTTGGGTATATACCCAATAATGTGATTGCTGGGTCAAATTGTAGTTCTGTCTTCAGCTCTTTGAGGAGTTGCCACACTGCTTTCTACAGTGGTTGAACCAATTTACCTTCCCACCAACAGTATATATGCATTTCCATTTCTCTGCAACCTCCCCAGCATCTGTTATTTTTTGACTTTTTAATAATTGCCATTCTGACAATTATTACACAATGAGATACCATCACAATGAGATGGTATCTCATTGTGGTTTTGTTTTGCATTTCTCAAATGATCAGTAATGTTGAACTTTTTTTCATATGCTTGTTGGCAACATGCATGTTTTCATTTAAAAAGTGTCTGTTCATGTCCTTTGTCCACATTTTTTTTAATGTTTAAGTTCTAGGGTACATGTGCAGGATGTGCAGGTTTGTTACATGGGTAAACATGTGTCATGGTGGTTTGCTACACCTATCAACCTATCACCTAGGTATTAAGCCCAGTATGCATTAGCTATTTTTCCTAATGCTCTTCCTCCCCCTACCCTATCCCTTGACAGGCCCCAGTGTGTGCTGTTCCTCTCCTTGTGTTCATGTGTTCTCACTGTTCAACTTCCACTCACAAATGAGAACATGTGGTGTTTGGTTTTCTGTTCTTGTGTTAGTTTGCTGAGGATAATGGCTTCCAGCTCCATCCATGTCCCTGAAAAGGACATGATCTTGTTCCTTTTAATGGCTGCATAGTATTTCATGGTGTATATGTACCATGTTTTCTTTATGCAGTCTATCATTGATGGGCATTTGAGTTGATTCCATTTGCTATTGTGAATAGTGCTGCAATGAACATGCATACATATATCTTTATGATAGAATAATTTATATTCCTTTGGGTATATATATACCCAGTAAAGAGATTGCTGGGGCAAATGGTATTTCTGGTTGTAGATCTTTGAGGAATCACCACACCAACTTCCATAATGGTTGAACTAATTTACATTCCCACCAATAGTGTAAAAGTGATCCTATTTCTCTGCAACCTTGCCAGAATCTGTTGTTTTGTGACTTTTTAATAATCACCATTCAACTGGCATGAAATAGTATCTCATTGTGGTTTTGATTTGCATTTCTCTAATGATCAGTGATGTTTTAATGGGGTTGTTTGATTTTTTCTGATAAATTTGTTTAAGTTCCTTATAGATGCTGAATATTAGACCTTTGTCAAATTCATTGTTTCCAAAACTTTCTCCCATTCTGTAGGCTGTCTATTTACTCTGCTGGTAGTTTATTTTGCTGTGTAGACTCTCTTTAGTTTAATTATATCCCATTTGTCAATTTTTGTTTTTGTTGCAATTGCCTTTGGTGTCTTTGTCATTAAATCCTTGCCTGTTCTTATGTCCATAATCATATTGCCTAGGTTGTCTTCCAGGATTTCTATAGTGTTGGGTTTTACATTCAAGTCTTTAATCCATCTTGAGCTGATTTTTGTATATGGTGTAAGGAAGGGGTCTAGTTTCAATCTTCTGCATATGACTAGCCAGTTATCCCAGCATCATTTACTGAATAGTGAGTCCTTTACCCATTGCTTGTTTTTGTCAACTTTATCAAAGATCAGATGGTTGTAGGTGTGTGACATTATTTCTGAGCTGTCAACTCTGTTCCATTGGTCTAAGTGTCTGTTTTTGTACTAGGACCATGCTGTTTTGGTTACTGTATCCCTGTAGCACAGTTTGAAGTCAGGTAACGTGATACCGCCTGCTTTGTTCTTTTTGCTTAGGATTGTACTGGTTATTTGGGCATTGTTTTTTTGATTCCATGTAAGTTTTAAAATAGTTTTTTCTAGTTCTGTCAAGAATGACATTGGTAATTTGATGGGACTAGCAGTGAACCTATAAATTACTTAGGGCAGTATGGCCAGTTTAACAATATTGATTCTTCTAATCCATGAGCATGGAATGTTTTTCCATTTGTTTGTGTCATCTCTAATTTCTTTGGGCAGTGTTTTGTAATTCTCATTGTAGAGATGTTTCGCTTCCCTGATTAGCTGTAGTCATAGGTATTTTATTCTTTTAGTGGCAATTGTAAATGGGATTACGTTCCTAATTTGGCTCTTGGCTTGGCTGTTGTTGGTGTATAGGAATGTTAGTAATTTTTGTACATTGATTTTGTATCTTGAAACTTTGCTGAAGTTGCTTACCAGCTCAAGGAGTTTTTGGGCAGAGACCATGGTGTTTGCTACATATAAAATCATATTGTTGCAAAAAAGGATATTTGGATTTCCTCTCTTCCTATTTGGATGCTCTTTATGTCTTTCTCTTGCCTAACTGCTCTGGGTGGTAAGAGAGGGCACCCTTGTGTTGTACTAGTTTTCAAGGGGAATGCTTCCAACTTTTCCCCATTCAGTATGATATTGGTTGTGTTTGTCATAGATGGCTCTTACTTTGAGGTATGTTCTTTTATCATGTCTCTGTGTCTACTGAGATGATCATGTGGTTGTTTTTAGTTCTGTTTATGTGATGAAACATGTTTGTTGATTTGTGTATGTTGAAGCATCCCAGCAATAAAGTCTATCTGATTGTGGTGGATTAGCTTTTTAATGTGCTGCTGGATTTGCTTTGCTAATATTTTGTTGAAGGTTTTTGCATCAGTGTTCATCAAGAATATTTGCCTGAAGTTTTCCTTTTCTTTTGGTGTGTCTCTGCCAGATTTCAGTGCCAGGATGATGCTGGCCTCATAGAATGAGTTTGGGAGGAGTCCCTCCTCCTCAATATTTTGGAATAGTTTCAGTATAAATGGTACCAACTCTTCTTTGTACATCTGGTAAAATTTAGCTGTGAATCCGTCTAGTTCTGGGTGGTTTTTTTTTCATTGGTAGGCTATTTATTACGGATTCAATTTCAGAGCTCATTATTGGTCTGTTCAGGGATTCAATTTCTTCCTGGTTCAGTCTTGAAGATATGTTCAGGAATTTATTCATTTCTTCTAGATTTTTAAGTTTGTGTGCATAGATATGTTTATAGTACTCTCTGATGTTTATTTGTATTTCTGTGGGGTCAGTGGTAATATCCCCTTTGTCGTTTCTAATTGTGTTTATTTGGATCCTCTCTTTTTTTTTCTTCATTCGTCTAGCTAACAATCTATCTTATTATCTTATTATTTTTTTCAAAAAACCAGCTCCTGGATTTATTGATCTTTTGAATGTTTTATTTTGGTCTCAACCTCCTTCAGTTCAGATATGATTTTTGTTGTTTTTTGCCTTCAGTTAGCTTTGAGTTGATTTGGTTGATTTCCTCTTGCTTCTCTAGTTCTTTTAGTTGTAATGTTAGATTGTAGTATGACATCTTTCTAACTTTTTGATATAGGCATTGAGTGCTATAAATTTTCCTCTTAACATTGCCTTAGCTATGTCCTGGAGATTCTGATATGTCGTATCTTTGTTTTCATTAGTTTCAAAGAACTTCTTGATCTCTGTCTTAATTTCATTGTTTACCATCATTCAAGAGCATTATTCAGGAGCAGGTTGTTTAATTTCCATGTAATTATATGGTTTTGAGTGATTTTTTAAATCATTATTTCCTATGTTATTGCACTGTGGTCTGAGAGTGTGGTTGGTATGATTTTGGTTATTTTACATTTGCTTTGTTTTATGTTTAATTGTGTGGTCAATTTTAGAGTATGTGCCACGTGGTGATGAGAAGAATGCATATTCTGTTGTTTTGGGGTGGGGAGATCTGCAGATGTCTATCAGGTTTGTTTGGTCCAGTGTTGAGTTCAGGTCCTAAATATCTTAGTTAATTTTCTGCCTGGATGATCTATCTAATACTGTCAGTGGAGTGTTGAGGTCCCCTACTATTATTGTGTGGGAGTCTAAATTTCTTTGAAGCTCTGTAAGAACTTGCTTTATGAGTCTGGGTGCTCCTGTGTTTGGTGCATGAGCATTTAGGATAGGTTGGCATTCTTGTTGAATTGAACCCTTTACAATTATGTAATGCCCTTCCTTCTTTGTCTTTTTTGTGATCTTTGTTGGTTTAAAGTCTGTTTTGTCTGAAACTAAGGTTGCACCCCTTGCTTTTTTTTTATTTTCCATTTGCTTGGTTTATTTTTCTCCATCCCTTTATTTTGAACCTATGAGTGTCATTGCATGTGAGATGGGGTTTCTTGAACACAGCATACCATTGGGTCTTGCTTGTTTATCCAGCTTGCCACTCTGTACCTTTTAATTGGGGGTATTTAGCCTGTTTACAGTCAAAGTTAGTATTGGCATGTGTTAATTTCATTCTGTGATTGTGTTGTTAGCTCGTTCTTATGAAGGCTTATTTATGTGGTTGCTTTATAGTGTCACTAATCTGTGTACTTAAGTGTTTTTGTAGTGGCTGGTAATAGTCTTTCCTTTTCATATTTAGTGCTTCTTTCAGGAGCTCTTGTAAGGTAGGTCTGGTGGTAGTTAATTCCCTCAGCAATTTTACTATAAAAAGGATCTTATTTCTCCTTTGCTTATGAAGCTTAGTTTGGCTGGACATGAAATTTTTGGTTGAAATTTCTTTCCTTTAAGAATGTTTAATATAGGCCCCCAATCTCTTCTGGTTTGTAAGGTTTCTACTAAAAGATCCAGTTAGTCTGATGGCCTTGCCTTTGTAGGTGACCTGTCCTTTCTCTCTAGGTGCCTTTGACATTTTTATTTCATTTCAGTCTTGGAGTATTTGATAATTATTTAATTTCAGTCTTGGAGTATTTGATAAGTCTTGAGGATGATCTTGTGGATTATTTTGCAGGGGTTCTCTGCACTTCCTGAATTTGAATGTTGGTAAATTTAAAGTACATAGCATGTCTTGAAATTTTTATGCTCATGTGTCTGAGGATGTTCCTTACCTGTGTCTTTTCTAGCTCCTTAAGTGTCACCCACTGTTGAATAGTTTGCATTCATAGGCCCAGAATTGAATAAATCATGGCAGAGAAAGGATTCCAATTTTCTTTCTGTAACTGGATCTTTGATTAATCTTAGTGTCAACACATTTGGTACTCATACTCTGGAATTGCTGTGGATGTTCCTGTAGCCTGAAGCTTCACTTTGTTTTGCAAGTTGGGCTTTTGTTTAGTTCCCTTGCCTAGAACCTGAGCTCGCTCCTGGAACTGGAAACTTGTTCTGAATTCACGCCTTTCTTGGTGGAACTCTGACACTTTGTGAGAGATGGTAGTGTGCCATCTTTTAACACTGAAAAGAAAAGTCGACCTAAAATTCTATGCCCTGTGAAAATATGTTTTTATTTTTTATTTTTTTTAAAAAAAGCAAAATAGGGACTGTGTCACAGATAAAAAACTTGAAATAATTCACCACCTCCAGAACAATATAAAAAGTGTTGGCATGGTGCAGTGCCTCATGCCTGTAATCCCAGCACTTTGGGAGGCTGAGGTGGGCCGATCACGAGGTCAAGAGATTGAGATCATCCTGACTAATATGGTGAAACTCTGTCTCTACTAAAAATACAAAAAATTAGTCAGGCGTGGTGGCACACACTTGTAGTCCCAGCTACTCAGGAAACTGAGACAGGAGAATTGCTTGAACCTGGGAGGTGGAGGTTGCAGTGAGCTGAGATTGCACCACTGCACTCCAGCCTGGGCAACAGAGTGAGACTCCGTCAAAAAAAAAAAAAGTATTAAAGGTAGTCTTTTAGTCAGAAAAATTATGCCTGATGGATATGTGGATGGACACAAAAGAATGAAGAGCACCAGAAATGGTACCTACATGGATAAATAGATAAGATTACTTACTTATTCTTTAAAACTCTTTATAATTGAATGTTTAAACAAAAATTATAGCAATCTCAATAACAGTAAAATGTTTGACAACATTAGTATCAAGGCCTTGATGGAAAAAAATGCAAGTATTGAAAGATTTTTAGACAACTCATGGAAAAGTATAATACCACTTTATATAGACTGTGATAGGTTCAAAATGTATAGTATAAACTCTACAATCACCACTAAAATAATATATATTTATTCCTAATAAACCAACAAAGGAGATAAAATAAAATTGTAAAAATAGTCCAAAAAAGGAGAACAAGAAAGAGATGGAACATATAGAGACAAATAGCAAGATGATATATTTAAGCATTATTAAAATAACATTAAATGTTAATAGTCTAAACACCACACAGATATTGTCAGATTGCATACAAAAGCAAGACCCAACTATGTGCTGCCTTCAAGAAACACTTTAAATATGAGGACAAAAGTAGATTAAAAGTACAAGGATGGAAAATAAAATAAGCATTATAAATAATATAAAAGAATATAACAATCAAAGGATATCTGGAGTTACTATTTTATTGTCAGACAAAGTATGTTTCAGAGCAAAGACTACAACCACGGACAAAGAAGATCATTTCATAATAACAAAGGTGTCAATTTATTAAGAGTATATAAATGCTAAATGCACATGCACCCAATAATAGAACTTCAGACTACATGTTCAAAAAGTGATAGGGCTACAAAGAAAAATAGACAAATTTATAACTATAGTAAGAAATTTCAATACCACTCTCTTGATAACTGATAGAAGAAGTAGAAAGAAAATCAGTAAGGACATAGAGGACTTCAATACAATTATCAATCAACCCTGCCTAATTGAACTCCACCCAATAGCAACATTATATTTATTATTTTCAAGTGCACACAGAGCATTTATCAAGAGAGATCTTGTTTTGGGTCATAAAACAGGTTTCCATAAATGTAAAAGGATGCCAATAATAACACAGAGCAGATTTTTTGATCACAAATTAAATTAGGAACAAGTAACATAAACATTTCTAAAAGAAAATCCTCAAATATTTGGAAACAAAATAACACATTTAAAAATAGCTTATGGTTCAAAGAAGAAATCAGAAGTAAAATTAGAAGGTGTTTTGATCTGAAAAAAAAAAAGAAAACATAACATGTCACAATTTACGGAATGCAATTTATGGCTGTATTTATAGCAAAACTTATGGTGTTAAACACCTCTATTAGAAAAGAAAGATCTTAAATTAATAAGCTCAGCTTCCATCTTAAGAGGTGAGAGAAAGAACCACTACACATGTATTAGAATGGCTGAAATTAGAAGACTGACAATATCAATTTGGTGAGGATATGGAGGAACTGGAACTCTCAGGAACTCTGGTGAAAATAGAAAATGGTGCAGCCACTATGGTTTCTTCAAACCTTAAGCACACACAGTATGACCCAACATTCTATTCCAAGATATTTACCTAAAAAGAAAGAAGCATGTATCCATAAAAAGACTTGTACAGAAATATTCATAGCAACTTTGTTTGTAAACAACCTAAGCTATACACTGGTAAATGGGTACACAAATTGTGAAATATTAACATAGTGGAATGTTATTTCTCAATATAAACAATGAACTATTGATACACATAACAGTGGTGAATGTAAAAATAAATCTGGAGCATGAAAAGAAGGACACATAGTTTATGATTCTGTTTATATGAAATTCCGGAAATAGTGTATTGATCTGCAGTAACAGGAAGCAGAACAGTGGTTTCCTGAGGAGATGAGGGGAACAGAGAAGGAAAGGATTACATAAGGGCATGATGAATACGCTCAATACTTAGGTTGTGATGATGGTTTCATGGTCCTACATGTATATCAAAATGTATAACATTTTATACTTTAAATATGTGCAGTTGATTGTTTATCAATGGTACCTAACGCACCTACCACTCTAAAAATAATTCTACCACTGCAATATTTCTAAAATACCAATTGCAATGAAAATTTTTAATTGATCAAAAACTTAGAGAGTACTAAGTCTCAGTACTAAGGGCAGGAAATGAAAACAAAGCTCACATGGTTGACTTCAGTGAGCTTTCAGCCTTAGAAAAAACATGTGGAAGCAACTTCTTTGCAGCGCTTGGTAATCTGTAAAATACTGATTTTTACAGCATTAGCTCATTGAAGAGTCATTATTTTTATCTAAGGTATTAATTATTTCTCAGAGGGATACATATATAAAAATAAAATAAGGATTTGATCTTACATGCAATCTTGGGAGCAGCTTACGCCGTATATGTGTGACTTGTTTCTGTTTGGTGCAGGAGCTAGAAGTCCCTAGTTCATCTGTTCAGGAAGGGAAGATGGCTACGGACATGCAATAGGCTGAACTGGAGGCTGAGATGGTCTCTTGCCCCCTCCAAGCCTGTAACTTTGACGATACAGGTGTCCCTCACTATGGAGCTAAACACACATCTGGTTTGGAAGCTGAGCAACTGGAAGTCAGCCATATGCTGATCCACTAAGGCAAAAAATAAGAGACAACATACAAGTTGCATATACTGTCCTAAGCTCTGTTCTGATCTGCTAAGAGTTAAAAGTAACATAGCTGCTGCCCCACTTCTGCCTTCCAAATCTTGTGTGAAATGTCTCTAGTGAATCAGAGAGGGAATTCTAGGGACATGAAGTTCGCCTTAGCTATGCTGCTGCAGCCAAATCACACACACATACACGTATACATATTTATATGTACATACATGTATATTTATGTATGTGTGTACATATATGTAGTGTATATCAGACATGTAGTTATACATTTAATATTTTTGGAGAAACTCTACTATTAAGAAAAACACACGCCTGTAATCCCAGCATTTTGGGAGGCCAAGGCGGGCAGATCACAAGGTCAGGAGACTGAGACCATCCTGACTGACACAGTGGAACCCCATCTCTACTAAAAACACAAAAAATTAGCCAGCCATGGTGGCATGCATCTGTAGTTTCAGTTACTCTGGAGGATGAGGCAAGAGAATCATTTGAACCTGGTAGGTGGAGGTTGCAGTGAGCCGAGATCGTTCCACTGCACTCCAGCCTGGGCAACAGAGCGAGACTCCGTTTCAAAAAAAAAAAAAAGAAAAAGAAGAACATCCATAATTTAGCAGATCCATTGTGCCATGCTCCGTGTTGATTGCTTTACATACATTAAAAAATTTTATCCTTAAATCGTTCTACAAATAGATATTATTATCACCATTTCATAAATGAGGAAAATGAGGGTAGACAGGTTAAGTTACTTGTCCAAGATTAC
Organism: Mandrillus leucophaeus; assembly: GCF_000951045.1. Classification (NCBI taxonomy): domain Eukaryota; kingdom Metazoa; phylum Chordata; class Mammalia; order Primates; family Cercopithecidae; genus Mandrillus; species Mandrillus leucophaeus. The sequence continues at coordinate 777,999 of NW_012101654.1, read as the reverse complement.
ATGTGTGTAGGCTGTAGAACAGGGCTGCAAACTCTAAAGCTTGTCCTCCTAACGTGTGTTCTAAACCTACAAGCCAATTCAGTGAGCTGAAAATAAAAAAACAAAACTAAAAGAAATATATAAATAGTAAATTACCAGAACATATTTAAATAACCACTTACAGAATTTTTAAAATATGGCAATGTTAAACAAATTGAAAATCCTCTGAGATAAATAACTGCTCAAATCATATTTTAAAGATTTTAATCTCATCTGTGTAGGACTTTCTTTAATTTGCACTGAGTATACACATTCCTAAAATATATGCCAACAACATGCAAATGTTTACTGACTTCAGTTTACAAAAAAAAAAAAAGTGAGGAATGAGAATAGCCATGTGGATAAGAGACAGGCTGGTGGATGCAAGGGGAGGGAATTTGACAGAGGGAGAGAAAAACAGGCGAGAGATTGAAAGAGACTGAGACACAACATAGAGAAGAGGCCCCAAGCTCAGGGAGAGATATGCAAATGTTCATCGACTCTGTAATGAAAAATCTTCTTATTAAACTGTGCTTTATCTGGGAACAGTCTTCCTTTTAGGAACATATCCAAGCAGAGATAAAGGCGTCTTACTGTACTCATTAAACTGCGCATGGTTTGATGCAATCAGACTTGTATAATTTGCATATGGAGCAGTTTAATCTAGCTCATCCTGTCTTGCACCTATTGTTAATCATGCCTAGGCTTCTCCCATCCTTCCCCCTCCTCCTCCACTAACCCTTTGATTCAAACAAATAAATGAATAGACATAAGGACATCAACATCTTTGTGAGTGATCATCAGCTTTGTACTTTCAGAATATCCCCTGATTTTTGGATTAAGTCTTTGTTGACACTCCATATGCTTTTGATAATGTCCTTCTTTGCTGATTTAGAGAAGGCTGTATATAGGCAAATCAAGATGACAGAAAATCATTATGAGGATACATCATGGGCGTAAGTCTGTTCATCTTTAGCCATAAATAAGGAGATGGCTATTCTCACCTTATTTATTGGATGGGATCTGTTTTCAGCACAGTGTCTTCTGAGTAAGCATGCAAGGTTTTACTGTATAAGGAATCTTTTAAGAATATATGAAAAGCTTTGTAACTACTCCTTGGCTGTTAAGTAACATGCACTTACGAAGGTGGTTGCAATTTAATATTCAGTGTGTTTGTCTTAATGAGGGTGAGAAAAACTATCCACAGCCTTTGATTCAGTCAGTCATGTTGCTTCCCATTATTTATGGTAAGGGGCTAGGGTATGGAAAGTTGGAAAAGGAAAGCAGTACAAGGTTTTCCCTACTTCTTCTCTGCTTTGCCTTCATTCCCCAAATCCCAACAATGTTGTCTATGTATCCCTCATCCTTCCCATCACCCACACTCTTCCAGTGTCAAAGGAAGAAAGAGGAGGAATATAGTAAAGAAGATGGTAGAGACTTTTCTCTGAGATGAATTGCCTCCATTATAGAAATGGTGGAGACCTAGCTTCTAGAAGATGTTTATTATTATTATTATTATTATTATTATACTTTAAATTCTAGAGTACCTATGCCCAACATGCAGGTTTGTAATATATGTGCCATGTTGGTTTGCTGCATCCATTAACTCATCATTTACATTAAGTATTTCTCTGAATGCTATCCATCCCCTTCTCCCCCCACCCGACAACAGGCCCCCGTGTGCAATGTTCCCTGCCCTATGTCCAAGTGTTCTCATTGTTTAGTTCCCGCCTATGAGTGAGAACATGTTATTCCAAAATAAAATCCTGATTAAAAATAAAATAAAATAAAGTGGAATAAAAAATAAACAACAATAATAATAAAAGAAATGGTGGAGACCAGTTAGAGCGTCAATGAAAAAGGCTTAGTCACACTCTCCCTCCCATGGGATAGGATTACGTTGCTCTTGAAAGTGAAGATGCTGCCCTCAAGAAGCATGGGAGGAAGTGTGAGAATATACAGTCATCCAATGCTTCATGATAGAGATGTGTTCTGAGAAGTGTGTCCTTAGGCAGTTTCACTGATATGCAAATATCACAGAGTGCACTTACACAGACCTAGATGGATAGCCTACTCCACTGTAGCCTGTGGCTCCTGGGCTGCAAACCTGGACAGCATGTTTCTGTACTGAATGCTGTAGGCAGCTGTAACACAATCGTAAGCATGTATGTATCTGAACATATATAAACACAGAAAAGGTACTGCATGGTATAAAAGAAAAAACGGTACACCTGTATAGGGCACTTGCTATGAATGGAGGTTACAGGACGGGAGGTCGCTCTAAATGAGTCAGTGAGTGAGTGGCGAGTGAATATGAATGCCTTGGACATTATTGTACACTACTGTAGACTTAATAAACACTGTACACTATTTAGGTTACACTAAATTTATTTAAGAAGTTACTTTCTCAATAATAAATTAACCATAGATTACTGTAACCTTTTTACTTTATAACTTTTCAATTTATTTTAACTTTTTGATTCTTTTGTAATAAGATGTAAAACACAAAACACATTGTACAGTTACACAAAATACTTTTTCTTTATATCTTTCTATAAGCCTTTTTCTATTTTTAAAACATTTTATTTTATTTTTTACTTTTTCAGCATTTTCTGTTAAAAACTAAGACACAGACACATGCATTAGCCTAGCCCTACACAGGGTCAGGATCATCCATATCACTATCTTCAAGCTCTCCTGCGTCTTGTTCCACTAGAAGGTCTTCAGGGGCAATGCCACACATGGAGCATCATCCACACATCATCCTCTATGATCACAATGCCTTCTTCTAGATACCTCCTGAAGGGCCTGCCTGAGGCTGTTCACAGTTAATTTTTTTTAATAAGTAGAAGGAATACACCCTAAAATAACAATTAAGAGTGTAGTATAGTCAATCTATGAACCCACCACATAGCCGTTTATTATCATTATCACATATTGTATACTCTACACATTGATGTGTGCTAGACTTTTATACAGCACAGGAAGTTTGTTTGCACCAGCATCACCCCAAGCCCATGAGCAAGGCTTTACACTATGACAGTTTGATGGCTATGATGCCACCAGGCCATAGGAATTTTTCAGTCCCAACATCATTTTATGGGACTACTGTGTAATATGTAGTCCATCACTGACTGAAATGTCATTATGTGGTACATGATTGTATCACAGAGGCAGGACTCTGAAACATAAAAAAGTGTCAGGCAAATAACATTTAAAGTGTTTAATTAAATCTTTATATGACTCTACATTGCTCTGTGTATACCCAGTTAAGTTACGTTGGGTTAGAGATATTGGTTAAACTCACACTCAAACGGTAGATTAGAGGGCAACTGAGTTGTGGTAAACAGGGGTGAGCGGACATCTGGGAGAGCCCTCCTTTGGGTAAGCAACTCGCCTAGACTTTGAAGCAGCAGGAAAAGAATAAGAAAAGATCACTTTCAGGCTTTGGGATATATTAGGTTGGTGCAAAAGTAATTGTGGTTTTTGCCACTCCTTTAATGGCAAAAGCCACAATTACTTTTGCATAAGCTTAGATGGAGTCCTTGGTGTCAGGACAGAGTAGAGCAAAGAGTTCATACTTCTGAAGGGCAATGCTACTGGTTACCTTTTTCTTAGAAAGTGTGTGAATAAGTGAGTTTCTCTATCGCATTCACTGATTCACCATTTGCTTTCTTCCTTTTCCTCCGTGCCTTCGGGATGTAGAACTAAATACAGGATACATCTAGAGCCTGAGGTTAAATGCATTTGGGTGCCCAAATCTTATCATATATATTTGGTAAATAATATGACAACAACAACAATAGACATTTATCAGGCATATACCAAGTACCAAGCTAAAAGCTTTCATTGGATTATCTCATTTATTAGGTTGGTGCAAAAATAAGTGCAGTTTTTGCCATTGCCTCCAATGACAAAAACCACATAACCTTTACACCGACCTAATAGTAATATAATTTTCCTCAAACACTTAAGCAGTTGTTATTATCACGCCTAGTTTTACATAGGATGTAACTGGCTTGTTCCTCCACTTCCCGTAAGTACCTGACTTCCAGCTGAATGGACATATGGATCAGTGAGTTTGCAGGAGTGCAATTCTTAGTGTCTCCTCTGTGCCTACCTCTCATTGCCACCTCTAACTACAGAAGCTGTGGGGGCGAATCTTCTGTTTATGTGTTTCTGGTACACCTGGGCCAGACATGTAACCACATGAGTTCTTCCTATCAGTGCTGTCTCCCCAGAATTTGGTCAAACAATGCAAAAGCCTTTTGGGAGAAGAGATTCATTGCAGCAGAGTTGCAGATTGGTCTGTGATCCAAATGGTCCAAATGCTAGGATTCCCTTGGCTCTTACCTGCTTTCCAACTCCAGGCGTTGTGATTTTCATTGATTCCAGGCACCCCAGGTATCCTTTTCCTTTTCTCTCTCTTTTTTTTTTTTTTTAAGGCTCCTTTCCATCATAGCCAGGGAACAGCTGATACCTTGATTCTCCAGTCCAGGACACCAATTCATTCTCCAACCAAAAAGAGGTCCTCATTCTTAGGTTATGATTTGGTTATATGATTTTTTCATTTCTTTGCTGTCCCCATATAAATCCTCTCTATTAGTCAAGTTCAGCTCAAATCTCAAATCCTCTCATGATGTCTTATTTACTTATTTCTTTTATTTTTTTATTTTTTGAGACAGAATCTCACTCTGTCACCCAGGCTGGAGTGTAGTGGCATGTTCTCACCTCATGGCAATCTCTGCCTCCTGGGTCCAAGCAATTTTCTTGCCTCAGCCTCCTAAGTAGCTGGGATTACAGGCATGTGGCACCACACTCAGCTAATTTTTGTATTTTTAGTAGAGACGTGGTTTCATCATGTTGGCCAGGCTGGTCTTGAACTCCTGACCTCAGATGATCGGCCCCCCTTGGTCTCCTAAAGTGCTGGGATTACATGCGTGAGCCACTGTGCCTGGCCTCATGATGCCTTTTTAACACTCTAGTTCACAAGAACTTTCTTTTACTATAATCTATTATACCCTAAGAAGAGACTAAACTGTTCAGCATCAATGCTCTGCCTCGGAGACTCTCCATTGCAGGCATTCTTAAGCTTATTGATTCAGTTATTTATTCAGCAATATTTATTATGTGACAGAACTCTACTAGGTGCCAGTGACAAAGCAGGAAATGCACACTTTAAACATATATGTGTTTCCAAAGAGGAAGTAAAGGTGCTATGGGAAAGTGTGATGGGAAGTCTAACCTCATCTGGGGCCATAGAGGGGTCCATGAGATATGTAGAATTTCTGAAATGTGGTAAAGAATTGAATTTTTCTGTAACAGACCTCTGTAACTGGCATTGGATTCTTTAAGAGGTCCACAACCCCCAAAATGTTAAGAACCAAACTCGGAGTGCACATGCTTCTCTGTCTTTTCAATTAGTGAAATCTCTTTGAGTTACGGAACTGTCTGGTAATTCTCATCTGTGCCCAGATGACCTACTTCAACAGTGCTAAGTGTACAGTAGCTTCTCATACATTCTTATCGATTACTGCAGAATTCTAAGAAATGAAAGCTTGTCTCAAAATGTAGGTTGAGTTTCTCCTTCCAGTTGTATGTTTTTCTAAAACTAAAATTTAGTCATCATGTATGTTGTTCAAAATCACATTCTTCGGAACTGTATTGCCTGAGATAAAAGCCTGGCAGTGAGAAACGAGGATGATTTTTAACATTTTGATCATAAGGTTAGCCTGAAAACTGCACTTTACAATGACGACTGACCCTCTATTTGAGTGTCAGGCTGCTGCCCAGCGTCGTCTGTGATCCGTCCAAGATGCGTAGCAGGTACAAGTGTTTTAATTTCAGCACTGCCTCTGTAGGTAACCAGCCCTGCTCCTTCTGTCTGCGAGCAAGCTGGGGAGAATACAAAATGCCTTTTCTCATTCATAATGATTGCTATCAGGCCTCTGCGAGATCTGATTGAAAAACTGAGTCCTTCTGACCAGATTGGGAATCTGGAAATTAGCTTTTTATAGTTTCGAGAAGACTTGGAATGAAAGAAGATGTTAGGAGAACAAGTGGCCACCAGGTCAGAATCAATATTTATTGGCTTATTAAAGAAAGGGGGATGTTGGGAACAAGTGTCTTTCCATTTGTGTGGGCTTATATGTACCAACTGCTGCCTGCCTGTGAATCCCAACTGTTAGGGTCGAACGTTCTCATTTTTCTTACGTTCTCATTTTTCTTATATTTACAGTCTTTGACGTTTCTCATTTAACATGCCTCAGGGCATGCATGTTAGCCATTCAGGTGTTAATACAGGAATTATGACACGAGAAATGATTTCAAGTTTTTGTTTCTTGTCTCTCTTCAACTCTACCCTCCCCTGCATGCTTGTCTTTTCTCTCTTTCAGCATGAATCTCTTTGGGGGACACGCTAGTAGGATGTTAATCTTCAAAGACAGTCCCTCTCGGTGTTACAGGAGTCACGGATGAACTCTTGAATCAGCCTCTCACTCTATTATGGCACATGTAGGCACAGTGGGTTCTGATGAGAGTGGTTTTCCATGAGGTGTGAGGAGTCCCCAGAGAGTGCTATTCCTACCCCATCTCTCTCCTTTTGTCTTTCCTTTCAACACCAATGAAAATCTCCTTCATTATTGCTGATACTAGAAATTTTCCCTGTAAGATTCTATCCTTTGGATCAAAGTGCTCTCTTGGGGAAAGAGGATGATATACTAAACCTTATATGAGTCCTAGCATGCCTGAATACTTCATGCAATTCAAACATCCAGAATGACTTTTATTGAGCAGCTAGTCTGACCTGACACTTTGCTACATCCTTTATGTAAATCCAAGCTCATCATTTTTTTCAAAAACGTTAAATAGCAGGCTCCCTCATTATATCAATTTCATAATTGGCTCAAAAAATTTTCTGAAGACTCTTCAGGTGATAAGCAGCATGACCAGAATTTGATATCAGTCCAACATGGCTTCAAATCTAAGGCCTTTCCACTGTTCAAAATGAAATAAAACCATATTCACAACATATAAAATACTTAGATTAAAACACTAGTTTCTTCAAACATCTACCTCCCCCAATTTATATTAAGGCAGATAATCATAAAGTATAATACCTGAATATTATTGGGCAACAGGGAAGGAATTCAGTTATTCAGTGACATCGAGTGCCCACTATGTGCTAGGAACTTTTCTAGTTGCTGAAGATATAGCAGTCAACAAAACAAAGACTCAGTCTCTACAAAGCTTACATTCTAGTGGGACCAAATAGTGTAATAATATAGAAGGTTACTATTAGAAGGCTACTATTGCTAGTATATTCAAAAGTTACTATTAAAAAGTTACTACTGTGGTATATTAGAAGTATATTCAAAGGTTACTATTAGAAAGTTACTAGTGTAGTATATTAGAAAGTTACTGTTGTTATGGGAAAAAGTGAATCTGGTATGGGCAATGGAGCAAAGGAGTGGATTGTAATTACAAATTATAAGTAGGAAGCCATGTAGCCATTACTGGGAAAGTGACATTTGAACAAATACATGAAAAATACATAGCAGCAAGCCAGGGACACAGTGTTCCGCAAAGGGCGTAGCTGTTACAAGGTCTGGAGGCAGCAAGGTGCCAGGTGTGGAGGTCAACATGGCAAGTGGTTGGAGCTTAATGAGAAATGGGGAGAAGATACTAGAAGATGAGATCAGTGAACTAATGATGAAGAGGGAAATTATTTAGTTGCTGGTAGCTGACAGAGAAGATTTTGGTTTCTAACCTGAGCGAGATGACAAGTTTTGCAAGATTTCAGACAGGGGAAGGACCTCATCTGCATTACCTCATAATAGAATCAGTCTGGTTACTGTACTGGCCATGGTATGTAGAGAGCAAAGGAGAAGCAGAAAAGCCTGCGGGAACGCAATGGCAGTCACTCAACTGAGACATGACATTATATCAGATCAGGATGACTGTGGGAGAGGGGCTGAGAAGTGATTCTATTCTCAGCACATTTAGAAGGTAAAACTGGTGAGTTTTGTTGAGTGATCATATGTGGACAGTGAGAGAAAGAGAGAGGTCAAGGAAAACTCCATGATTTTTGATTAAACATCTGAAAGGATGAAGTAGCCTGTACTGAGATGGTGCAGATTTAAGTAGGAACATCGGGAATTTAGTTTTGGACATGCTAAATCTATAATTCTGCTATATATCTAAATATTAACAGGCAATTGAATGTTTGAGTCTAGAGTTTAGGTGAGGTATCTCAGCTGGTGATTAAAAAAATTAGAGGTTATTAGTGTGTATATGGTATTTAAAGTACAGTAAAAGCATAGATAAGAAGAATTCAAGGACTGAGCCTTAGAGCACACCAAAAGTAGAAGGTTGAAGAGATGATCGAAAAGATGTGTAAAAACTAGCAAAGGACCATAGGGTATTAGAAAAACCAAGATAGTCTTGTGTCATGGATGCCAAATGAAGAAAGTGTTTCAAGCAGGAGGAGGAGGAGCTGAAGAATCAAGTAAGATGAAAACTGAGGATTAATGATTGGATTTAGCCATGTGAAAGTCTTTGTTGGCCTTGACAAAAGAAACTTGAGTGGAATGGATGCATTCATACAGGTGAAAGCCTAATTAGGCTGATTTTAAGACAGAATAAGAGAAGAGGAATTGGAGACAGTAAGTATAGACAAGTCTTTCAAGGAGTTTTGTTGTAAAGAAGAGCAAAGAAATAGTATGTAGAGAGAAAAGTGGAGTTTTGTGAGTAGTTTTTTTTTGTTTTCTTTCATAAGATGGTGAAAATAATTGTGTGCTAATGGTAATAATCCATGAAACAGGAAAACAACTGGAAAAAACAGCAGAGAGTTGGGAAAATTGCTAAAGAAATGCCTTTGTGTAGAGGGAAGGGTTGAGATTTAGTGGAAACGTGGAGGGCTTGGTCTTAGTTCAGAGAGCTGCATTCCCCTGAGGAAAGGAAGCAAGATATGTGGGCATTGCTGCAGGTAAGTAGGTGAATATGGCAGTAAGAGCTTGTTGAAGTACCCGACTAACGGCCTCCATTTTCTACCTAGTGTAGGAAGCAAATTTTTCAGATGAGAGTGAAGATGAGGGAGGAAGCATTAGTGCTTTGAGAAGATATGAAATAATTGGGGGAGTAAAAAGTTAATGGAATGGGGCATCAAGAATGACTTTCAGACAGGATTTAGGGCCTTTTTGAGATTAGTGATCATGAATTTGGAGTGAAAAGAGTCTGCAAGGAAAAGATTAATGTAAAAAACATCATGTGGCAATTCCAGTCTATCTCAATCACATTCTAACACTAAAGGTCCTGGAAACTTGGAAGGCAAGTAAAGTGAGGAAGAGGTGCAGGAGAGGTGGTGGGCCAAAATTAAGATTTATTCACCTCAAAATTATCTCCAGAGTTGGTGCTACACACACGATGAAACCGTGAGCACCTTCCTGAACTTGCATTGAGAGTCCTAGTTTCCCCCTCACCACTATCACCAAGTCAAATTGACTCCTTTGTGGGCATAACTCAAGTAGTTCCTTTCAGCACGCTGACTAGCTGGTCACCTTTGGTTCATATCTACTTGAAAAAGGTTCCAAAATTTCTGTAACCTTTCGTGGTCAACCACAATCTCTGTGACTTCCTGCATCAGTACCATAGAATGCTAATAGCATCACAGAATGTTAAAACTGGAGAGCCCTTAGCAAATGTCTGGCCTCATCTTGCCGGTAAGACAACAGAAGCCCAGAGAAGAAAAGTGATTTACATAAAGCCATCTAATTTAGAATAGAAATGGAGCTGGTACCCAGATTTTTGTCTCCTGCCCACTACTCCTTCTGGCATGTCTCTCAGCTGGTTTCTTGGACTCAAGACAACCACGCAACTTCTCTCAATTATGAAGTGAAAGTTGTTCTTGTGATGAATTTTGCAATGTCACTTTCTGCCAGACAAATAGGGCCATACTGATATGAAATTAATTTCATTTGATTGTCGATGCTCTAATAATGAGTGATTTAAATAATGACACCTTGAGAGAAGTAGACAAGGTGTCAGATTTTAAGGTTTCGTCACTAATAAGAAAAACAGTGAGAATTTTCAAATGGATAATCAGGCTCTTCTCCTTTCCATAGGATGCCATGTTATAAGGCTACATCCTAAAATTAGGAGTTGTGCTTCCAACACATCCAGTGCCCAGTCAAGTTGTCAGGTTGGCAGTGTGAATTCTAGAGTTTCCATTAGGCTGGTGATTGCTAAATATAAAAAAAAAGGAGACTAGCAGACTATCCATTATATAAGAACTTTAATTCCCCAGTAATAATGGTGCCCCTACATGGAAGATGACAAGAGGAGGGACAAATAGTTACGGGGACAAGTTATGCAAACCACTTCTGCTTGTTCTCCTATAATTAGGTAGTTCATTTATGCCATCCCAGCCAAGGGATTAAAATTTTCTGCAATGCGAATTTTTTTCTTCAGTCCATGGTGTAGCTGTTTAAATTGCTTCAACAAGTTGGGATTTGTGTGGGCTGAAGCATGGAGCAATGCGTTGTTCCTTGAGTGTGATAGCCAATTTTCTGTTGGGACTTGACAATCTTCATGATGACCTGAAGTGAACTATGGGCACATCAGCTTGAATGCAAAGTTTCCAAAGACACACGGCTTGGAAGTCTGAAGCAGAATGAATGATCATGATTTCACTGGTTAGTGAATACAATTGAAACAACAGTGATGGCTTGGTCTCGAGTGAGTATGATTATGGATCTGTCTGGGGTGGGAGCACCCACACTAGTTTGTTGCTGTAGGATGCACATTGGGAGTATCTTTGTTAAAGAAAGTGGAGCTGAACTCCACGTTTGGCTTTCTCATGAATCTGTAGTTCTTGTGGTGAGAACGCTCTGGGGATCCAAGGATATTACGGTGTATGTATATGTGTGTGTACATGTGCACATGGGGGCACTGGTTGGTTTAGAGGGGAAAGGTAGGGTGGAAGAAAGGCAATCATTTAAGTACAATATTCTATGAAGGGATGCAATTTTTAGGTTATGGGGCAGAAGTTGAAGGATAGTTGTTTCCCCACTCCGAACCTCTGAAAGGTTTTATAAAGCATATTTGTACAGAGCACAGAAGCACCTGGACAATGTATTTGGAAGACTTAATGCCACCAGAGGCCGGGCACAGTGGCTCACACCTGTAATCCCAGCACTTTGAGAGCTGGATCATCTGAGGTCTGGAGTTCGAGACCAGCCTGGCCAATATGTTGAAACTGTCTCTACTAAAATACAAAAATTAGCCAGGCGTGGTGGTGGGCACCTGTAATCCCAGCTACTCTGGAGGCTGAGGCACGAGAATTGCTTGAACCCGGGAGGTGGAGGTGGCAGTGAGCCGAGATCATGCTGCTGCACTCCAGCCTGGGCTACAGAATGAAACTCTGTATCAAAAAAAAAAAAAAAAAAAAAAAAAATGCCCCTAGAGCCCTTGCTTTTCCTTCCCACCTCATACTATGTATCTAAGAGAATGGCCAGAATTAATGGTTGCTTTATAAATGAAGGTTGCTCACCTATTCCTAGCATCCAAATCCTTTCTCCAAGCGTATTATCTTTGCAACTCTTTAAAACCTTCAGCATGCACATCAGTGCTTACTGAATTTGAGGCAAATATTTGAACATAATGGCGATAATCTGTACACATGGGAGATCATGTACTCTTAAACTTCTCTAACTCATTCTGACATGATGAACTAACAAAGCAGTGTTAGAAAAGCATCTCATATTGGGCAGTAGGCAGTGGGCAAGGAAAATGGACTTGATTCTATATCGGCCAACTAGTAATTTGGGGTACTCTCAGGGAAGGTAATGTGCTTTTTTGGGCCACATGGGAATATCTAACATATTCTGTTACCAGTTACAGTGTCTTCCAAAATTCTTAATTGACTTTAATAGGACTTGATAAGGAAGAACGAGACAATCTCCTTTTAAATGGCCATCTTTTTGCTTTGAAAATATATAAATAGAAATAGGAAAGATTACTAACTGGTGTTAAGTAAAAGGCTTTATGCCAACTTGGCAGCAAAGGAGATCTTTAATGTTTTACCTGTTTGATTAGTCATTACTATAACTGTTCAGAGGCCTGGGTCTTGTGCTACAATTGCTGAAATAATGTATGGGGACCTTTCCTTGGTGAAGGATTTAACTGTGGTTATCTCAGAGGAACGACTTGACAAAGAGAACTGAAAGAGTCCTTCTCTGGTAGCAATGAGACCGATTGGCATGTTAATTTGAATATAAAGGCATCAATCAATCAAAGGACATTTTTGTTATGCCATTGTTCTAGGTGTTCAGCATAGACAAAGATAATTCAGATAGGGTTTTGCATGTAATGAGCTTAGAGTCTGAAGAGGAAAGCAGGCTTTGTACAGACAGTGTTTTTATAATTGTAATACAAAGTAAAAATAAGTGGTGTGAAAGGTGCCAACGAAAAGCACTGCAAATGATGTGTTGGTTAAGCTTTAACTGAGTACCTGTAAGCACATGCATGACACGGGCCTCCTGCTTTCAGAGGTTGCAGCCCAGATGCTGCAATGGCAAGTTTCCTTGCTGTTATAAGGCAGTAAAGGCCACTCAGTTGGCTTAGCAATAATTGCAGTGAGTATTCATAAAACAAAGATGTTCAGTCCAGCTGGGGTGATCAGAGAAACCTTTATCGCTGAGGAAGGACTTGAATCTACTCCTGGAATTCGTCTTGCTGACAGGTGAAGGGGGTGGAATAAAGGGCATCTCTAGCGGGGCAAAGAGAACAGCAACAGCGAGGTTCTGGAATTGAAAAAATTAAAAGGCATATTCTGGGCTCAATATATGTAATTCCCACAAGGGATCCTCCTGAAATCCTAGCCAAGCTGCCTCTGAAAACTTTTGAGTGTGGGTAGCTTTCTTGGGTCTTCTGAGAAAGAGTGGACACTTCTCAAGTGTCCTTAGTGCTCTGTTTACTGGCCAGGGCTTCCCAACCCTTAAAGAAAGGCTTGCAGAGAAGAGTGAAGAAAAGGGATGTGACAGATTGGGTCAGATTTGAAGAGCCTTGAGTGACAGGCTGGAGCTTTTGATGAAGGATTTGCTGCCCCCCAACCCCCTCTTTCTAGAGGTCACTCTGGAGCTCTCCTGGTTGTTCACAATAGGCTTGACGTAAGTTGTTTTAATTCAGAGAAGTAATGGAATATTGTCTTTCCCAGCCCTGGTAAGCTTAGGGACATATCTGGAACACTCTCGTGTGGCCGCATGAATGGGTATTGGGGTACTTAGCCCTTGTGAGCCTCCCCATGTTTGCTGCAAAGGGTCTGAGCTGCTGCTTAGCCAGTGACCATGACCTAGTGTCCTTAGAATCTCAGAGACCACCTGCAGGTCATTGTGAACCACACAGGGCACCCAAGGAAGAGGTGGACACTTGAGGCAGCGCAGAGTTTTGTCAGAACCAGCCAGGTAGTGGGCAAGACATCTTATCATAGCTCCTTTATATCCTTTTTCTTCCTCTCCAGCCTCCCTTCCTAACCCCTTTCTCTGCCTCCATCACTTTCTCCTTATAAGAGCATACACACAATCACACCACCCCCGCTTCATCTCTAAGACAATGAATGCTGCTGTCAGTTCAGATAAGAGCACCCGCTGGATAGAAAGGCAATATTTTCAGTCCTGGCAAACACGATCGTAAGTTCAGTTTATTAATATTGCAACAGTTGCACTAAATGAGATCACTTGGCTAACAAAACATTTATCAACAAAACGCTGCCACCTACTGAAGTTTTGCAAACAGCCCAGATGATTGGATAAGATCACAAATTCACTCTGCCACAAGCTTATGGTCTTTTCTGAAATCATTCTGAAACAAGAATGATAACCAGCCAAAGCAGACAAGACGTACCTTTCATGTAATCTGTGTAGAAGGTGCCGGGGTGGATCCCACAGAACGGCATCCGTACAGAGAAGGAGGTTTAGGTCCCTTGATGTTGATTTTCTAGAGGGTTTGGGGAATGCTTCCAAACAACTGCAAAGAAGGCTGTGTCTATTAGGAACACATTCTCTACAAACTCATTTACAACATTTCTGTCCTAATTGCAGTGAAGGCATGTAAAAACAACTAGGTTTTTATTGTTGTTCTCTAGAAAATAAATATATTTGGTACCAAAAAAAATCCCATGAAACTTACGATGATGATAATAATAGCTATTTTCCTATGTGAATATACAGCTGTGAAAACACGCTTTCATTCAAAGACTCTTTAAACTGTAGAAACCACCTTAGAAAGGGATAATTAAGTTGTATTGTGTTTATAAAGTTCAGAGTACTTTAGTAAGTAATGTGAGAACTAATTTGTAATGCCAGGGGGGAGTTCAGAGGGAAAAAGTAACATAACAGTGGTGATTTATGTGTGATTTTCTTCCAAAGCTAACAGTTACTCTTCTTCTAAAAATCTTAGGACATAATTTTGAAATGCTGAATGACAAAATAGGGCTCTAAATACCATCGCTCACCTCCCTCAGCTCAATTCTGCAGCAGGCTGGGGTTGGCTGGGAAAGAAGAAAAGCCCATGGCTGGTGCTCACTCTACTTCCCATTCGTGTAGAAATATTTTCCCACTGTATTGTGAGGTTCTCAAGGGGAGGACCTTGGCTCTCAGGATCCAGACAGTGCCTTGGATATTGCAGGGACCAATGAGGCCAGACATTTAAGATGTTAGTATGTCTGAGGTCTAGTTAGCAAGTCACACCAATTTTCTTTTTTTTTTTTTTTGAGACGG
>NW_012101654.1:754048-762699 GCF_000951045.1 Mandrillus leucophaeus | reverse complement strand
AGACGGGGTTTCACCGTGTTAGCCAGGATGGTCTTGATCTCCTGAGCCCCTGATCCGCCCGCCTCGGCCTCCCAAAGTGCTGGGATTACAGGCGTGAGCCACCGCGCCCAGCCAGGGAGTTTTTAAAGATAGAGCCTTATCTTTTTTTTTTCCTCTGGAAATTACTGTACCTCCCTGACAGCTATAAGATTGGGATTACCGGTTGAATGACTTTCATTGGATGAATGCAGCCTTTCTCATGTAAGAGCAGAAAGGCAAAGAGGAGGGGCCCTGCCCTCTGTGTACATTTATGATTAGGGTAGGAAAACTCCTAGCCTGAGCTTTTCTTAGGCAGGTCTATGCGTCTGCTCTGCCACTTTTCTAAATTCTCACCAAAGTGAGCTTGAAAGAGAGAAAACGGTAGAGTAGGAATGGAAGAAAAGAAGGCGGCTTGATATGGGCTTTGGCTCAACTAAATATATGATAAACAGAAACAATACTCTTATTGAATATCAAGTATATGTCAACCATTGTTTGAGGCATTTTACCTGTCTTAGTTCTATTTCACATAACAATGCTTCAGGGAAGGAGTCACGGTGCCCATTTTAGAGACAAGGGAACCGAGGCCCAGAAAGGTTAAATGACTCGGCCAAGTTTACCCAGATAAAAAGTGGCAGAGCAAGCCAGATCAAGTACATGTCTTCTGGCTCAAAAGACCCTGCTGTTTTCATGACACCAGTTTGGGCACAGCCAGCATATTTTCCTCTTTGCTTGTCCAGAGAGAGTTAAACAGAGAGAGGGGAATAGAGGAAGTTCCTCTCTCTCTTCTACCCAGGGAAGTGGCACTTCTCTTGCACGTGGGAGAACAGAGTTCACAGTGTGCTAGTAAATGAGATCGTGGGTAGGAAGCCCTTGGACCTCCTTAGAAGTAAGTGACTATAAAAAATCCAAGCCATTTGTATTACTCTTGTAGGTGATGTGATTTCAAATGGACAGAGAGCACAGTTTGTCTTCTGTTCAAATTGGCATCCCTTCATGCCATTCTGGGAATTAGTTCAGAACTGACTACAGGAAACAGAAATCACCTTTGATACCCAGTACTATTTCCTAGCAGGCCCATATTTTCCCAGGAGGTTCTTTCTCTGTAGTAGATAAAAGTTTGCCTTCATTTCATGTGATCTCATTTCATTTTCCTCTTCAGTAGATACCAGCCTATGTCCATCATTCTGGACTAAGCAGGATCCTGTCCCGGGCACTTACATTCATGGTGGTCCTACTGGAATCTCACTTTTGCCATTGAATACCTCCATCACTCCTATTGTTATCGGGGGAATAATTCTCATTCTCATTGAAAGGAAAAGCACATTCTGAATATGTAACAATAACCTGCATGCAGTTCTCTGATTATAAATATCAAGTGTTATAAAAGCCCCATCAGTGTAGTGATCAAAGGCATGAGGGACTCTCTGCTGAAGCAGCAGGTGACCCAGTACAATTGGAATAAAGGGAAATGCTGAGTAGACATGGGGTCCCAGGAAATTCACATTAAAGATTTTTTTCTGATGTATTTTCAGTTGTGCCTTTTAAAAGGATTTCACTAAAAGCTAACAAGGCAGTTGATTTTACATTCAATGCTACCTGATAATTAAAAGTAAATTTGAGATTTACTAATCAGTAATAATTTTTATTTTTAACCACTTATAAAGCCAATAATAATCCCTTTCAGCTCTGGGGGGGAAAAAAAGGAGTTACTGAAACTGTTTTCACTGACTCTTTCCTTCAGAAAGATGTTGTTCTATGAGCCCGGGAGAGATGTGGGTCAAGGAAAGAAACTTCAAAAGAGTTGGTGGCCAATTAGTTAATGGAGGACATGTGTTTGGACAACACATTCCTTTTTCTCTCTGAGAGCAAATATTAACTGCTGAGAACTGGGTCATAGTATTAACACTGTAGAGTGTGGTTGCACAAACCTAGATAGCGTAGCCTAGTATACACCTGGGCTATATGGTCTAGCTTATTGCTCCTAGAGTACAAACCCGTGTGGCATGTGACTGTACTGAATACTGTAGGCAATTATAACACAATGGTATTAGCGCATCTCAACATAGAAAAGGTCCAGTAAATATATGGTATAAGAGATTAAGAAATGCTACACCTGATGAGGACGCCTGAACGGAACTTGTAGGACTGGAAGTTGCTCTGGGTGAGTCAGTGAGTGACTGGCGAGTGAATGTGAAGGCCGAGGCCATTGCTGTACACTCCTGTAGACTTTATCAGCACTGTACACTTAGGCTACACTAAATATATGAACGTTTTTATTTCTTCAATCATAGACTAACCTTATCTTCCTGTAACTTTTTAACTTTATGAACATTTCAATTTTTTAAAAATTTTTTGACTCTTCTATAACACTTACTTAAAAGGTAAGTACATTATACGCTAAAAACTATCTTCTTTCTCTATATCCTTATTCTGTAAGCTTTTTTCCAACTGTTTTATTGTTTTTAACTTAAAATTTTTTTGTTGTTAAAAACTTAGATGCAAACATACACATTAGCCTAGGCCTATACAGAGTCAGAGTCACCCATACCATTGTCTTCCGGCTCTGCACCTTGTCCCACTGAAAGTTCTTCGGGGCAGTAAGAAGCATGGAGCTGTCAGCTCCTGTGACAACAATGCCTTCCTCTGGATGCCTCCCTGAGGCTATTTACAGTTAACTTAAAAAAAATAATAATTAGAAGGAGTACACTCTAAAACAATGATTTAAAAGTATAGGATAGTAAATACATAAACCATTCACATAGTTGTTTATTATCATTATTCAGCATTAGGTACTGTGTATAATTGTATGCACTAGACTTTCGTATGACCAGCTGTGCAGTAAGTGCATCGTCATCACCAGAAACACGAGTAATGCAGTGTGCTCCAACATTATGGCAGCTGTCCATCACTAGGTGATAGGAATTTTTTGGCTCCATTATAATCTTGTAAGATGCTCCTATATGTGGCCCATCGCTGATGAAAACATCTTTATGTGGTGCATGACTGTGTTACTAAATACCAGGAATTATGAATATCCATTTTTACATCTGAAAATTTGAATTGGTTACTTTTGAAAAAATGCTATTTTGTTTCTTATGAGTGAAAACTGAATACAACTATTTCCTCATAAGTGACGAAAACCATCAGATTCTGTGCTGGCCATTTGCCCGTTCCTTCTGAGATCCTTTCCCGGCCCTTCCTTGCTCTGCGCTGGATTGCAGGGGGTCCGATTCCCAGGTTTCCCCAACTTCCTGTTACGCAGGAGCTTCAACCAATGGGTGATGCCCCCAGAAAAGTGGCAGGTGGGATGGGGGAGAAGCCAGGAGGTCCCTCCCTTTGAATCGGCTGTGGGTGGTACTTCCAGCAGCAGCTCTGCTTCCTTCAAAGTCTGTCCCATGCTGGCCAGCCTCCCGTTTGTGGGCAGGAGCCGAGTCTTGACTCCGGTGAGGATATCACCTCCTCCTGTAGCTCTGCGGCTCCAGAAGTGATGGTCGCTTCCTGAGTGCAGTTACTTCACTGTAGCTTATTTGACTTTTCAGTTCATTCATCATCTGTGTAACTCATTTCCTCCATTAAACATCTTGTGTTTGACACACTTAGAATGTGTTCCGTTTCTCCTGTTAGACACTCACAGACACAGTGTTGTGCTGGATTAGTATTCTATTCATCTATGTTTCACAATTTACTGTCCCTTAAGGTACTGTCTTCTGATCTTATGCCTCACAGGGTTTTGTGGTGGTTGTTGTTACCAGTATTGTGATTATTCTTTATTCCACAAGACAGTCCCCTTGTTTATCTGCAGAAATGTTTTTTTTTGGGGGGGGTAGTTGGGGGGGTAGAAGAAATATCCAGAGATGTTCTTAACTTTAAGAATCGTAAATCTAAAATGTTGCAAAGTTCTGAATCCTGAAAGTCTTAAAAGATTCTAGGCTCTTTGTCTTTCAATCTGTGGTCCATATAAAGGCCATGTGCAGTCTCTTTTCTTTTTTTTTTTTCTTTGACATGTCTTTCCCAATCGAGTGCAAAGTGTGCACTCAACCCAGAGTACATTTTCTTCCTCTCAGAGCAACAGAAGCCTGTGAAACTCTTGTTGGCCAAGCCCAGCAGTAAATATTCAGAAATAAAAGGAGAGTAAACATTTGCATGTGCACTTTCTACTCTGGACACTAAAAAGTGAAGCTTTCCAAATAACCAGACCCGGGGAAACCTGTGAATAAGCCATGCTGGTAAATACATAGTCCTTTAATTGATAATAAAATTAGACCCTAGAAGAGCATCAGTAATATTTGTCATTTGGGGACCATGTGGAACCATGATCCACAAATAACTTTAGTGATAAGTGTGTCAACAAAAGATCCACACGGATTGAAAAAAACAAAACAAAACAAATATCCATAAAATATGAATGTTGCCTCTTGGTATATATTGTAGATTTAGAAAAGATATAAAAGTATAGATTCTAAAGCTATGTTCATGATTCTTTTTGTTTTTTCATGGTAACTTCAACCACACTGCATTGTTTTGCAGGAAGTTTGTGTTTCTGGTGTAGTGTATCCTTATACCTAGTACGGGGGCTCCTAGGATGTGCTCCTGGGATTCATCTCAGGCTTCCTGAGGCCTAGGTCAATAAAGGTGTCTGGATCAGACCATCTTTAGATCCAGCAGTGGGAGCCAGCACATATATATATATATATATATACACACACACACACACACATATACATATATTTCTTTTTATCATCTAGATGTGTATAAGAGACAGCACATATATATATATATATATATATATACACACACACACACACACATATACATATATTTCTTTTTATTTTTTTTTGAGAAAGGGTCTCACGCTGTTGCCCAGGCTGGACTACAGTGGCACGATGCGGCTCACTGAAGCCTCGACCTCCTGGGCTCAAGTGATCCTCCCACCTCAGCCTCCCATGTAGCTGGAACCACAGGTGCATACCAACATACCCAGCTATTTTTGTTTATGTTTTGTAGAGAGAGGGTTTCGCCTTGTTGCCCAGGCTCATCTTGAACTCCTGGGCTCAAGTGATCTGCCCGCCTCAGCCTCCCAAAGTGCTGGGATTACAAGCATGAGCCACCATGTCCGGCCCAGCACGTATTCTTTGACTGCAAGGTATGGTGTTTATGGGCATAGGTTTTGGAGCCAGACCGACTGCATATGAAACACTGCTCTCCCCATTGCTATTCGTGTGATCATGGATAAGTTACTCCACCCCCTAAGTTGCACTTTGTTTTTCTGAAAAAAATAATAATTACATCATAGCATCATAGTGAAATATTAAATCAGATAACACATAAAAAATGCTCAACATGATTTCCAGCACAAAATTAGTATTCAACAGCACATGGGTTGAGGGTTTGGAGAGCTGGACCCTACTGTAGGGTAGTTCTGGGGCCACCCCTTCTGGCTTGTGTCCACAGACTTTGAAGTCTCCTTCTCTTTTTGTTTCTTTAGGCCAGAGACCTGCCATATTTTGCATTTGATATATAGGACAGACTCTGATCATCTCAAAGGTTCCCAAGGACTTTGAGTGCCTCTGAAACAAAGCTGCCAGTAGGAGTACATTCTGAGACATTTATGTCTCCCTAGGAAGTGTCCTGGTTGAAAATTCTTGTTCTGAACTTAATGTTTCTGTCCAGTCTAGCAAAACTAAGTTGCATCATTCTTTCTTTAACTCTACTGCCAATTTTGGGGTGCATGTGCTATTTATTCTACTTACTATCTGTTCAAGTATTTAATTAAGCATTCCTGGCAACTGCGAAGGTCACTGTGCACTTATTGAGTAGAAGTAAGCCCAGCTGGTAAGGAACCGCCAGGAAATAACCTGATTAGGAGAACATTGTTTCTCTAAACCTGATGGAATTGCTCCTTTACTTACTTTTCTCTGTAGCTCAGTACTAAGTCCGGTGGGCTGCTTCCAGAGGTTTGGGGGCTTGCAAGATAGCGCGTTCTGTGACTTGAAATGAGAGAAGAAACCATAAGTAGGAATATGGGCCTTATTGTTCAACACCTCATTAAGCTTGCATGAGGGTAGGGTAGCCTTTCTAGACGTTGCAAACAAGCCATTCCTAATGTTCTAATTCTGGAGCTGGGGAAAGCCAGGGCTGGAGTGTGAGAGCAAAAGCAGTCCCTTGGGATGAAATGCAATGGCCGTCCTTTCTGCAGAGGTTCTAGGCAATAGTCCTGTGATTTGGGGAGGACAGGGCAGGCCATGTTTTGTTTTTCTTTTCTTTTTTTTTTTTTATTGCTTGGCTTTTTGGAAATGAAATATTTTCCCTAATAGCGTTTTCTTTTCTTTTTGTGCCGGTTTCTCCTTCCTTCATCTGATTTTACAATTCCAATTCTAACTACTATTTTCTTTCTGTAACTTCAGCTTTTCCCTGTACTCCTTAAGAGGCCTGAACAGTCCCTTCACTTACAGGCTGTGCAGTTACTTCGGCCCTTCCTGACCCAGCGAGCCAAGGTCCAGTATAATTGAGGGCTTTTCATTGTGCCATTGTTAGGCACTCACAGCCCTGCGCTGGGTCTACTCTCTAATGTTGCTCCATTAGGAAATGCCGTGTCCTGCGTACGAGTGAACTGCACTTTGCTGTAACTTTGGTTGTCTTGCAATCCCACTAATAGCCTTTTACTGTAGGGAGACTATCTACAGCAGCATCTAAAAGTACCCATCCATTCAGTGCCTCCCAGGGAAGAAGCAAATAGGGGAGCTAAGAGAAGGATAAACGTTTTGGTCTCTCACTGTAATTGCAGTGAAGTAAAGGAATTGATTGACTGCAGGCGTGGTGGGCTTTCTACTTTCAACCACGTGTGTCCACCCCGTGGTCTAGTAACTGCAGCAGGCATCAGAAACAAGTGCAAAGCAGAGCACGTGTATTTCCTTGACATCCGTGACACTAAAGATAAAGAACATTTCATCATCAATATTGTTAATACAAGCTAGCATTTCAACATTTATTTTAAAAAAGATCAGACCAGAACCAGGTGGTGTCTACAGATCTTTCACAGGTCTATTATATACAGTAGAGCTGATGCTACACTGAGATGAGTTTTTGTCTCAAAAGGAAATGTACTTTCCTTAATTTTCTGTAATTTATCTCATCTTTCTTATGCTTGGGGTTTTATTCTTCTGTAGATGGAGGAAAAAACCACCCATGATAGGCAAGTCAATTTCTTTCCTATAAAAGGATATCTTTGGGGTGAATTGAGCTTCTCTCAGGTAAATGCTTAGACTTCCATGGCTTCTCTCCCTTTGCCTTCTTGACAAGATGGCACCTGGGTAGAGGGAGAAGACTGCCTGTCCTCGTAACAGCGTGTCCTCTCCTGGTCCTCTCTGGCCAGGGGAGCAATGTCCCTCTGGCCTTGCCGTAGAGTAGGGCCCATGCTGGCATCTCAACTGGGGAAACATGACCCTTTCCTCACAACACCCTTGACCTTGTCATTAGTTGACTCTCCTCTGAATCACTGGCATGTCTTCCATCCAGATCCTGGATTAGCTGAGCTCCCCGTGGTACCTGCTACAGGGTTGCCTCACTGTCTGCAGGCTTCGTCCTGGCAGTCCTGCTGCACCTCAACTCTGCAACTCCCTTCTCCTACTGGGGACTTTCAAGGATTTCCCTAAAATTGGTAGCAGAGTTAAAGAAGGAATGATGATGGGAGTATTGGAGAGACACATTAAGTCCAGGACAAGTATTTCAAACCAGGAATGTTTCCTAGAGAAATGTAAATGTCTTAGAATGTGCCCATTTGTAGCTTCATACCAGCAGCTTTGTATCAGCTGCACTGAGGGTCTTCAGTTTGAACCCCAAGTCCCAGGGAAACTTTGGGATTCTCAGAGACTATCTTATGCATCCATGGCAAAGCAGGGAAAGTGTCTTTGGTCTGAAGAACCAAATCCCTTCCATCTACATGTGAACTGGGGCGACACAGGGGACACTGTCTCCAGTCCTTTCTATGATGAGCGTCTTCCTGCATTGAGATTGATGTACTGTGTGGCTGGTGCCATGTTGGGTATGGCTCATGTGAGGACGCTTAACATTCTCACAGTCTGTGCCAGAGGAAGTGGTAGAGTGATGACAGCTCTGGGGTGTTCCCTCTTCTTCCCCACCCTCTACTCCTCCAGCTGGAGAAATTAGATGTAAGTCTTGGTCCTCTTCTCCAGTTCTTTCTCTTTTCTCCTTTTTCTACATTGAAGATTAGAAAAGCTCTTCACTTTTTTCCAAGTTGGGGTGGAAACTTCTATCATTTAAGTGGGTTAGGCATCCTCTTGACGTTGCAAAGGGAGATTCTGGAACCTAGAAACCATTTCTCTCTTAACAAACTCTAGCTCCCAAGACAATGATTTCACTTTACACTTAAAAGAAAATTCTAATTTGAAACCAAAGCTGAGTGGTACCTGCCTTGTTCTAGCTGAAATTGCCCATTTCTGGAGTCCACCCCTTTCCTGAAGCATGG
Organism: Mandrillus leucophaeus; assembly: GCF_000951045.1. Taxonomy (NCBI): domain Eukaryota; kingdom Metazoa; phylum Chordata; class Mammalia; order Primates; family Cercopithecidae; genus Mandrillus; species Mandrillus leucophaeus. The sequence goes on along the minus strand of NW_012101654.1, from coordinate 754,193 downwards.
AAAGATAGCAGGTGAGTATGGGGGGAACCCCAGGGCATGGTGATTTTAAGGGGAATGAAGAATGCACTGCTTTATTAAAGTCCTAAATATCAAAAACAAAACTTTTAGGAGATGTGTGTGTGTGTGTGTGTGTGTGTGTGTGTGT
>NW_012101654.1:718058-753891 GCF_000951045.1 Mandrillus leucophaeus | reverse complement strand
AGTAGCTGAGATTACAGGCGCGTGCCACCACACCCGGCTAATTTTGTACTTTTAGTAGAGACAGGGTTTCTCCAGGTTGGTCAGGCTGGTCTCGAACTCCCAACTTCAGGTGATCCGCCTGCCTTGGCCTCCCAAATAAAACAAATATTTTTATGGCAGGCATTGGGGTAGGAAAAGTTGTTTTTGTTTTTGTTTTGAGATGGAGTTTTGCTCGGTCGCCCAGGTTGGAGTGCAGCTGCACAATCTCGGCTCACTGCAACCTCCGCCTCCCAGATTCAAGCGATTCTCCTGCCTAGAAAAGATTTCTTAAGTAAGATCACCAAAACCATAGCACAAAGGAAACCTTGAGGTTATAAAAAGGTTGAGGTAAGAAGTGAGATGCAGGAAGGGTAGCCTCCTTACTTCAGGTCAACTAAGAGGACCGCTTGAATAGTCTGACATGTTTCCCTTGGAATTTGGTGGGAACACAAGGGGCTGGTGTTTGAACTGTCTGAGAAATTGAAAGATTTAAAAAGGGTCTGGTTAGAGTGAGGAAAAGTGGCTACAATAAGAGCAAGCCATGCTTTCCCCAAAGGTGGATTAAGGTTTGTTTTTTGTTTACTTGGTTGCTTTGTAAATTCTTTTACCCATGGGTCAATTAGATCTGCGACCTGGCCTGGAGCTTACAAAGGATTTAGCCCAGGAAGGCTTCCTAGACACTAACGGTTCCCAACAAAGAAAGCCTGAGTGAGTGCCTCAAGTCAGGGGGTGGAGTCTTCAGTTGTCCCTGTGCATCACAGAATTTGCAGCCGGAGGTTTGCAGTAGAATCTCAGAAAAACCCATCAAAGTTCCCCATGTGTCAAAAATGCACGCTGAGAATATACCACATTCAGCAGGCAGCACCACAAGATGACATCTGTGCCCATCAAATACAATTTCTCTTGTTTCTAATATTTACTCTCTGCCTCTTCTTCCCCCAACCCCACCCCACCAACCGGAGATGTGTCAGAAACTGGGGCTGGGGCCCTGCGGGGTGGGTGCATAAGAGGAGATGAGGCTGGGAAAGAAATACTTGATTGCATAATGGCTCTTCCTCCAAGGGGAACTGCCCAGCTCAAACAGATAAAGTAGCAGGAATTCTCAAGTACAAAGATAAACAAAAAAAAAAATTACCAACCACTGGAAATGGAGGAATTAAAGAGAAAATATAGAAGAGCTAATGCCCAGAGAAATGCAGTTAATAGAAAGAGGGTGTCTTAGTTTGGGCTACCCTAGAAAGCAGACCCGGAGACAAGGTTTCAAGTGCAAATAATTCACTTGGGAGGTGAAAGTAACAGCAGGAGGCAAGTGAGAAAGTGCACCTGGGAAGGGAAGTCAACCAGGAAGGGCACTGGGTCGAGCCAGCAACCACTGCAGGCAGCTGGGATTCAGTCCCACTGGGGAAACTCTGGGAACCCATGGAGAACACATGAGTCAGAGTCTCCTATCTGACGGTGAAGGAACTGGGGGTAATTTTATACCTACCTCCGCCAGTATTTGGTTGAGGGCTGCTCCTATGGCATATTAATTCCTCTTTCCCTCAAGCCTATGATTTTGGCAGCAATGTGGGCTTCAGAGGCAAAAGAAAGCCCTCAGGCAAAGAAATACAGGTGCCGGCGATTGGCTTGGGTGCATGTTGTGTGAAGAATGAGGAGATATGTATGGGCATAGAGACAGAGCCTGTTAGAGGCATGCCCATGACTTTCACAAGAAGTTAATATCCTTGGAAAGATGTGCAAAGAAGTTATATTCACTCACTTGTAAAAGAAAATCAAGTATAGGATTTGGAAATGGACAAAATCACAAATAAATAATAAATTAATGTGAAGATTACGTTGAAGAATTCTCCCAGAAAATAATAGGAAAGCACTAAGAGTTAGAGAGCATGAGACAAAAGTTGAGGATAAGGGATGTATCCAGAAGTTGTCATAATTATATCTTCTGGAAGAAGAGAAGAGAGATGATGGAGGAGAGAAGTTACTCAGAAGACAATGTTATTGCTGAAAAAAGAAGTAAGTTTGTAGATCAACATATCTGAGTGCTAACAAGGATAATGTCACAAGGATAAACACTCAGATATAAAACTTTCCAAATAGAAATTCTTAAACAGAGCTATGTAGAATACCTCATGTGGTAAAGTAAAATTTCAAGTTAGTGAGAAAAGAGAATCCATTATTCTAACATGATATTGTCACAATTAGCCATCAGTTTAGAAAATAAAGCAGACCTTTACTTGACATCATACTTTAAAATAAATTTAAATGAAACAAAAAATCTATAAAAACATGAGAACAAAATATAGGGGTCTTGCTTTTCATAATTTTGACGAGAGCTAAAACTATTATATAGGGAAAGAATAATCTTTTTAACAAATGGTGCTGGTACAACTAGATATTTACAGGCAAAGAGTGAGTTTTGACCTCCCACCTTAAAGCATATATAAAAATTAATTCAAAATGGATCAAAGACCTAAATGTAAGAGCTAAAACTACAAAACTCTTAAAGGAGAATATAGGAGTAAATCTTCGTGATCTCAAATTTGGTGATGGTTTCTCAGGCGTGACACCAAAAACACAAGTGACAAAACCAAACCACCCAAGCAAAAAATGTATACCCAGATATATTGGGCTTCATCAAAATTAAAAACTTTTATGTATCAAAGGATACTATCTAGAAAGTGAAAAGACAACCTCATGAATGGAAGAAAATATTTGCAAATCATATCTGATGAGAGACTTGTGTTTAGAAGATATAAAGAACTCTCACAAGTCAATAATAAAAAGACAAATAACCCAATTAAAAAATGGGCAAGGGACTTTGGAGACATTTCTCCAAAGAAGATATATAGGTGAGCAATAGGCATTTGAAAAAAAATGCTTGACATCGTTAGTTATTATGAAAACGCAAATCAAAACTACAATGAAACACTCCTTAACACCCACTAGGGTGGCTATAATTAAAAAGTCAGATAATAACAAGTATTAGCAAGGATGCAGAGGAATTGGAACTCTCATACACTGGTTGTGTAGCCATTTTGAAAATCAAGCTAAAAGTTCTTTAGAAAGTTTTACATGGAACTACGATTTGATCCAGCAATTCCCAGATATACATCCAAGAAAATAAAAAATATATGTCCAATGAAAAATTTGCACACAAATGTTCATAGCATAACGTTCATAATAGCAAAAGGTGGAAACAACCCAAATGTCTATGAACTAATGAATGTATAAGTCAAATGTGGTATATCCATACAATGGAATATTATTCAGCCATAAAAAGGAACAAAGTGCTGACACATGCTACAATATGGGCAGACCTTGAAAACCCTATGCTAAGGGAAAGAAGCCAGTTTTAAAAGACCACATATTACTTGATTCCATTTGTATGAAATGTCCAAATCAGGCAGATCCATAGAGGTAGAAAGTAGATTAGTGGTTGCCCAGGACTGGTAGAATGGGAGGACTGGGGGGTGATGGGTAAAGGGTATAGAGTTTCTTTTAAAGGTGATAAAAATATTTTACAATTGATTATGTTGATGATTGCACAATTCTGTGAATATATTAAAATTATTGAATTGTGTATTCTAATGGGAGAATTGTAATACATGTGAATTATATCTCAATAATGCTGTTACAAAAATAAAAATAGGAGTCTATTTCTGTAATCTTGAAGTATAGAAAGCTTTGCTAAGAACACAAACTGCAGAACTTAAAAGAACAGCTTGATAAATCAACATTCAAAATCTATATTTGGTAAAAGATATGATAAAGTTAAAAAAAAGAAGTGACAGGCTGGGAGAAAATAGTTTCAATGTATATATCAGACAAAGAATTTTTTGTGCAGAATACGTAGACAGCTTCTTCTACCCACATCAAGAAAAGAACCCAAACAACTAATAAAGTAAGTATAAGGGTAGGGGATGAGGAGGAAGCTACCAGCTCCTCCCACATTAGGTCTGGATGGAAAGGAAGGGAAAATGTTTGAGCCTGGACAGGCTGAGCAGGAGGACAGATCAGCTTCAAGTTGAATAAAGTAAGGAATGACCCATGTACTTGAGTCTGGACTGGACATTTTAGTTCCTGATGCAAGATGGTTCCTATGACCGGAAGAGATGGGAAGACTTTGACTTTTGTTAGTCCTGGAAAACACAAAAAGATTTTCTGAGGTTTCATTCATAAAGCGAGGACACAGAAGAAAATGTGAAAAAGTCTGGGTCTCAGATTGGGTTTTCAACAGAAAGTTTGAAGATGGATGAAGTTGTTTTCTATTTAGTGACTGTACTAGTTATAACCAGGTGAAAAAATACTCAACCTCAGCAGTTATCAGCGAAAACCAAATGTAAATGAGATAAATTGCATCCATCAGATTGGATACAATTTTAAAAACTTGGCAAAGGTGTGAAAAATGACTGTTTTCATACTAGCTGGTAATATAATTTGATGATTACTTTTTAGAAAACAATTTGGTAGTCTCTATCAAAATAAAAAATTTTCATTCTCTTTGATCCAGCAATTCCAATAAGAGGTCAGTGATGTTGTTACGAAGGAAAAAAAAAAAAAAAAAAAGAGGAAAAAGCTTAAGTTCCATAAATAAGGGAATGTTCAATGGATTTGGGGAACATGAATGCAACATCCATGCAGCAATAATGAAGAACGAGAGAAATGTTCCTATGCCAACGTTGAAGCACCTCCTGTGTATATTATTAGGTGAAAGACAAAGCCAATTTAAGTAAAATACATATAAAATGGTCCTATTTTGTTTTTTACTGTATATGTATCAAAGAAGTTCTGATGAATACACAAAATGTTATGAGTACCTTTTCTGAGGCCCAGAATGCTCAGGCCTAAAAACTTGGGTTTGGGATTCTGTGTTCGCTCTGTTCAACCGAAGGATAATGAGAGCCACAAATGTGCACCACATATTTAATTTTAAATTTTCTAGTAGCCACATTTTAAAAAGTAAAAAGAAATGGATGCATTAACTTTAATAGTATATATATGTAATCTAATCTACACAAATATCATCATTTCAACCTATAATCAGTATAAAGTAGTTATCCACGTAATATTTTTTCGTCATTTTCTGATCCACAGACTTTGAAATCCAGGTGTGTCATAGACTTACAGCTCTTCCGAATTTGAAGTAATCACATTTCATGTGCTCGAAAGCCACATGTAGCTAGTGACTACTGTATTGGATAGTGCAGTTCTATATCTTATGTACTTCCACCTTTCTTTTGAATTATTGATTATACTTTTATAAATACAGAAACGAAAAATGCAAAGAACCACTGAAACATTTAAACGACTTCTAGGAAAAAGAAAAGGAAATAACAAAGGAAACTCCCTAAGCACCTGCCTTGGGCCCACGATTTGCCGAAAGCTTGTTTCTTTTCTGGGTTTTCTGGACTCTGGGATGTCGTTATTGATGCAGTTATTTGGCAAAGGGCTGCTGTGGGGTGGGTCAGCAGAGGAGTGAGAATGCCGTTCTTGTCTTAAGGGACTGCAACTCACGGCCAGATGGCTCCCGAGGGGCTTGGGCAGCCCTTACTGATTTCGGGGGTCTTGACCTCCTCTGCACAGCCAGTCATCAAATCGCCTCTTCCTGGGTGATGGCCTTCCCCAAGCATGTGAACAAGTGATTATTTTTGGAACCAGCATAACCCAAATCCCCATGCTGACACCTGACCCTTTCACCTTGTCCGGTGTCCCTACCTATGATTCTCTCTTTTATGCTGACACAGCAACTGGAAACTGTCTCTGAGCTTTCTTCCGACAGCATCAATATCCCCGGTGACCCTAGACTGTGGGGTACCATCGTTGCCTTCCTCTGGATCCTTTCGAAGTGGTTCACCTCACATTTTAGTGCAAAGCCCCAACAGTGTTGTCTAATTAGTGGAGTCAGGGGATTCTCTTGAGGTTCCCACAGTCTCTATCTTTGTTTGTACATTCTGCCATTTGCCTCACTTTGTTTTTCTGTTTGTTTGTTTAGATTTTCTTTCTCACACAGCAACATTTTCCTCCCCAGCTATTCCCACATTGCATTCAGAGAGCTCCGAACCAGAGTTCTTCCTCTGTTCACAGGATAATTGACTCCCTTGGCAGAAATAAGATACATTATCCTTCCTTGAATTATTCCACACTTCTTTAAACCTCCAACATGACAACAATTGGAATTAAAATTTGAGCGAGGCTTAGGATAACTTCAGATTAGAGGAAGATTCCCTAATTTGAGCAATACACATGGCACCCGTGAGGAATGTTCAGTACTAGCTTTCACTGTGGACACATGATCCTGTGAGCCAATTCACGTTTCAGTCTCCCCTAAGTCGCTGGAGTTGGGTTAGGAACCTCCTCTGTGAATTTCTGCTTTATCCATGTGTGCTCTATCCTGGCCCTTAAAAACAAAATCTTAATTGACTATTTACTGTATTGATTTCTCTGGTATGCCTGGGGGCATATCTGAGAAGTGCACTGAGGCCAGGTTTTGGTGTAGAATAGGGATTGGTAGAGGCAAGAATTCCTTTGAAATAGCCTGTTCCATCGATTAGTGATAAATAGGCACTTTGCATTTGGAAAGAAGACGGGAACCACTCCCAATACCTGCCCGAACCATATCAGAGGAACCCAGAAGTTCCTCTGGCTGCACAGAAATGAAATAGTTCATGTTTCTGCTACTACTGAATTGAGACTCAACCAAATATTAATAATGATACTATTCGTACTACAACTAATGAAACGAAAACTTGTTAAACTCATGTAGATATTCCACCCAGCTCTTACCTTCTTGAAGATGGGGTCTCTTTTAGGTCCTCTGTTGGGCAGCAGTTCCTAGCAGAGTGCCTGGAACATAGTCAGTGCTCAAAACACAGTTGTTGAATAAATGAGGTGGGTTAAATGAAATCATAGTAAGAAATGAAACCATTCTCTTAAGAATCCTATTTCTGGGCTATTGAATGTCACGTGGTATCTTTCATAGTTTTACTCATCTGGTTCTAACGTTTGTTTTCCATGTGCAGAAAGAGTAAAAATAATAATTAGTGTTTATGCTCATTTTTTTTGCCAAAATATTAGCAAGATATGTACTATTTACACTTGTGAAACTTACTATCAATTCTTCTATTGCTAGTTTCAATTAATGTCTCATAGTAATAATTACTAATAATGCTATTGCTTTGTACTCAGATGGCAATTTTCATCAAAGAATTTCAAAAGCTTTCAAGTCAAGGTATTTTCAAGAACAAATTCATATTATAGAGTCTTGCAAGAATGCTTCAAGAATACTAGCAGATATTTTCCATTTCTTTGCCATTTTATTTTAAATCTTCCTGATTCTTCTTTTCACAATTCAATTGAGTAATCTCTCGCCCTTTCAAGTCCTCCTCTACCCCCACTCCACACCCTCAAGACACTTTATACTGTATTTTAGGCAAGCCAAAGCTTCCTACTAGCTCTTAATAAGTGTATGATCATTTCCACTGAAAATACCAATCTACCTTCCAAATGAAGCAAATGTTTCACAACGACTAAGACATAAGGTCTATTATACCCACTGCATGCAAACATGCAGTTATGATTAAACCCTGAAAACAAAGTTGCTGTTAGTTCTAACTGGACACTTTCATGATACAAACTCTTGTAATGCCAGTGAGTGATTTCAGGTAAGAATCTGTGGTCAACTGCAGCTGGAACTATGATCCTGTAGGCATTTAATGAATATCAGGATATACATTTTCATGTTTTACAATGCATTTACTTTTCCACATAATGTATATATGAAGTATCATTTTCTGGAAGACTCCAGCTGGATCTAAAAAATGGCTCTTTTTATATTTACTCAATTTGGACTATGAAAGGGTATTTGAAACTGGAAGGATCATATGCATATTAAGTATTATTTTATGTTAGTATCTGTGAGATTTACCTGTCCTGTGCCATATATAAAGCAAGAAGTCAGAGTTGTGGAGAGAGATGAACTAAATGACTAATAGGTATTTTTACTCTGATGATAAATCAAATCAAAGCATGTTGTGCGAAAGTACCCTTTAAAAGCACTGCTTCTCCTCTAAAAGTTGCAATAACTTTGAATAAAAAACCTCTGAATGAGAAAAGAAAAATGCAGTCAGTCATTCAGATGTTTTATTTGCACAATGCCAACACACGCGAATAATTGGAAACGTTCAGGTGACTAATTGGCTGAAGTATGTGAAGTCATGAGCTTTGCATACCAAATGCTTTCATATTATTACTGTTATGATTATTAGTTATCATCCATTTTCCTCTTTTGAAGTTTGGCAGACTCTAATCAAACTTAGTTTTAAACAATTTTCTGAATCTAAATTTTTACCTTTAGAAATATTATTTCAAGAGGGAAAAGAAGTAAATTATTCCAGTGGCATATTTATCCAATAGTGATGAGAATAAAACACTTTTATTGAGGGATCAGTATAGTTATTTACACATCTGCGTTGATATATTCATGCTATAGGGTCTCACACATTCACATTTATGAAGGGGTGCACCATTATGAATTATTTGGTTTTATGAATTAGCTTGTAAAAATAATGCAATTGCTACTGAGGCTATAATGCCTCCGGGAATTTACTTTGCTTGTTTGTTTTGACAAGTGTGGTTTAGTTTTATGATAATATTTCAGAGCACACAAGTAAATGCCCTGTAGTCTGTTTTGTAAAGGTAATGAAGCCTTCGCAATCTGCAATCTTACCGCTGCTTCCAGATACTAAATCTTCGCTTGAAAGTAGAGTGAGACTGCTGGCATGCTCGCTGAGAATTCTCAAGCTAAGTGAAAATGGTAAGAACCCCACCACAGACACTGTTTCAGTAAATTTACCCTGGTAGGGATCTTGATGTGTAAAGGTAAGCAGGTTAAGACCATTATTCAGTGCCACCTCCTGCATTTCAGGCACTGTCAGGCCCTTGGTGTATGGCCATGAACAAAATCAGGCAGAAGTACTTCCCTTTCAAGGAGCTTACATCCTAGTGGGGAATGAGGGGGGTGGATTCCAAAGAAAACAAAGCAATGAAAATGCAGAGGTCAAGACACCACCATCCCTCACTTGGGCTGCACCTAAACGGCGTCCCTAATTCATGCTCCACAAAGCAGCGAAAGCAGTCTTCCTATGGCAGAGTTCAGATCTTGTCACTTCTCTAATTATGTCAAAAAGAAACAAAAGCCTGAAAATAAATGAACACCCAACCAAAATCCTAAACTCATTGCCAAGGCCTGGGAAACAACTGCCCAAGTCCCAAATCTCACATTGTTTTTCAGCCAGGGGTTTTCCAAATTCATCCCTTGCTTTGCTTATGCTATTTCTTTTGGTCACAATGCTTTTCCTTCCATTTTATTGTATAATCTGTTCAGACTCCATTTAAATGTTCCCTTCTCAAAGAAGTCTTACCTGACCACCCTACTTAAAGTGGTTCCCCCACCATGTTATTCTCTATTTAAGCCTTAGTTGGTTTCTTTCATAGCTCCTACAATATTTGCCATTTTTTTCTTGTCTTTTTGTTTCTGTACTTGTGTTTTATTGTTTTTCTCCACTAGGATGTAAGCTCCATATAGGTAAGGGCCATGTGTGTCTTTTTCATCATTATACCCCTAGTGCCTAACACTATGCCAGGCACATAGTAGATGATCAATAAAATTGATTGACTGACTGTCTAAATGAATGAATGAATGAATGAATGGGAAGGAAAGGAAATGAGTTTATCTATTCCATTACTTCTCTCCTTGATGACTTCGTATACATTGTCAGACTGACAGAACACTCACTTCCAGTTCACCACCGCCCTCCCCAACACACACCACACACTCACATTTGGGACTACATCAGATTTCCCTGCTATTTGCTAAAGTAGCACCATACTCCTTTCACTGTTTGGAATTGACCTAGTATGTTTTCATGCTGGAATGTTACATTACTTTAAGTACTCTTTGCTCAATATTGGTGCCTCTCGAGAGTGTGCTCACAAGGGCCAAAGCTATGTAATTTTTGCTAATGCTTGTATCTGCAAAGCTATTAGGTTGGTACAATTACTTTTGCACCAACCTAACAGTACAAAGTCTTACAAGTTATAGACACTCAATAAACATTTATTGAATGAATGAATGAAAAGAAGGAATTCAGACAACCTACCCAATTTAAGTCAGAATATGCTAGGTGCACAAACACGCCAGTCTGATCATACTGGAATTGTATAAAATGATTTAGGATTAAGTAATCAGAGGAAAATGCCCCTCAAATGTACTGAGTAAAACCTCAAATGTCTGAAGTGCTCAAGGAATAGATTTTTTTACTTTAAGGTTTACCAAAATTACCAAAATTACTAAATAGAAATTAAGTAGAAACTTCTTCCCTGGTTTAATTCTTGACTTCTAATATGTATTATTCCTATTTCTGCCTTAGCAAGTAGAATATAATCAGCAAAATTTAATCTTCATAGAAAGGCATGGAAAGAAGGAGTAAATCATTAAGCTGGGTGAGGAGTCAGGAGAGAGGGAGTGAGAGTGAAAAATTGGAGAAGATGTGCCTTATCTAAAGACATTCCAAATGAATTAAACAGAGTAAAACAACCTAAGCAAAAAATCCTAGACAGTACATGTCATCAAAACCAAATGTGACCCAGGTGGCCTTTGATGGGTGAGTGGGTAAACAAAACGTGGTATATGCATTTAGTGGAATATTTATTCAGCCTCAACAAAGAAGGAAATTCTGACACTTGCTGCAACATGGGTGAAATTTGAGGACATCATGCTAAATGAAATAAATCTGTCACAAAAGAACACATATTATATAAGTCCACTCTTTTTTTTTTTTTTTTGAGACGGAGTCTCGCTCTGTCGCCCAGGCTGGAGTGCAGTGGCCCGATCTCATCTCACTGCAAGCTCCACCTCCTAGGTTCCCGCCATTCTCCTGCCTCAGCCTCCGTAGTAACTGGGACTACAGGCGCCTGCCACCACACCTGGCTAATTTTTTTTGTATTTTTAGTAGAGACGGGGTTTCACCATGTTAGCCAGGATGGTCTCGATCTTCTGACCTCGTGATCCACCCACCTCAGCCTCCCAAAGTGCTGGGATTACAGGCGTGAGCCAACGGGCCCGGCCATGAGTCCACTCTTATGAGGAACTTAACATAATCAAAATCACAAATACAGAAAGTAGAATGTTGAATGCTGGGACTGAGGGGAAGGGGAATTGGGGAGCTATCTTTCATGGGTACAGAGTTTCCATTTTGCAAAATGAAAAAGTTCTGGAGATGGATGATGGAGATAGTAACACAACATCGAATATGTGCTTAAAGCCCCTGAACTACGTACTGAAAAATGATTCAAATGGCACATTTTGTGTTATGTATATTTTGCTACAATTAAGAAAACCAAGCAAACAATCAGATTACAAATGTGTCTTTGGGTCAATGGGGGCCTGGGATCATGATGATGTCATTTCTTACTGGCCATGCGGATCCTAAGTCTGTGGTATACACTGAGCTGGAGAGACTGCTCATCCACACCTTCATGCAACTGAATGACCTGAGCACCACAAGAGGCAGACACTGCAGTAGTCAAGGGGGAAACAGTAGAGACAAAAGCAAGAAGGCCTCACTTTCCAAAGTGTACATTCAACTGGGGGTAGAGATGATGAACAAGCACATCAAACAGGAAAATAGCTTGTGGGAGCACTTTGCCAAGAGAGTTAAAGATTTTCTGCATGCTGGCCTATTTTCTTTTATTTTTACCTTTACTGATTAAAAATATCTCCTCTTTCTCTCTTGTAGTCACACGTCTGTGCATCTACACACACCCTTGGTACATCTGGCCTCCTAGCTTGACTGTGTCCTGGTTAACCAAAGTTTTCCTGTAAGGGATTTGAATTGTGGCAATGCTGATATTTTGCAACACATGTCTTATTGTTTTGGTTATAGAAAATAAAATGCATGAATAATAAATTAAAGTGTGTAATAATATAACTAAATCACATTTATGTGATGTTCTTTGTTTTGCAAATTAAAGTGCACAAACAGCTGAATCCTTTTGTCTTTATTAAACAGTTTGTTGGATTGCCTCAACTTGGAGCATGTACATAAATATTCAAATTGAGTTTTTCACTCCGAGGCAATTTTGACATTTCCATATTGGGTTCCTCGGTGTTTTATCTAAGAAAAATTAACCACATGTGACCAAAATATGATGATCACTTATATTTGTATTGCAATTTTCCCAGTTATATACCTAACAAGTGGATGATTTTACCAAGTCCTAAATGAAAGCATTATAAAGGGTTTCATATTAACCATTTATGGAATTAATAATAAAATGTTTATAGGGAGCTAAAACGACCATTAGCTCAAATAGTCCAACTGTTATCTCTTCGGCTCTGGGTCTATTTGCTATCGTTTTGAGATGTCCTGGGTGTGAAGCACTTTTATTTAAAAAGCAGCTTGTGCCAGCTCACTGCTTAGCCTGATTTCCAGTGGGTATAGGAGCAGCTCAGAGAAAGGAACTGTATCAGCCTGGTGCATATGGATGGAGAAACAAGACCTGCCCTATTCTAGTCCTCCTTGCAACTCTAATGAATTCTTTGGGGACCCTGCCCTTTGCATTTCACTCTCAACTCTAGGCCTTGGCTACTTCACAGGTGGCACCAAAGGAAGGAACCGCATGTCTTGGCACAGTGGGGACTTGCATGTGGATAGCAGAATTGGACAAAATTTACATAATGCAACATGGATAAGTGAAAAGCAGGTGGTCAGGCTGGAGGAAGGTGACGTCTTGGCTACCAGCTCATAAGCTGAGCACCATGGTAGCACCTCCCCTCACTCAATCTTGGCTCCTTCATCCCGGAAAGAGACAAGGGTAGTGAAACTTCGTAGTGTTGAGGTAAGGAAATGATCATCTGGCATACGGAAAAAACATTCCATAAATATTTGTTGAACCTCAGAGCCCGCCATGATTTCACTGTTATTGGCAAGGTTTCACCATCACCCCTGCCCCTGTTTTTGCTGAAAACTGCACCCAGACTTCAGTGTATCCTGTCTGTGAATTCCAGTTGAAAGGGTGGGCTCCTGAAGACCATCACTGTCAACAGAGCACTCCCTAGAGACACTGGCAGAGAAAGGCAGATGGGAGTTAGGCTTTTTAGCAAAGAAAAACATCTTTAGCCAGGAAGAAAACACAAATTGGGCACCTCCAACCTGTTATGTATCTGTGCCTTCAGATATTGGAGTAAATTCAGTTTTCAGGAATTCTCAGTGTAATGCTGGGTCAAATTCTCCCTTGCTGACAGCATTTTTTGGAGCAAGTCCAAGGGCGGCTTTTGACCTGAGGTTATTAACCCATCATTACTGAAAGTTTCACTGGGCAACGTTACATCATTGTATCCTGAGTTATAGATATTTGTGTGCTTGCTCTTTCTCTCTCTTTCTCTGTCTTTCTGTCTCTGTCTCTTGCTATGCATAAATATGCATGTACAAAAAGATACTATTTATTTCACCTGCATTGACTAAATTTTTAGGCTCTGTAGGTTTATATTTCTTGAGCTTAATGTTGCATTAATGCATTTTTGTTTGCCTGAATGAGTTATTCCCAGTCCTTGCTTGAATCTGTTCATTAAGATTTCATGAAGTCAGCTCTTGATGAATTCACAAGCCAGAACTGCAACTTTCTCACTGTTTTCGTCGTGTTAAAAAGCGCAGCACCAGCTTTTCATACTGGTGGATGGTAGAGATAAATCCTCCAATGCCAACTCATCACCTAGGGATGACAGAACTCCTGCTGAATTTACACAAGTCCTTTATTATGTGAAGTGATTTGAGTGAAACAAATGGGTTATTTACTGTGCAGCAGGCTAAGAAGTGACTCTTTTAAAATGGTAAACATTACAGTACATCATATCTGGGAAGACTTTTTTTTTTTTTGCCCGTGTTTGTCGGAGATTTCCACAGTTGATGCGAAAGTTGCAAATCTGAAGCACAGATTTTTTTTAAAGGGAGAGTTAGAAAGAGGAGGAGGGAAACCGTCCCCAGGGATTTTTGGAGGACTTGCGCGGCACTGGTCTTGTTCCAGCTGAGAAGTTATTTTCAGGCATTTCCTCACTGAGGGTTTTAAAACCACAGAAACCCTTTTGGAGGATCATGGAGGTATTGCTTTGTCTTCACTTTTTAGCTTTTCCAGCTAAAGGGAAAGCACGTGACTGAGAGCAGGATGCAGTGCATTGTCACCGGGGCTTCTGTGAAGTGATTGATTGGGGATGGAAAATGACTTCACTTAAGTAAGATTAAGAAAACTGGAGAGGGCCAAGGGAAGCCACGAAGACTTCCCATCCTAGCCTATGAGGATGTCTTCATCTGACATAAAATGCGTAGTGGTGCATGCCACTCCTTCAGAACTCAGGAAAGAGGGTAGGGGCAAGCTTGGCAGGTAGACCCAAAGACCTTGCTGCCTCTCTTCTCCTTTATCCCTTCCTTTCCTGACATGCTGTCACTCTGGTAGGCATTTGTGTGTGGCCAATACCATTAATAATAAGTCTAGGCCGGGCACGGTGGCTCACGCCTGTAATCCCAGCACTTTGGGAGGCCAAGGTGGGTGGATCACCTAAGGTCAGAAGTTCGAGACCAGCCTGGCCAACATGGTGAAACCCCACCTCTACTAAAAATACAAAAATTAGTCAGGTATGGGGGCGGGTGCCTGTAATCCCAGCTACTTGGGAGGCTGAGACAGGAGAATGGCTTGAACTCAGGAGGTGGCGATTACAGTGAGCTGAGATCGTGCCACCACCCTCCAGCCTGGGCAGCAAAGGGTAAAACTCCATCTTAATAATAATAATAATAATAATAATAATAATAAGTCTAGCACTTTACTGAGTGGATACCAAGGATGAGACACTATTGGTGTCTCTAAAGTTGTAAACATGCAACCCCTTGCAAGGCAGGTTTTATTATCACTCTTTCATTTTGCAGAAACAAGGTTTGGAAATGCTTGCCTGGTGAGTAGCAAGTGTGGGCTGTGAACTAGGGAATTTCTGACTCTAGATTCTATACCTTTTCCTCTATACCATTGCACCAGTGCAGTATTTAGGATGCCAGCTACATAATTGTAGCAAAGGGACCTAAAGAGAAGATTCATTTCTCTCTTGTTAAACAGACCAGGGTAGATACGAAGGTTTTCCTCCACAAAGTCATCTAGGGATGCAGACTGGCCAGGTGGCATTGCTATGCTCCAGACTGCAGGAAATGGCCAGTGCATGGTGGGTATGCCTAAGATGATAACAAAGGATTTGGACAGGTCAGTTCCACTGGAATCCCACTGTTGTGAAATCAGTCACAGATCCATCCCTAGCATCGACTGGGACAAAGCATTGTAGTCTATGGTTGGGTGGTCAGGTGCCGAGGTGAAACCCAGAGGGTTCCTCAATGAAAGGGAAGAGGGGGAAAATGGATTTTGGGAAACAACAGTCTCCACTTCATCCAAGGTACCTGCATGGTGCCTCTGCCCTACATTGGTGGGAAAAGAAGTCAGGAGGGCTTCAGGAAGAAAGGTGATAGAGGAAGCAGAGCTGAGGATGGCTTCTTGAATTGTGAATTTTAAGATCTTTTTTTTAAAAAAAAAAATTTGCCATGATCAGAACATAATCTGCCCCCAAGTCCCCATTTTACCTCAGTTAACTTTCTCTTTCACATAACTCACCTTCTTCTCATGGTAACCCAGAAATTAGTCAGTTTCAGAGTAATTACTGTTTCTTCAGGTAGTACCAAAGCTATTCCTGCATTATTTTATTTGTTTTCTGTTTTGAGGGTCTGCTCAACCTGACCATGTACCTGCAAGCAGAGTTGCTTAGATAGTTGTAAACTTTCTCTCTCGGCTTAACCCTGGAATATTTCTTTAGTGCCCTCTCATTAGCTGACCCAGACTGTGAGCTTTGAAACACTCTCTGGAGCTGCCATGATCTTGTGATAAACCCCCATTTTTTGCCCCCATTTTCTTTTCCTTTTGCAATTTCTCCTCTTTTGAATTTTGGCCTCATTTTGACTTCTCATGTTCCTGTTTTCCCAGTCTGATAAAGTACAGAAGTTTGTTTATGCATTCAACGTATTTCATGAGCTCCTATCACGTTCTAGGTGTTTTTCTAGGCTTTGGGGATTATGCGAATAGAACAAAGTTGCCACTTGGATGGATCTTACTTTCCAGTGTGTGGAGTGGAAAGAGGAGGAAACAGCATAAATCAACAAACATGTAGACGTGCTGTGTGTCACGTGGTGATATGTGCTGCAAAGATAAGCAATACAGTGTTCAGAATTTTGGGGGCTGGGTTATTTTGGACATGTAGTCGTGATGAACTCCCTGTTAATGGGACATTTATGTAATCTGAGATCAGAGTCAAGTGAGGGGGCAAACAATGCTGATTTCAAGGTCAAGGCAGATTCAAGCAACAGTGAAGGCCACGTGCTGACAAAGTAAGGGAGAGAGGGGTGGAAGAAGGAGTCAGAGAAGTATTCATCAAAGGTGTTATTAAGCCAAGGTGAGGACTTCAAATTGGATTGGGTGAGACAGAAAGCTATTGAAATACTTTGAACAAGGGAGAAAAATGGTCTGATTTCCATATTGTGAGGGCCACTCCTGATTAGCCGTCATATTCTCTCAGTTCTATATTCTATTGGTCACATAAATCTGCTCCAATTCAATGGGAGGACACTACACAAGGATCTGAATACCTAGGAGCAAAGATTGTTGGGTGACATCTTGCAGGCTGGCTAGCACATACACATCCAGTTCTTCCAGCACCATTTGTTAAGGAAAATGATCCTTTTCCTGTTTTAATTACATCATCATCCTTGCCAAAATTAACTAGCCATATATGTGTAGGTTTATTACTGGACTTCTCTATTTTGTAGTACAGACTTAGATGTCTAAATTATGCCAATACCACACTTAAAGGAAATTGTTAAATAGGGTAGCATAAGGCTTACAACTTTGTTCTTATTTTTAAAACTTTGGAAACTTAAAATTTTTAAAGTTTAGGATTTTGACTGAGATTGTGGTGAACAATTTGATTGTATCAATTTTGGCAGAATTCACGTCTTAGCATTGTTGAGACCTTCGATCCATAAACATGATATGTTTCTGTATTTGTTGAGACCTTTTTAAATGTCTCACATTTATGGTATGTAATCCACAAATAAAGGATTTTGCTCATGCTTTGTAAGTTTATCTCTAGGTATTCTATGTTTTTGACACTATTGTAGTTTTTACTTTATTTTGTTTTTCAATTCCATTTTATTTTCCAATTTCCATTTTATTTTTCAATTCCAATTCCAGTTACCAGGATGTGGGAATAGGATTGAATTTTTGTATTGATATTTTATCTTATGACCTTGCTAAACTTATTTATTAGTTCTTCTAGCTTCTTTGTGGATTCTTTTTTAAAAGATTCTTTAGGATTTTGTACAAATACAATCATATCATCTCTGAATAAAGGCAGTTTTACTTCTTTCTTTCCAGTTTGATGTCTTTTTTTCTGTTTCTTGCATTATTGCACTGACAAAGTCTTCTAGTACAATGGTGAATACAAGTGGTGAAAGCATTCTTACCTTGAAAGGGGAAAGCTTTCAACTTTTTAAAAGTGTGACATTAGGTATATGCTCTTTTTTAGACTGAAGAAGTTATCCTTTGTTCCCAGTTTACTGAGAGTTTTTAATTTAAACAGACACTGAATTTTGTTAAATTCTTTTGCTGCATTCATTAAAATGAACATATAGTTCTTCTTTTAGTCTGTTGATATAGTGAATCAAGTTGATTTTTTTAATGTCAATTTAATCTTTGATTCCTCAGATAAGCCAAAATTAGTCATGATACTTTTTCATTTATCAAATCCAATTTTTAGAAATTTTTGAAGGATTTTTGCCACTGTGTTTCTTAGAATATTAGCCTAGAGTTCTCTTGTAATATCTTTCTCTGGTTCTAATATCAAGGCAGCACTAGCTTTATAAAATGGGATGGAAAGTGTTCTTGCCTCTTCTTTTTTCCAGAAGAATTTCTGTAGAATTGCTTCATTGCTTCTTTAAATGTTTGGTAGATTCACCAATAAAGACCTCTGGAACTGGAGTTTCCTTTGTGGGAGGATTTTAACCTCAATTTTTTTCAATACATCTAGAGCTTTTCAGTGTATCTGTTTCTTTCTGAGTGAGCTTTGGCAGTTTGCATCTTTCAGGAATTTTCTCATTTCATTTAACTTGTCAAGTTTATTGGCATTAAATTGCTCATTACAGTCTCTGATAAAGCTTTTAAATCATGTAGAAACTGTAGCAATATTCCTTCTGTTATGATGATAATTTTTGTCTATTTTTTTACTTTCTCATTGGAAGTTTATCAGTTTTATTGATCTTTTTAAAAAACCTCTAGCTTTTTATGTTATTGAATTTTCTGTACAGATTTTTTTGGTTTGTTTTCTATTTCGTTACCTTGTATTTTCAATTCTTCTGCTTACTTTGGCTTTTAATTATCCTTTTTTTTTTAAATTTCTTTATGAGTAAGCTTAAATAATTGATTTAGAGAGTTTTCAATTTTCTAATAGAAGAATGTAATGCAATAAATCTTCCTCTAGACATTTTATTAGCTACTTCCTACAGGTTTTGATATAATGTATATTTTAAATTTAATTTAGTTAAATATTTTTGTAACTTTTTAATGGGTTTAAAATTTTTTTCCAGTATTTGGAAACTTTTTAGGAATCTCTTTTACTGATTTTTAATTTACCTTTAGTATTGTCAGGTGACACACTTTGTATGATTTTAATCTTTCAAACTTCATTGAGTTTTGTTTATGGTCCCAAGTGTGGTCTAGCTTGGTGAATCTTATATGTGCACTTAAAAATAATGTGTTTTCTGCTATTGGATGGAGTGTTCTACAAAAACAAATTAGATTAAAAAATTAAAAAGTTCAAATACTTTATATTTTCATTTTTTGTTTAATTGTTCTATCAATTACTGAACAAATTAGACAACATAAGAAAAAAAAAGATCAGGGACTTTGACGTACTAGCAATAGAAACTATTGACAATAAACACACAGAGGAAAAAAGACCAAAAAGACCAAACTGTAAGGGTGGAATGTAGGGAGTGAAGAAATAATATTTTAAAGTAAAGGCCTGAAAATTTATTTTAATTGATGAAAAAAAAAAATCCACAGATCCAAGAAGGTCAGTGGATCCTAAACAGAAGAAATATTAAAAAAAAAAAAAAAAGCACAAGAGGGCATATCATAATCAAATGTTCTGAACACATATGATAAGGAGACATTTTAAAAAGTGGTCAGAGAGAAAAGACATTTTGTACAGAGAAACAAAAAAAGAATGACAGCATATTTCTCACTTGAAACTATGCAGGCCATTAAACAATGGAAAGACATCTTTAAAGTGATGGGAGTCAAATATGTCAACTCAGAATTTTATATCCAGAGAAAATACCTCTTGAAACGAAGGCAAAATACAGACTTTAAGACAAAATCTGAGATAATTCATCACTGAAGAGAAGCATTAAAAAAAATCTTAAGAAAAACAAACACTTATCTAAGCATAAGGCAAATTATGCCAGATAGGTTGTAAGGACCCACAAAAAGGAATAATTAGTGCCCCAAATAATAAATACTTGTGTAAATATAAAAGAAATTTCTTTTCTTGTTCTTAAGTTTCTTTAAAAGATACTTGATTCTTAAAAGAAGAAAATAGCAGTGAATTGTGGAGTTTATTATCTATGTAGCAGTATACAGTAATAATACATGAAGATGAGGGGTTAGAAGTATACTCTTGCAAGATTCTTACACTGTACGTGAAAAGGTGTGATATTATTTGAAAGTAAACTCTGATAAGTTAAAGATGTCTATTAACCAGTCCCAAGTAATTTTTATTCAGATAATTTACTTTATCACTAGAATTTAAATTTGTGTACTTTGTATGTATCTTCTGTTTTTCTCCTTGTCATGCTTATGCTTTCTTTTATATACTTGAATGTATTTTACAATTTGTGAGCACAGAAGTATTCAGCCATAGACTCAAGGTGGCCCTTTGCAGACCTTAGCTTTCTCTCTGTGAAGCTCCCCTTTTACTCATACGTGGACCTATAATTCTAGCTGCTTTGGCCTTTTTTTGACTCCAATCTCTATCTCCTCCACTCAAAAATACAACTAAGCTCCTCCTAGTGCTTTGACCTGGATCTGCTTGCAGACATTAGGTTTAAACAGTTGCAAAAATCACCTTGTTTGTTTTTCTTCTCTCTGGGATCACAGTTCCATGCTGATTGTTGTTTAATGCCTGAAAAACACTGTTTCATATATTTTGTACATTTGTATAGTTGAATACAACATGAGGGAAATTGGAGTAGCACATGATCTTTTATATGAGAAAGTGGGGTCCCCCTAAGATTCTTTTGTCTCGCTCCCACACTGGAGTATATTAGTTGCCACCTCCTTGTGCTCTCAAAGTTCTGTTTACACTCAGTGTTTATCTGAGAATTTGCAGGTCCATTTCTCCTTCTGGTCTGTAAATACTTTCAAAGCGGTGGTTGCCTTATTAATCTTTTTATTTTGACACTTCGAATAGTATCTGCCACGTAAGTGTTCTCAAAAAATATTTATTCAAGCTTTCTAGTCTTGTGACCCATTTCGTTGGGTTCTTGGAATATGTTAGGTTGCAAAAATCATATGCATAACAGCAATAGCGGAAACAGGGCACACGTCTTTCCATTTCCTCTGTCAGAATCCATGGCAGACATTCATCAATCACCAGGTTCTACTTTTCACCTCAGCCCAGTGGTGAGTTTGGACTCCTTCCTCACATGGTTTCAGATATCTCCTGCCAATGAATATAAGTTCACTCTTAACGCTGAATTGTATTTGCCATCTATGAATTAGTATTACCCTTTCTTAGAAATAGCATTTGATTTATTTCATACACATTTATATGGCACCTGTTATGAACTAGCATCATTCTAGCACTTTAAAATGTTAACTACTTTATCCTTACTGCAATTGTATGATATTGGAACTTGTATTATGTCCATTTTACAGATGAGGAAACTGAAGCACAGAAAGGCTAAGTGTCTTGTTCAAGGTCACACAGCAACTAAATGGTGTTCAGAGATACTACTCCAGAAAAGTTGGGGCTCTGGAGTCCCCGCTCCTCTCTGTTAATGCTATGACTCTTGGCCTAAACCAACTAAAATGTCTCTCTTTATGAGGAAGCTAAGAAAGTAGTTAACACCTCTATTCTAACAAACAGGAGTAAGGGGCAGGCTAAAACAGGCAGGGCTTAGAGTTAAAAGTACCTTGGGCCTCTTAGCACACAAGGGAATGATACCAATCTCCCTCTTGATTTACTGCTTTAACAAATATCTATTCTGCCTCTCTATGTTCCAGGCACTGCTGGGAAGGAAAAGCAAATGTTAAGCCAAGTGAAGCACAAAATAGTTCCACACTGCCAGGTGTCACCCATACACACAAACAATCACATTTATGAGAGCTCAGCTTAACTCCAGGACGTGCCAGCTACAACAACACATATAGTTTACGCCCTGGATGGTATTTTTTGGGAAACCAGAATTGCAAAAGTGCTGGTACTATAGCTGGGAAGGACTGGAAGAAGTCAGGTTGACCTGTATCTTTATTTTCCAATATCCACTGCCTGTCATTGGTGTATCCTTGGACAAGGTCTTCTTTACCCTCCTACAGGTGTTTTCTGGGGCACACATATTGTGTCTGGTCCCCCACAGACCACAGCAGAGAAGCAACAAGAGATTGAGCAGTAAAAGAACTGAATATCCTGTATTTGAATATCCTACATTTCAGAAAGAAGAGTCAGAAAATACGTAACTCACAAAAAAAAAAAAAAAAAGAAAATGTGTAACTGTTCTACAACAGAGCGAGTAGCCCCTCTCTTTTTGATGTGTTTTCCTGTTTGTTTTAAATACCTAGCTGCCCCAGAGCAATGGAATAAAACAATACTGGAGGAATCTTGTTTCTCTTGTTAGTAGATATCTTGGGTTCTATTGTGAGAGGCTGGAACTCTTAGGATGGAAAGAAGTGAAAGATTTCTTTCACTCAAATTTTGAGAGCTGGCTAGTCAACCTAACCCTCATACACAAGTCACCCTTGGATGTCCCCCAGAATTCAACAGAAATGCTGAACACAAATTTAGACCACATGCTTAATGATTAAATATGATAATTATCCAGGCTGATTGGTGGGAGTGTGATATTGTTTGTCATTGCCCAAAGTCATTCATGCTGTGCTTCGGTCGGGGTTGGGGGACAAGGAGCTGCTTCATCAGATACTTTGGAAAAATCTCATTTCACAGGAATTCCACTTTTCACTTCAAAGCCTATTAGATGCTACGGTTTCCCGCAGTCCCAGGGCAAAACGTTGTGAGAACATACATTTTTAATGGGTTGCTCTGCTTCTCTTTGTTTTCAGGTGGCAGGAAAGTTTCCCGTGAGTGTACAAGCATTCTGAGGTGCAAGAAATTTTGTGGGGTAATATTTCTACCAAAAGAACACTGACACCCCTTTCTTCTTTTTCCCTCTGGGGTGGACAATGGACCTTAGGGCGGGTTGAAGAAATCTCCACCAACCTCAGTAAGTGCCGTGGGTCTGGGTTGCAACTCATGCTTCTAGAACTGGGGACAATTGGTTGGATTTTGAGAAAGCTATGCCTTCTTAGATTTCCCTCTTCAAACAACAGTTAAGAGTGAATGTATATTTATATATCTGTATAGTTAGGATTATTGGAATCTAAGGAAAAATAATTAGGTTTTGCTTTATTTTTTCAAGGGCAGAACACACATACGGTAAAACAAAACAAGACAAGAAGAAGGACAAATGAAGTAAAAAAATATGTCCCTTTCCGGAGCCCAATTTCTGATATCAGTTCTCTGCCTCAGAGATAATCAGTATCAGTTTTTGTAATAATTGGCAATTTTTGCACATACAACCATATAGGCATATATACAATTTAACTTTTTTAGATTACTGTAATGATTCATTTTACACAAATATATAA
This sequence comes from Mandrillus leucophaeus, assembly GCF_000951045.1. Classification (NCBI taxonomy): domain Eukaryota; kingdom Metazoa; phylum Chordata; class Mammalia; order Primates; family Cercopithecidae; genus Mandrillus; species Mandrillus leucophaeus. The sequence goes on along the minus strand of NW_012101654.1, from coordinate 730,812 downwards.
GACCATCATTGGTGGAGGTGGTAGTAGGGGTTTTTAGATAAGACCATCAGTGAAGAGGTTGTCCCACTCAGAAGCGAAAGAAAAGCTACTAGCTTGGATTTCATAATTTTAAGTTGAAGGGTAGGATGGGGAGAAGAACATTCTAATTATTTTGTGTCTACTATGGAACAGGCATCAAGCAAAGAGTTTTATATACACAGGAGTGGCTACATAATTTTTGTGCTCTAGTGGGAAATAAAAAATGCAGGTCTCCTTGTTCAAAAATTAAGAATTTCAAGATAGGACAGCAGAGCCTCGCACCAGGCAAGGACTTGCTAATGCTGGGTGCTGTGTGACTGTACAGGCTGCACACCACCCGTGAAGCCAGCCCTGTGTATACATTTTCAGATTTATCCATAAAACCGGACGATGGAAGTATCTTTGTCTTTACTGTGCAGATGGAAAGCTGAGATTTAGAAGTTTCAATCCTCAATCTTCTTTCCAGTGCATTTACCTGTAGGATATCATGATTCAAAAATATCATTCCTACCAAAACAATGTAAGTTCCCCGAAGAAAGAAAATATTTGACCCTGATATTGGTCATCTGGACAATGTGAATTTTATATGTGAGAGCTGTTCCAACTTCCAGCTACCAGATGTCTGTAAAAATTCATAGCAGGCTATTAAATTTAGCAGATCCTGTCTTAATTAGATTAGCTTTTGCACAGCACGACGGCAGAGTGTCTCTCTGATTGAGGGCTTATCAAGATTTCTGGTGGGAATTCTTTATGGAAGATGGAGTCTTTTATCCACAGAGACTGACAAATAGAAAAAAAAAATAGCCCACCTCATAATAGTATAAAAATGTGGTCATGGTGTGTCAAAGCAGAAACGTGGGTCTTTATTTCACTGATGTTTTCTTTCTATTTGGCTTAAGAACAGGAATGGTTGGGGGATAAAGATGGGGAAGGGATGTTCAAAATGACTGGCTAAGAAAATAGCATAGGGAAGGTGGAAAACCACAAGCAAATTCTTGTCATCAAATCCTCCCATAAATCTAGCACCAAAGGAGTGCTCAGCGTTCAGTTCCTGTTAGTGCAGGAGTTATTTTTTTTTTTTCTTTTCAGACAGGAAACAAAACTGTGCAGTTTGTCTTGAGCTGGTCTTACGTGATTCAACTCAGCATCTAGTCTCCCTCCCCATTAAAGGTCACTAAAAAAGCTCACATGACGCAAAACCAACAGTCCAAAGCCCCCTCTTTATTTTGCCTTCTCTATCCTGCCGTGAGCAGAGGCCCTAACCTGCAGTGTTTTATGGAAACATGACTTGTTTATCCACGTAGATATCTATATGACAGCAGTTTTGAGAGCTGAGCGGCAATTCTTGATGTGTAGGTCACACCATAAAGAAAACTGATGTGGGGAATTTTTCTGGTCATCTGATTCACCAGCTGAAAGGTCATCTTCATGCAAAGGTCTTCTTCACTTGGCGGTGGAGTCTGTGGAGACCGATAAGACAAGAAAAAAGAGGATGAGAATTTGTTTCCACCTCACAACCTCCATGCTAGGGGGCAGGAGGTGGAATTTGGGTTTTCCAAACCTCAAAGCATACAGAAGCAGGTTGGGAGCACTGGTGGCTGGGAGAAAAAAATGGCCCATCATTTGCCGCCGCGGCAGGCTAATCAGATTCACGTCACACACAGGCAGGGTTACTAGGCAACTGATTAAATAAACGTGCTGGTCCTACAAGCGAGCTTGCAATTAATTAACTTAACCATTTTCATTTTGACTGTTTTCTTCCCTTCTCCACCTCAACCTGCTTTGAAATACTGAAATGTGAGAGGCATTGGGGAGCTTCTTGTGTTCAGGGGGAGGATGCTGAGGACCTATTTTTGCCTTCAGTGGGAAATGCCCGATTCCTGTTAGTTCTTCCCACACATTGAATACAAGAACCTGATCAGCAGGTAATTAACATTTTAAGCAAAAAAGAAAACACACATGAGAAGACCTGAAAGAGTGCCAGGCGTATATCTTCAATATATTCAAAACCTACATATTCAAATTGTATAATTCAATGTATTCAAAACGTATATGTTCAAAACGTATATCTTCAATATAGTCAAAGCCTGTTATGCTTCCTAATCATGCTAGTCACAGTGTGGAATGAGATAAAAAAGAACTTATACTATGGAAAATTATTTTAATCGACAGATCATTTCCCTGTAATAAGTGTGTGTGGAGGGGGAACCATGCCTGTGCTCCATGCATATCCCCTCTACATGTTTGAGGTGGAGATACGCATCCTTTAACTGGCCCAGGTGGTCATGGAAGCATTCCTGGAGGACATGAGGCCTGGAGGCATGTCTTGAAGGTCAAAAGAAGGTCAGGAGAGGAAGAAATGTGAGTGAGCATTCCAGTAGGGAGTCTAGTGTGAACGAAGACCCAAATACATTGGTAACATTGTGACCAATTGGGTTTGGATGAAGCAAAAAATGAAAGGCATGGAGTAGGGCTGGAGAAATTTTGCAGGGCCAGGTTATAAAGTGCTATTCATGTCCATCTGAGGAGTTTAGACTTTATTCTATGGGCATGGAAGCCACTGAAGAATTTCACAAGGGAAGTGGCATAGCCAGACTTTACCTATAGGTTGAAATTTAAGAAGACACTAGAAGGGAGAAGACACTGTGGGGCGTTTTGTGATAATTCAGAAGAGAAGAGGATGTGAAGTGGAGCCTGGGTGGAGGGATGGGGTGGGAGAAGCAAGTGTCAGATCTATTTGTGCCTTGAAGGGATGGGGTTAGTGCAGGGACAAGATGGCAACAAGGTCCCAGTTTGAGAACTGGAGTCAGGGTGGGGGCATTAACTGAAAGCAGGAGTACAGAAGCAGCCCACTCATGGGAGAGAGAGGAAATAGAAATTCTGTTTTGCTCTTGCTGAGTTTGTGCTTCATGTGTCCAGCAGGCTATCAGTTAAATAAAGCAATTTCTTAATAATTCCCCAAGACCGGGATTAGAAGAAATTTCGTGTAGAACCTGCATTCCAAAGAGACTCCTTATAGGACTGCATTTCCATAGTAATTTTTAAAATAGGATAGAGAACAAGTAGATAGAAGGGATGGGGGTCAAACCTCATGCAGAGCCTCTTGCTCCTAAATGTATTATAGTAACAGCCAAAAAAAAAAAAAAAAAAAAAGTCCACTAGCCCTGATAACATTATTATTCATCATAACTACACCATCCATCCTAATCTGTCCTTCTAATTGTGGAACAGAGTTGCCATATGCAAATGTGGAATGGGCTGAAGTTACCCATGACAAAGACATCGTCCTGGATGATCTGATGTTCCCTGTGCACTTATCAAAAGCCACCGTCAGCCTCTGCTGCGAGATCACTTCTGATGACACGTGGGACCCAGGGAGAAGCTCCTGGCTGCCATGCACGAGTGCTGCATGGAGAAGAATAATTTCTCTTGGCCCTGGGAACAAGATTCTGTTTTCTTTTGTAACAATCAGAAGATTTACAGTCTTGCTTTCCCATTTGCCTTAAACTGGCCATGTCTCTGTGTAGCTGCAATTTCAAGCATTTCTCAGTGACATGTGAATGATTATGCTGTACATGAAGGTATGGATCCAACACAGCTGGGAAAATGTCACAGTGCACAAGAACAACAGGCTCTGAGATAGATGCTTTAGCATTTTGGGGTAACCTAGGACATAAACCTGTCATAGTCAGCGTTTGGTACCCATTCCCTCACTTTAAAAAAAAATCTTTAATCTATACTTTATATACATAGATACACACACATATAAAGTATATATACATATATTATATATGTATATTTATTTATTTATAGACTACCTCATCAACTATAGTAATTTTATCTGTGGAGGTGGGATGATGGGCCAATGCTAGTGAAATAGTTCACTGGAAACTTGAACATTTTGTCTTAGTCCTTTGGGGCTGTTATAACAGAATACCATACACTGGGTGTATATAACAGCAGGTATTTATTTCCTACAGTTCTAGAGGCTGGGAAGTCCAAGGTCAAGGTGCTGGCAGTTTTGGTGTTTGGGGAGGGCCTGCTTTCCGGTTCATAGATGGTGTTTTCTAGCTGTGTCCTCACATGGTAGAGGGGGAGGGTGACATGGTTTGGATATTTGTCCCCTCCATATCTCAGGTTGAAATGTGACCCAAAATGTTGGAGGTGGGGCCTAGTGGGAGGTGTTGGGTCACTGGGACAGATCCTCTATGAATGCCTTGGTGCCCTCCCTGTGGTCATGAGTTCACATGAGATCCAGTTGTTAAAAAGAGTTTGCTGCCTCCCTTACATCTCTCTTGCTCCCTTTCTCACCATATGATATGCTGGCTCCCCGTTTGCCTTCTGCCATGATTGTAAGCTCCCTGAGGCCACACCAGAAGCAGATGCTGGCACTATGCTTCCAATACAGCGTGCAGAACCATGAGCCAAATAAACCTCTTTTCTTCATAGATTACCCAGCCTCGGGTATTACTTTATAGCAAGACAAAACAGACTAACACAGTGAGGGAGTTCGCTGGAGGCACTCATCCTCTTAATGGGGGTTCTACCTTCAAGATCTCATCTAAACCTAATTATCTCCTAAAGGCCCCATATCCTAATGCCATCACATTGGTGATTAAGTTTTAACGTAGGAATTTTCAGGGGACACAAACATTCAGACCAAAGAATATATGTTTTTGATTATTTGCTGAGTTTGTTGTTTGTGACTTTGTTTCTTCAACATTGACTTTTTTCCCCCCAAATAATTATTTTTTCCTGATTGGTTCTTTTCAGGTAGAATCGGAAATGTTGAAATTGCTTTGAAGGAACCCTTATTTCCAAGCTGCACTGTCAGTCCTTGGTGACCAAACCCTCACTACCCTGGCCATTTGAGATTAATTTTACCTTCTATTGAGTCCAGTTGGCCCCACCTTCCACTATTCAAAGACTTTTTTCCCCCTCTCCTGATAGAGAACTGGATGAAGGGATGAGTGAATTTTTCAGTTTCCATGGGCATGAAGCTATATAAAGGAAGGCAAATATCACTGGAAATATAGCAGGTTGAAAAATTTGTTACTTGTTTCTTAACCTTATATTAAAAGTATCATAGTTTATTTATTTTGTTGCATTTTGCCTTATTCCCCTACACGATTAAGTTTTGGACATCTCTACATTTATATATGTTGTTCTAGTTCAATGATTTTAATGATTGCATAGTATTCCTACATTTATTTATAATTTTAATGATAAATATCTAGGTTGTTTCAAGTTTTTCACTAATACAAAAATACTGATTAAGATTTACCTTAAGATTTTTATTGTCTGATATAAATATGGCTCCACCAACTTTATTTTGGTTAATATTTTCCTTTTACTTTCAAACTTTCTGTGTCTTAATGTTTCAATTGGGGCTTCCATAAGGAGAACATGGCTGGGATTTATTTTTTTATGTATGTGTTTATTATAATTATAAAATCTGATGATCTCTAACCTTATTCGGGGAATTTATTCCATTTATATTTAGTATGACCATGAGTAACTGGATTTATTTCTCCTAATTTATGTTGCTCCTTTTACTCCTCTTTTCCCCCTCCTCTCCTGTCTTCTTTTGGTTTGTTCATGTTTTTTTCCTAGTGTTTACTCCTTAAATGTTAACATGAATAATTGAGCAAATAAAGTCTACATCAATTATTATCTCTAGTTTCTTCTAGACTGTTGTATAAATCTTAAAATTATTTATTTTGGATAAATCTTTTTCCATCTTACAGGTTACTGTAGTGCTTCATTTCTACCTTATTATCATAACACTCAAAATTAGATAACATTATTGTTATTCTTTGAAATAGTCGATTCTTGTCAAATTCATTTACATGTATACAAGTTTCTTCATTCATAATTGCTTTTTTCCCTCTAAGATAATTTTCCTTTCTCTTGAAATATATCCAGTAAATATAAATATATCCAGTGTTTCCTTTCTCTTGAAATAGATCCTCAGTAAGGATCTGCTAGTGGTAAATAAATAATTTTTTTCTGTTCTAAACATGCTTTAATTCTACTTTGATTTCTTCTATGCTATGTTTTTATTATTTTAATATACTTTATTAATTATTAAAATTATTATTATTATTATTATTATCATTAGTTGTAGATTTACAGGAAGTTGCAAGGATAGCACAGAGACATCATGTGCATCCTTCACCCAGCCTCCCTCTATGGAACATCTTCTTCAGGTATAGTACAGTTTCAATTCCAGGAAATTGGTGTTGATACAAACCAGAGTTCATTCAGATTTCACTGCCTAGATATACACTAATTTCTCTCTCTCTTTCTCTCTCCCCTCCAATCCCCTTTCAATTACTGTCACATGGATAGTTCCATGACACCACACTAGGTCAATATACTTACCTATATTATCATTGCAGGTTCCCTTATGCTACCTTTACAGACACCCACTCCTCCTCCATCCCTAACTCCTGGCAGCCAGATCTCCATGTTCTCTCTCTAATTTTATTTCAACAGTGTTATATAAATGAAGTCATGCAGTATGTAGCCTTTTGAGATTGGTTTTTTTCACTCAGCATTCTTCTATGGAGATTCAGGTTTTTGTATGTATCAAAAGCTCACTTTTTTGTTGTTGCTGAGTAGTATTCTGTGGAAAGGACATACGATAGTTTGTTTAACCATTCACATGTTGAAGAACATTTGGGTAGTTAACAGTTTTTTGCTATTATAAATGGCTATGAACATTCATGTACAAATTTTTATGTGGACATAAGTTTCTCTGGGACCAATGCCCAAAAGTGCAACTGGTGGGTCATATTCATCCTCAAATTTTTAAAACATAGTTTTAGCTGTTTATAAATTTTTAAAAAATAAAGTAGAAGTTCACTGCTGCATTCTACCTTCATTGTTGCTGTTAAGAAGTTACCCTTCTTTTCATTATTTTTTCTGTTTTAGGTAGATTATTTTTTCTTCTGCTTGCTTTTAAGATCTTTTCATTTTGGTGATCTGTAGGCACACTTTTCCTGTGTTGAATCTTTTACTTATGTGAATCACAGGATTTATCTATTTCATCATTCCTAGAAAATCCTAAGTCATTATCACTTGCAACTTTTCCTCTCCCCAATTCTTCTCTTGTATCCTAATTAATAAAGTTTGAGTTTTCTCATTTGATGTCCCAAATCTTTAATCCCTCTTTAAATTTTTTCATCTCTTTATTCTGGGTGTTTTCTTTCTTACTTCCATTATCTGGTTTCCGAAGTTCTCTTTCTCTGTATCCAGTTTAGATACAATTTTTAAAAATAGATAATAAAAGAGGTATTCTCTAAAGAGAAAGAAATTTCAAATTTTAAAATAATATATAAACAGTTTTTCATATATGTTGATTCCTTTAATAGTTTCTGTTGCCTTTTTCATTTTAATTTTATAAATAATTCTTAATGCCTTAAGCAATAGATATCCCTTTTATGATCTATTTTTTTAAAGTTGATTACATGGATTTCTTAGGTGTTGAATTTTTTTAAATTTATTTTTATTTTTATTTTTATTTTTTTGCAATGGAGTCTCACTCTGTCACCCAGGATGAAGTGCAGTGGCTCGATCTTGGCTCATGGCAACCTCTACCTCCCGCGTTTAAGCGATTCTCCCACCTCAGCCTCCTTTAATTTTTCTACTTGTTATTTTTGCTTATGGCAGATTACTTTTCCATGTCTTTATTTTGTATTGCAAGCTCATGCTTTTTGGGGCCCTGTCTATGGAACTCTTTTGCTTCCTGAGTTGAGTAAGTACCCTTCCAGAGAGATTTTTCTGTTTACTTAAGCCAGATACCCCAGGGTGTTACTAGTCTAGAAATGCTTTAAAACGATTCATTTGCTTGGGAGTTCACAGACCAATTAAATAGTGTGAATTAGAACCTGAAACCCATGTGAAGGCAGACATTTTTGTTAATAGTTCTAGGAATTTAGTTTTTATATTTGGTTTATTCAGGCTGAGAGAGACAAACTAAAACAATGTAATATATGCTAGGATGTGCTCTACAATCCCAGGAAATTGGCACTGATAGAAACCACAGAGATTACTCAGATTTCTTCACTTATACACTGCCTTTCAGGCCTGAAGGTCTTATTTTCCCAGCTCCTGGGAGTTCTACCCGCTGAAGCCTGGAGATTGTCCTTAGCTAATGGTCAGGCCTGTTTCTTAGAAGCAGCCTGCATTCAACGGTACAAAAGCTGGGCTCCCTGGACCCCAGCTGAGGACAACTCAGAAGTGCTATCCAGCTTCAGAACTCTCCCTGTGGGGCTGGACAAGGCTTTGCCATGGGTATGTGGCAGTTCTACTTCTCCTGTCCAATCTTGCTCCCATTCTTCCCCACACAGGCATCAATCCTAATAACACCCCTAGTAAACTGTCCTGCATGCTAAGCTCTGCCTCATGGTCTTATTTCCAGGGAGAAGAACCTGTGACAACAGGCGTGTCCTCTTCCCCTGACTGTGTCATCCATTTGGGCATTTGGGGTCCTGGATTAGTGCAAGTAGCTCTAGTTACACTTCCCGCCTTCTGCAACCACAAATCCTCATTTTCTGTCCTTGCTTGGCTTTCCGTTTCTTATTTGCCCCTAATAATTTTTCTGAGTGTCATGAGTTCAGCTTTGCATGAAAGGAATGTTTACTATATTTGAGTCAATATTTCTTGGTGCTGTGTAGCAGCAGGGTTTTTCAGTTATATATCTCACTGCAATGCCAGAACGGATGATTGGCATGAGGACTTTGGATGGGACTACTTGATATCATTGTTGCCATTATTGTCATGAGTGATTACTATCGTTCTTTCTATGAAAGTAGAAATTTGTGAATTCGCCCTTTCCCTATTTTGTGGATGTTTTGTGTTTTTGCATCTATTTATTGCCTCTTTGTGGGTGATTTTTGGATACACTGACCTCTCAGTTAACAAAGCTCTCTTATCCCCAGAGAATGGAGGATATGGACGAATGAAGTGTGCTGTGTTGACTGTGCTGCCTTCCCCCGGTCCCTGGGGATAGAATATTTGCTCCCTCACTGCAGTTAGTCTCAGGGTAGCCAACTTACTTCATCTTTTCCAAAACAGAGGAAAAAAACCCCATGAATATTATTCTAAGGAATGAATATTAGTATCCCCTGAAAAAGATAAAACACACTTTAAAAAATTAATTTCATTGGAGTATAATTTGCATGTAGTAAAAGGCACCCATTTTAAATGTACCTTCTGGTATGCTTGGACAAATTTATACACACATAACCCCCCCAGCATCAAGCTATACAACATTTTCATCATTCTCAAAATGTTCCCTGTGCTCTTTCTCGTTAATAGCCCTGATGCCCCTGGCCACAGGCAACCACAGATGTATTTCCTTTCAGCATAGGTTATATTTATCGTTCTTATCCATTCTGTAAATGAAATCATACAGAATGTGTGCATTTGAGTCTGCCTTCCCTCACTCAGTGTAATGTTTTAGAGATCCATTGATTCTGTTGTGTGTATCAGAAGTTCATTCCTCTTTGCTGCTGAATATTTTTCAATTATATGGATGCACCATAATTTGTTTATCCATTAGTCAGTTGATGGACATTAGGGTGGTTCCTAATTTGGGCTGCTATGAATAAAGCTGCTTATAAACATTTACAGACACAGGACTTCTAATTTTCTTATAAACTCTCCTGTCCTCTGTCCCAAAAGATTTGGGATTCCGAAGCCCTTACCCTCTTAGATATCATAAGGTATTTATGAGATGAGTTAAATTGAGCTCCGCTATGCCACTGGGTCTTCATTTTATTCTGGGAATAAATATTTAAGTCAAATGGGAAAAAGCAGTAACAAAGATGTGAATGCTTTAGAAGATTTGTACAAATCTTATTTTGTTTACTGTCCTTATTATTTTTGGCTAATTCATGTTTCTACATACTTGATTATACATGTCTATCTGTGGTTGGTGCCAAATGTTTTAAAATATATTTTCTTCCTTATTTCCCTTCCTATTTCTCATTGATTTTAGCTCTTCTAACAAAAATATAATAAAATATTTCTAGGTCTTGGAAATCCTCTTCTTTCTGTTATATCCATGACTCTTTATCAACTGTGCTGAGGTAAGGGCTGGACAGTCAGGTTTCCTTACTGAGAAATGGATGAAGGCCAGGTCTAGAGGGAGAACAGAGAACAGGATGTAAGAGAAAGAAAGGAAGAAAGCAGGAAACTGTGACTGAGAAAAATAGAGCACCAATTAGAGGAAACATGAAAACCTGAGGGCAGTAGGCACTGGGAAAATATTATTCAGAGATGTTCGCAAATGAAGAAGCAGCAGAAAACTAACTCCAAAGTTCATTTTCTTTTCAAATTTATCTTTATAATGTAGTGATTGCAATCCATCACCAAATTATATTTCATAAATGTAACTATGTTTTTATGTAGCTTTTAAAAAAGTATGAAATGCTCTGTTTCTATTAATACTTCCTCATGGTCCATTTCTCCTCAACACCCTCAAGTGGGGCTTCTACCATAGTGGAATGCACTGGAATTCTCTGACCATGTCCACCAGCCGCCTCCTAACTGCTAGATGTGAGCTGCTCTTTAAATTCTTCCCTTTCTTATTCTCTTTGCAGCATTTGATGACCATGACCACACTTCCTTCTTTTTTTAAAAAAAAATTGCCTTCTTCTTTTTTTTTTTCCCCATGTTCCGGGGCACATGTGCAGGATGTGCAGGTTTGTTACATAGGTAAACGTGTGTCATGGTGGTTTGCTGCACCTATCAACCCATCACCTAGGTATTAAGCCCAGCGTGCTTTAGCTCTTTTCCCTAATGTTCCCCCGCGAAAAGCTCAACATCACTGATCATTAGAGAAGTGCAGATCAAAACCACAATGATATACCGTCTCATGCCAGTCAGAACTGCGATTATTAAAAAGTCAAGAAATAACAGATGCTGGCGAGGTTGTGCAGAAGTAGGAACGCTTTTACACTGTTGGTGGGAATGTAAATTAGTTCAACCATTGTGGAAGACAGTGTGGCGATTTCTCAAAGATTTAGAACCAGAAATATCATTTGACCCAGCAATCCCATTTCTGGGTATATAATCAAGGGAATATAAATCATTCCGTTATAAAGATACATGCATGCATATTTTCATTGCAGCACTATTCACAATAGCACACTCTTTTCTTAAAAGCTTCTTCTTCCTTTATTTCCAAATCGTTTCAATTACCCCTTAGGGTAGGCTAAACTATGGCCTACAAAGATATTCATGTCCTAATTCTTCAAGAAGAGGGGTGTATCTTTGCAGATGTGATTAATTTAATGGTCCTAAGGTGGAGAGTGTTTCCTGGATTTTCTTGGTGGGCCCTAAATGCAATCACAAGTGTCTTTAAGAGAGCTAAAGAGAGACAGGCAGAGAGGGATTTGACAACACACCCACAGGATAGGTCATGCAAAGAGAGAGCTTTGAAGATGCTGGTCTTGAATAGAAGAGTGATGCAGTCACCACCCAGGCCAGCAGCCACTGCCCATGCCAGCAGTCACCAGGAACTGAAGGAAGCATGAGGATTCTCCCCTAGAGCCTCCAGACAGAATATGCCCCTGCTGATGCCTTTATTTAGGTTCAGTGATACTGACTTTGGGTTTCTGGCCTTCAGGACTGTGAGAGAATAAACTTTGGTTGTGTTAAGACAGCTGGTTTGTGGTCTTTTGTTACAGCAGCCACAATAAACTCATGCACATTCTCTGATAGTTTCCTTTCCATTTTTCACTTTCTCTCTCTTTTTGCTTTTGTTTTTTGAGCGTACCCAAATAGCAATGAGAATTTAAGTTCCTCATCTCATTTTCTACATTCTCTTCTCAAGTGTCTATGTCTCATCCTCTGAATCTTCTGAGCTGCTGAGTCAGTATTTCTGGTCACAGCATTCCAATGGCCATTTAGGCAACACGAGGATTTTCAACATTCTAAACCCTCTGCTCACTGTTTCTATTGACTTAATAGGATGTGAGGGGGTGTTACTACGTATCACATAGAAGATTTCTGTGGTTAAATTACCTTGGGAATTTCTGGGTTAAACAAAGTGAAAGAATGTTGGTCTTTTACTATAGCGCCTCTCCTTTACTGGCTATAGAATACTCCTTGGGACATGGTTCCTGGAGTATTATTTCACTGTAGATCAAAACCAGTTCCCTCCTAAAAGCTTCTTTATGCATGGGCTTTGCCTACAGAAGGTCTGTCCTTCCCAGTTGCACCTCCCTGTTCCCTGTTCTCTGCCAGAGCCACTCGTCTTCCACCCTGCTGCCACACACACTCCGGGCCAACAGTTGGCTCCTGCAGGGCACGGGGTTCCTCCCTTTCCAGTTCTATACTTAGTCCAAAGTCCGGTTTGTGAGGCTTCTGGGAGTTGAAATAAGACATACACAAATGTCTTTCTTTTTTCCCTTTCTAGTATACAGTTTACAATCGAGTCCAGGGCAGGAACAGAAGGGTCTAAATTTGAAAGTAATAATGACAGGCTTACATATGTCAAGTCTCTACAAGAATACTAAGTCACTGTTTCATTAAAAAGAGACCAACAAGTGGGTGTAGTGGCTTAAGCCTGTAATCCTACCATTTTGCAAGGCCAAGGCGGGTGGATCCTGAGGTCGGGAGTTTGAGACCAGCCTGGCCAATATGGTGAAACCCCATCTCTACTAAAAATACAAAAATTAGCTGGGCATGGTGGCAGGCACCTGTAATTCTAGCTACCTGGGAG
>NW_012101654.1:713825-718008 GCF_000951045.1 Mandrillus leucophaeus | reverse complement strand
GGAGGTTGCAGTGAACTGAGATCGCACCATTGCACTCCAGCCTGGGCAACAAGAGCAAAACCCCGTCTCAAAAAAAAAAAAAAAAAAAAAAAAAAAGGGAAAGAGAGACCAACAACTTCTTAATGTGATTAGCGAAGGTAACGCCAGGAAAGGTAACGAAAGATAGATGTGGGGAGCTACTAAGAAATAAAACTCACGCACAATGAGGTGCCATCTGCCTCTCACCAGACTTCCTGGACCTCTCAACCATTTACTGATGCCTACTGGCACCTGTGAGTCTTTCCATGGGGCTCATAATTCTCTTCCTCTGAGCAAACTTACCACATGCAAGCCCAGTGCCTTCCAACCTGAGTCTGTTTTGAGGGTCCCTGGTCTTGGCTGCTGCAGACCTTGAGAATTTCCAACCCAGGGTCTCTACACCTTTCAATACTCTGATCGTAATAGACTCTAGAGCTATTTTCAATATTTCAAAAAACTTAGCAGGAATCTGCAGTGAGGCTGTGATGACTAAATGCAAAGTCATCATTTTCGGGGGAGAAAATCATTTTACATCAGTTGTGCTAATATAAGTTAGTTTGTAATGATTAAAAGCTCCGATTGGCAATTCTAGATGTTGTCAGTGAACCCAAATGATGAAACAAATTAATCAGTAAGCAATAAACGTTTTGTGGTTAGTAGACAAAAATTTGTGAAGACATGCATCCTACTGAGAAAAGTAATAAAGGTGGCCTTCGGTGGTGAAAAAAATTAGGGATTACTGCTGTAAATCTTTCTGGAGCTGTCTTTATACAAATTCTTCCTCAACCTAATTACTCACTTTCCAGTTTACTTATTTTTTTAATTCTTTCATAAATATTATTCTGCCATCTACTTTCCTCCCTCTCTCTTCTTTCTTCCCATACAGTGTGTCCTAGCTAATGATTTACAGCATTGTTCCGTAGTCCTTCTTAAAAATGATGCCATAAAGAGCATGGTTCTTAAGTTACAAAAGTGATTCAGCTTCCACAGACATCATGTGGGAAATAGTGCTCACCTCTTTCCAGTCTTCTAAGACTGGCAGCCCTGCCACTGTCCCCCACATCCAACTATGAGCTCTCCCTTACTTGATGGATATGGCCAAAGACAGAAATCTTTCTCCTTTAATTCTTTTAGGTCCCTGGCAGTACCTGGTACCATTCTGAAAATGTGGCAAGATATTCAAGCATTTCTTGAACTGATTTAAAATCATCTGTATAGAAATTGACGTGATATTAAGTAAGTCTGGTCATTAATAAATGATGCAGATATGGCTTGGTATCTGCACACTCACTCATGAAAGACTTGGAATTTCAACCCTTGGTAGGTTGAAAAGGCAGCAGAGGACAAATGCCTCTGTTCTGGTATAAATGTTGGGATAAGGTAAGTATCTTGGTCTATTGTGTGTTGCTATAAAGAAATACCTGAGGCTGTGTAATTTATAAAGGAAGGAGGTTTATTTGGCTCATGGTTCTGCAGGATGCACAAGAGGTATGATACTAGCATCTGCTTCTGATGAGGACCTCAGGCTGCTTCCACTCTTGGCAGGAGTGACAGTGAAGGGGGCACGACATGCACAGAGAGGACATGGTAAGAGAGGAATCAAGAGGGAATCGGAGGAGGTGTCAGGCTCTTTTTAACAACCAGCTCCCGCGGGAACTAACAGAGTGAGAACTCATCCATTACCACAAGGATGATGGCACCAAGCCATTCATGAGGGATCCAGCCCCATGACCCAAACACCTCCCATGAGGCACATCTCCAACACCGGTGATCAAACTTCATCATGAGGTTTGGATGGACAACATCCACACTACGGCAGCAAGGAGAAGCATGAATATGAGGGAGTTTGAAGTCAGTTATTTCAGTAGTTAGAGTTGCAGGACTGGTGGGGTGGTGAGTGAGTCACATTTACAGTAGGTCAGTATATTTGTGGGTTTGAGGAAACTGAACGGCAGGTTCGGCTCACAACAGGGCTAACTTTAGTATGTAGCTTGGTGGGATCAGACAGTCCATTTATTTTCTTTGCTGCACAAATAACACTGTAATATGTTAATGAAAATTGAAATGAAGGAAAACTTTGCCCATGACTCACCATCGCAATAAATGGCCATTTTTGTGTTTTTCATGTTCTGTGTTCTGTTACCAAATAAATACATTTTATGTAGTTATAGCTGTAATGCAGGCACAGTTCCATATTCTGTTTTCCATTTAACATTTTATTTCATAACCATTTTTTAATGTCATTACTGCAGCTTCAGGCTTTGCAGCCCAGAGCGTGTGCTCTACCCTGTTTTGCCATTTCTCTTGAAGCATCAGATAGAGCTTGGTGAGGTCTGTCTTTGGGGGTCAGTGGGGGCCTTCCCACTGCCCCTCTGGCTGAGTGCGTGGTGGGAGCTTAAGATATCATAGGAGCTGAGGGTTGTGGGAAAGAGACCCTTGAAGTTGTATGGAAAGATCAACTTTAAAATTATTTTTCCAGCATAGGCCCTGTTGGAGTTTGCTGATATTATAACACCGATGAGGCTGATGGACAAAGGGAGAAGAGGGAACTCAGAACTTGGAGCTACTTTATTAATCAGCAGACCTGGGCCTCGGTAGTATAGCCCTCACCACAGGGCCGAGAATAAAGTTTCAATTGCCAGGTGTTCTGTGCGGCCAAGGACGGGAGCCCCTATTGAAGTTCAGGCTAACTCAGGCCAATAGAAGAGCCCAGAACACCTGGCACATGTCTGGTGCTGACAGGATCCCTGGAGGCTTGGGAACCACTCTCATTTTTGCTTATTTATCCTAGTTTCAGTCTACACTGCAGAGCCCATCCCATTTATTTATTCTGGATTCTTACTCTGCCTCCTTCCATAAAAGATTTGAGATGTCTTGACACTGCAGAGTCAGTGATTCCGGCTTGTGGTCTCAGTATTTGTGTCCCTTTTATTTAGACGTGCATAGCATGGAGTGCACAGAAAGAAGAATAGGAGCTGGGGAAAGACAAACAAAGCTTAAGGAGGGTTGTAAAATACACAGAAGTAAGCAGGTGAGCTTGGCCATTATTTCTTAGGCAGGACACACCAGGAATAAAAAATACACAGCCTACTATTCCTCTGAGGAAATGATGCATGAAATAAATGTTATTAGAAGCCCAGGAGGATGCTTTTCCTTATTTGTTAATGTACCTCGTGCTGAAAATATGCCGAGGGCTGTCAGCGCTGGGCGGCACAATTCTAAGAAGCCTTTCCTGCAGACTCTTCTGCTTCGTGGAGGCTCTCTCACTTCCACCTCACAGAGAGCCACCAGAAGGGAAGTCTACCTTCCTTTCTCTCTTCCCGTGTCTTTTTATTCCCCTCCTTCCTGGCCAGCATTTGACAATGGAACGCGTTCCCAGGATGAACACGTTTTCCCCAATAATCTTGAACACTTCCCATTTACCTCTAAAGCATCTTTCTTGTCCTGAATAAGGAGATATCCTTCTCTTGCTCTCTCTCAGTTGAGGTTATTTTGTAGGAAAAAATGATTGCAGCCAGGGCTTGAAAGTGGCAGGGAATAAATCTGAGTATCCCCGATCTTTCCTCATGACAGTGCTGGAGCATTAGCACAAAGCATGTCTATCGTCATGGGAAATAATCCCACCCAAACACATTGGGAAGGCGTGAGGGTGTCTCCTTGGTCTTATTAGCTTAGCAGAGGGAGAGATGGATGAAGGCACGGGGGGTGGGAGGAATGAGAAGTGCTGAACACCTGGAATTTGTTCCCTTGGGCCGACGGGTTGCAGCTTGCTTGCTGTTCTCCCTCCGTCTGAGAACACTTCGTATTTAACACTCTCTAATTCTGCTTGCACTCCCTCTACTGCCTTTCTTATTTTCATCTCTCGAGGTTTGTGCCCAAATATGGCTCTATTTCAGCTCTTGTTTTCCACTTCACTTCAGATTCTGAATCCTGTGGGTTGGGCAGAAAAGGCAATTTGCCAAGTCTAGGGCAGGACTTGTGTCTAAGGGAATAGATGAGCACCTTGCTGCTGCTGCTGCTGCTGCTGCTGCTGCTGCTGTGTGTGTGTGTGTGTGTGTGTGTGTGTGTGTGTGTGTGTGTGAGAGAGAGAGAGAGAGAGAAAGGGGAGACAGAGAGATCCTCCAGTAAGTACTTGTGTGTGTGTGTGTGTGTGTGTGTGTGTGTG
>NW_012101654.1:682337-713775 GCF_000951045.1 Mandrillus leucophaeus | reverse complement strand
GAGAGAGAGAGAGAGAGAGAGAGAGAGAGAGAGAGAAAGGGGAGACAGAGAGATCCTCCAGTAAGTACTTTGGAAACTGCTTCTTCAAAAATGGCAATAGTGATTCCAACACATAGACATATTCTAGAAAACTTAGGGTCTAAGGGTCACAATCTTTATCAGGGCATTCATGTATTTGTTTGCATTAATTCAACCAATATTTAGTAATTACAACTCTTAATTATGCAGTGTGCTTGATGATCAGTTCTCTTCTCTTGGATTTGCTCTGTTTCTGCCCGGGACTTAATATAGTCCTTCACTCATACTGGATGGTCATTAAGTGATAGATAGTTGTTCAACCATCCAATCCTTTCTTTGCAGCCCAAGAAATAGCTAGGCACTGTCTTCATGTCTTGAAGCAGGATTCTCATAAAGGATGCTTCAGTCTTCCATGGCATGGAAAACTCTGACTAGTTATGTATAAACACTGATTTTGGGTGTTTTGAATCCTGAATCTGCCACATTTTTGTGTGTGACCCTCCCGCCAACCTTGGAAAAATTACTTGGCACCTCTGAGCCTCCATTTTTGCACCTATAATAACTCAATTCCTGCTGTGGTTATGATTATGCTGCTATTTCTGGTAACCTCCACTTTCTTTTTCATTTCAGATCAGCAACCACTTCTCCACATGATCTCTTTGCTGTGTCTAGAGTTAGGTATTTCTCATCCTTAACCATTGGCTGGTAAAGCACCAGACAGGTGTTATTCAGTAAATACTTATTCATGAGTCAAGTTTTGAGTCTAATTTTCCAAAAGTTTGTGTATGTGAAGTTCCTCCCCAGTTCCTCCCACACATCCCAGTGGTTTCAGTGGTTGGTAATAGAGCAAGTGGAAGGTCCATTAAAGCATTAGCTTTAAAAGCATTAAAGCATTAAAGCATTGGCTTTGTGTGGTGTGACTTGAGAGCAAATGTCGAGGAGCCTATTTTTTAATATCATAGGAAATTGCTGGCTAGTTTTTGCAGTTAAAATTCTATTCACGTCAAGTGTTTGTAGACTTAATCAAATGTTTTTAGAAAGTAAGTTATTTTAGTTTAAAATAATTTTCCCTAGTATAAAGTTTTTTTTTAAATAAAGACAAAGAAATACATTATTATGGAGAATGTGGAATATTCAAAAAATCAAAAGGTATCGTTCTGGTCAGTGTAGTTATTTCAGTGTTATTTTGATATTTCCATCAGTAATATACGTTGTCTTTGGGTCCAACTTATAGGAAAATGCTGTGTGTATTTTCACAAGTAGCCAATTTTTTCACCCTAATTTCTGCATCTGGATTTGAAAAAAAATTCACTGATTTGAGTAATTGTATTCTGATGGTCTTTTTAATACGAATGTCCTGTGAAGTGAGTAGGTCTACTCATCCACGTGTAGTTTCTCTGTCTTTCTCTTTTCTAAAAACAAACAAGCAAGCAAAATACAGCTCAGCCCTGTTATTGGAAAGTCAGAGGGTCAGACACTCAATCTTAAATTAATCAAAAAATATTTGGCTGGTAGGAAAATGGTGTTCATGAACATGGTCCTTTCTGAGAGGTCCTATGAAGCCCCACAAGTGCCTAAGCAGAGTAAGAATAAAATGAGAATACAGGGGAAAGGCTGCACTGGCTAGCTTTCAACTCTTTCCCTCTTCTGTTGAAGACTAGTTATTAATAGGTGAGTCTTCTATCAGTTGTTAACTTTGACATCATTGCCCTACTTTTAGGGGTACAGTTTACAGAGATAGTATTTCATAATAGCCATACTCATGATGAGTAATTCAAGGTATAGCTAAAGTGCAGCAATTATCTCTATAATAATTATTCACTCCAGTTCTTTGGAGTCCATTGTATTAGTCTGTTCTCATACTGCTAATGAAGACGTACCTGAGATTGGGTAACTTATAAAGGAAAGAAGTTTAAAGGACTCACAGTTCCATATGGCCGAAGAGGCCTCACAACCATGGCAGAAGGCGAATGAGGAGCAAATTCATGTCTTACATAGTGGCAGGCAAGAGAGAGCATGTGCAGGGAAACTCCCCTTTAAAACCATCAGATCTCTTGAGACTTATTCACTATCATGAGAACAGCATGGGAAAAATCCTCCCCCTTGATTTGGTCACTTCCCACAATACATGGGGATTATTACAATTCAAGATGAGATTTGAGTGGGGACACAGAGCTAAACCATATCACCATGTATAGATTGTTGAACTTACTCTGTGTTAACGACCCTCCCCAGAACAGCATATCCAAGCTTTTTTCGTTGGTGTTGTTCTTACCTGGGTCATCTGTTTTAGGCTAATTCTGAATTCTGCTTTGTCTTGGGTAAACCAACTTGGCTAAAACTAAACTTGGTCCTTCGAATCAAGGGGGATTGTGCTTTTGCTACATGCAGTGGCATCTGCCTAACATCTCTTATTCACTTTAAGGGATTCGGGGAAGATTATTGAAAATGATTTCGAGTGGGGCATCACTTTCCCTTAGCTAAGCTGAATTTCTTTCCTTCGCCATCTTTGTGACTTATTTCTTCCCTGCTCACAATTTCTCTGAGCCTTGACAGGCTGTGTAATTATTTTTTATCAGCACATTTTATACTTCCAGGTTGTTAATAAATATATTGAAGAAAATTAGCACTAGAGGATTAACTATAATCAGATTCTTAAGGCAGTAACTATTAACTTTGTCTGAAGCTGAGAAATGACCATTGATTTCTGCTTCTTAGTTTCTATCTCTTAACCAGTTCTAGAAATCCATATTGGGATTTTCAATTTGGCCTTATGTAGTCACCAAGTTTTCCCTCAAAAAAGTCACTAAAATCATTTGGAAGCCCACGTTTATTTTGTGCACTCATTTTTCCTTTATCTAGCTTTTCTTAAAGCCCCTTTTAGAAAATTCTGTAAGTTAAACAGTCACAATCTTCCTAATTACATTATTACAGGAAACTTACTTGTGGCAGGTATGTCATAGTATCATAGTATCCCCACATTCGTAGACCCCTTCCCAGTTGCAGAAGAAGTTGAGGCCAGGAAAGGCCTGTCTTGTAACAGGCTTCCAGAAGGGGTAGTTTGTGTATTCCTAAATCCTGAGCTAAGGAAGCAGAAAAATTGATTAATAGACATCACATTTTCCCCAAAGATACTTGGAGATCAACGCAGCCTAGGGCATTTGGAAAGTTGGATTTACTAAACCTTAAAAAACGTGTCTGAGAAATCATGTCTATATAATTTTAGATTCGATCAGATCTGTATTTCTTTCATCTTTGTCACTTTTAAGCTAAAGACATCCCAAACACGAGCTCCTGGGTTTAAATAGAGAAGTGTTTAGGTTGGAAACAATCTTGGCATGGCTTTATAACAAGTAATATCTCTTTCTAGGCATCAAAATGATTTGAATTAGAGCCAAAAGACATTTCCCATGACAGATCAACCCAGGTACACATATAAATGTGTGGTTTGCTGAGCCCGGTGGACAACAGGTCCGGGAAAATGGGTTAGATGAAATAAGAAGCCCCTTAGGCCTTCTATCAAAGCTTTCCCTTGCACCATGCTTCTTCCTGGTTTCAGAAAGAATTAGAGAACAGGAGCTTCCTATTACCTCTTATTTTGGGACTTTCCAGTAAAACCTGCCCACTCTGATTTCCATTTTTCTCTAACCAGTGGAGCCCCAATGACATTCCTGGTAAGACCAGTTCTCGTCTCTCTTGTCAGCTTTGTGTGGTGGCTCTGAATTCTTACCCTGGTTTTACTACAGAACATTAATGAGCTAATATGTGTCTCTCTTCTCAGGGCCTACAGGTTTAGCAGCAGGCTGTGACTAGAGTGTTTAACACTCCAGTCTCTAGCGGATGGGGCAGCAGTAACAGCCATTGCTGTGCTCTCATCCATCCATCCATCTTTATTCCTCTTGATCTATTAAAGCTTCCTTATAAAATTGCTAGGTATGTGCTCACGGTTTTCTCTGAGGCAAGTCCATGAGAATAATTACTTTTATTTCAATAATAAAAGAAAATAGGGTTAGGAAAAGTGAGATTTATTCCACAAATCATTGCAGACGTATAGTGAAGAGTACCACCATGCCTTCTAAGTTGAGTCCCGGGAATCTATTGCATGGGTCTTCCTGGGTTTTCTTCAAAGGGTGTTTGCTGTGAGTGTGCTGCTATTCCTTTACAGTTCCAGAATTGAAACAACCCAAAATTCATGCCAGAATAATAAGGTTTAAGAGAAAATTACTAGACAAATAATGGAGATGGTCAGTAAAGTCTTTACGAGTCTCAATTCTGCAAACTGGGTGCTGAGACCTTAGTACCTCTTTATTTCTTTGCTTTTGAGTGCAATTTCCAATAAAAGAATTTTTTTTTCGGAGGTCCTTATCTGAGCCTTACCATTCATCATTCCCTTATGGCTATCACAGCCTTCTGCATGCTCATTTTTATAATCAGATATGTTCTTAGGGACTAGGGGATTCATATTAGAGATTAATAACTGTGGCTGCCTTGGCTTCAAGATCTCTAAACATACAGGTCACCTCTTCTCTCTCTTTCTCTTTCTCTCTCTCTCTTTTTCTCTTCCCCCTCCTCCTTCTTTACCTATCTCTCTAAATATGCAACAAAATGGACATCAATTGAATACATACAGTTAAATACTTCTAACTAATTCAAATTGTGACCAATCCAGCAAATCATCACCTATCTTTTATGGTAGTCTTGTTAGATAAGGTTAGGAGTCTGACAAATAGAGATTATTTTTGGCATATGGTAGATGATAAATATTTATTAACTGAACTAAAAGATATTCATTTTAGATTGCTTAATAGCTATATATAGAATTTTTTTTTTACCTCCTCTTTTATATTTATTCTCTTTACTCCTTCATTCCTAGTGCATGCCAAGTGGACTGAGTGGATCAGGGGACTGTGGGAAGGGTACTCTTTGGATTTGGCAGCTGGTGGTAAATGGCTATCATTGTGAGCCCTGTTTTGAGAAATTTCCATTGTCTTATTGGCTCAAAAATCTGTAAAGTCTACATTATTATTTGCATTTTAAAGATGAGGAAGTATGGCCAGAAACTGCTTAGGAAATTACAGATAAGAAGTCACAGAAATGCAATGTAAGTGTCCATTGATGTCATTCCAGATTCTGTGCTCTTCCTACCTCGCTGCACCCTCTCCATGTGTCACATTCCAACATCTCAGCTGTGTGAGTGGACTTTTATGAGTCTGTTGATGGTCATGGTAGAATAGTGAGGAAGTGATGGAGAAGATGGACTAGTTTCCTCCTGCTGTGCCCTGATTCTTTGGTCTTTCCCATGATGTAGGGGGTTTGATAACAGCAGACACATCATGGGTCCTGTGCCATAATCTACATTAGATGCCCCATCCCACTATCATATGGATTTATTTAATATTTGTGACTATTCTTCATAGAGATATGCTAGAGCACCTTATTTTGAATGATGGCCTCAGGAGATATGTAAGGGATGATACATATCTAGTTTTAATCCTTCTTCTACCTGTTTATCATATGATTCTTTGGCTCATGCATTTGCATGCAGTTTTGTACATTTACATTTAGAAAGTTTTTGTTTGATGGTATTTCCTTCTCTGCAGTTATAGCAAGATCTGTCATGTCATGTCTTTCTGAGCCATTGGTGATTTATTGTATCTGTGCAGTTTGGAATTTACTAAAAATATTCAGACAAGCTTGCCTAGGTTGCAATGCTATTTCTGCCTCTTATTTTTTTTTTAATTTTATTTTTCTTGCTGTCACTCTTTTTCTCAAGAGGGAGACACAGAGTTGAGTGTGTGACAGGACGAGGGTGGGGGAGGTACACTTAGTCTCTGTAAAGTTTTAGTTCATGAGGAAGGAGAATTGCTTTAATTACTGTGTCTCCTAGGAAATCTGATATAGAGTGGGACAATCTCATCACAATCAGAACTGTCCCCTACCTAATTAGTGAAATATTAAAGCAAAATTGCTTAAGTCAACCAATCTCATGTTCATAATCAAATGTGTACCCCGAATTTGCATGTATTCTGACCCAGCCTTTCTACTCTTAATTTATCCTGGGGTCTGGGGGTGAAAATTACTTCAAAAAGAATTGCCCTCCCCAAGAATTGTTTAAGTAGGCCTGGTGTTACATTAGTTAGCTGAGCAGATTTGTACTATTTTGTATTTCACCTTTTCCCCAACATCAGTCCAAGATGTTTTCATGAAAATTATTTTGTTTGTTTTCTTAGTTTGGTTTGTAAAGCAAAAACTAGGGTCTCAAAAATTTAGTAAATACTGTTGAACATAAAAGTCTTACATACAAAGATGCAGATAATTCTTTTCTTAATTTTTTTGCTCTTTGACATAATTTACTAAATAACTCCCATTCAAAAGAGATTTATAGTTTTAAGTAGAGTCTTGGCAGTTTTTTAAATACCTACACATGGAATTGTTTCAGTTAGAAAGGTAGACATCTCACGATGGTAAAGTCCTATCAGATTTTGAGGTTATGTTTTTTTTCCAGGCCATAGGGCTGTTCGGTTAAAATAGGTCAAATTGCAATTTTACATTTCTTCTTCTGGTTTTAGAAGAAAAAAAAGTAATACTGAAATAAAAATTAGGAATTTCATGTAATAATTTATGAAGTATATGTTAAGGACTAATGTAGATATGTTAGACCACAAATAATTCTTAAAAATTTGAGAAGATGGAAATCATATTAAGGATCTTTGCTGATCTCAATGATATGAAACTAAAATTCAATGGCAGGAGAATAGAAAAATTCAGAAATATGTGGAAATTAAACAACATATTCCTGAACAACCAATAGGTTATAGAAAAAGTCAAAAGGAAAATAAAAATATATTTTGAGACAAATAAAAATGGAAACACAACACAGAAAACTTATGGGATGCAACCAAAGCAGTTCTAAGAGGGAAGTTTAAAACAATAAATGTCTACATAAAGGAAAAAGAAAGATAGCAAATCGACAAGCTAGCTTTACACCTCAAGTAAGTAGGAAAAACTAAGCCCAAAGCTAGAAGAAGAAAGGAAATAATAAAGATTAGAGCAAAAATAAGTAAATAAGTAAATAAATAAATAAATAAAAACACGAACTACAAATATAATAGAAAAGATCAGCAAGACTGGCTACAGTGGCTCATGCCTATAATCCTAATGCTTTGGGAGGCTAAGGCGGGTGGATTGCCTCAGCCAAGGAGTTTCAGACCAGCCTGGGCAACATAGTGAGATGTCTACAAAAAAAAAAAAATTAAAAAGATTATCCAGGTGTAGTGATGCATGCCTGTAGTCCCAGTTACTTGGAAGGATGAGGTGGGAAGATCTCTGGAAGTTGAGCTACAGTGAGCCGTGATCATGCCACTGCACTCCAGCTGGGTGACAGAGTGAGACCCTGTCAAAAACAAAAACAAAACAAAACAAAAAAAGGAAACAAAATATCCGGAAAAGTTAGAGTTACTTTTTTTAAAAACTAAACAAAATTGACAAACCCTTACACAGACTAAGAAAAAGAGAAGACTCAAATAAATAAAATAAGAAATGAAAGAGGAGACATTACAACTGATAATGCAGAAGTACAAAGGATCATAAGAAATTACTATGAAAAATTATATGTGAACAAATTGGATAACCTAGAAAAAATAAATAACTTCCTAGAAACATATAATCTACCAAGTCTGAATCATGAAGACTAGGAAAGCTGAACATACTAATAATGACTATGGAGATTTAATTGGTAATCAAAAACCTTCCAGCGAAGAAAAGCCTAGGACCAGATAGTTTTACTGGCAAATTCCACCAAGTATGTAAATAAGAATTAACACCAGTCCTTCTCAAACTTTTGCAGAAAACTGAAGAAAAGGGAACACTTCCAAACTCATTTTATGGGACCAGCATTACTCTCATACCCAGGTCAGATAAGGACACTGCAGGGAAGGAAAATTATAGGCCAAAATCTTTGATAAATGGAGATCCAAACATCTTCAACAAAATACCAAATTCCACATCACATTAAAAATATAATACACCATGATCAAGGGGGATTTATCTCTGGAATGTAAAGATGGTTTAACATAAGGAAATCCGTACATGTGATATACTACATTAGCAGAATGAAGGATACAATTCATATGATCATCTCAATAGATGCAGAAAAAGCATTAGATAAAATTCAACATCTTTCCCTGATAAAAACTCTCAACAAAGTCAGTATAGAAGGAATGTACCTCAACGTAATAAAGCCACGTATAACAAGACCACAGCTGACATTACACTCAACAGTGGAGAGCTAAAAGCCTTTCCTCCAAGGTTGGGAGCAAGACAGACGCTGACTCTCCCATGTCTATTCAGCATAGTAGTAGCCAGAGCAATTAGGCAAGAAAAAAGAAATAGAAGGCATTAAAATCATAAAGAAAGAAGTTAAGTTGTCTCTGTTTTCATATGACATGATCTTTTATATAGAAAACCCTAAAGAGTCCACCAAAAACCTCTTAGAACTAATAAATGAATTCAGTAAAGTTTCAGGATACAAAATCAACATACAAAAATTAGTTGTTTCTATG
This sequence comes from Mandrillus leucophaeus, assembly GCF_000951045.1. Lineage (NCBI taxonomy): Eukaryota > Metazoa > Chordata > Mammalia > Primates > Cercopithecidae > Mandrillus > Mandrillus leucophaeus. Next base: position 705,196 of record NW_012101654.1, on the reverse strand, counting down.
CACTAACAATTATGTATGGAAAAAAATAACTTTAAAATCCTATCTACAATATCATCAAAAAGAATAAAATACTTGGGAACAAATTTAACGAAGGAGGTGAAAGACCTGTGTGCTGAAAACTATGACACTGATGAAAGAAATTGAAGAAGACACACACAAATGGAAAGTTATCCATTGTCTATGGATTGGAAGAATTAATGTTGTTTAAATGCCTATACTACCCACATATACAGATTTAATACAATCCTTATAAAAATTCCAATAACATTTTCATAGAAATAGAAAAAAAATTCTAAAATTTGTATGAAATTGTAAAAGCCCTAAATAACCCAAGAAATCTTGAGAAAAAAGAATAAAGTTGAAGACATTTCATTTCCTCTTTTCAAGCTATATTATGAAGTATAGTAAACACAGACCACTGGAACATAATAGAGAGCTCAGACATAAACTCCCACATACACAGTCAACTAATCTTTGACAAGAATGTGAAGAATACACAATGGTGAAAGGACAATCCTTCAATTAGTATTGGGAAAACTGGATATCCACAAGGAAAAATAATTTAATTGGACTCTTATCTTACACCATACACAAAAATGAAATGGGTGAAAGACTTAAATGTAAGACCAGAAACCATAAACCTCCTAGAATAAAACATAAGAAAAAAGCTCCTTGACATTGGTCTTAGTAATTATTTTTTGGATATGACACAAAAAGCATAGGCAACAAAAGCAAAAAAATAAATAAGTGGTACTATATCAAACTAAAAAGCTTCTGTACAGGAAAAGAAACATCAAAATCAAAAGAAAACCTACTAAATGAGAGAAAAAATATATAAACCATATATCTGATAAGGAGTTAATATCCAAAATATGTAAGGAACTTACAACTCAATAGCAAAATACACACATAACTCATTAAATAATGGACAAAGGACGTGAACAGACATTTTTTCCAAAGAAGACATACAAATGGCCAAGAGATATTTGAAAATGTACTCAATATCACTAATCATTAGGAAAATGCAAATCAAACCCACAATGAGATATGTATCATCTCATGCATGTTAGGATGGTTATGATAAAAAAGGTAAGAGATAACAATTGTTAGTGAGGGTGTGGAGAAAAGGGAACTGTAGCACATTGTTGGTAGAAATGTAAAATGGTGCAGCAGCTATTGAAAACAGTATGGAGGCTGAGGTAGGAGGATCACTTGAGGTCAGGAGTTTGAGACCAGGCTGGTCAACTTGGTGAAACCCCATCTGTACTAAAAATACAAACAAAAACCTGGGTGTGGCAGTGAACGCTTGCTGTCCTAGCTACTTGGGAGGCTGAGGCAGAAGAATCACATGAACTCAGGAGGCAGAGGTTGCAGTGAGCTGAGATCACACCACTGCACTCCAACCTGGGTGACAGAGTGAGATTCTGTCTCAAAAACAAAAACAAAAACAAACAGTATGGAGGTTTCTCAAAAAATAAACATAGAAGTACCATATGATCCAACAATGCCACTTGCGAGTATATATCCAGAAGAAATGTAATCAGTATCTTGAAGAGATATCTACATCCCCTGTTCATTGCAGCGTTATGCTCAATAGCCAAGATACAGAAATGGCCTAAGTGCCCGTGGACAGATGAATGGATAAAGAAAACGTGGTACACACACACACACACACACACACACACACACACGAATCTTATTCTACCATAATAAAAGAGAAGGGATCCCTGCCATTTGTGACAACGTGTGAATGAACCTGGAGGACATTATACTAAGCAAAATAAACTAGACACAGAAAAACAAGTGTTCTTAGGATCTCACTATATGTGGACTATGAAAGAGTGGAACTAACAGAAGCAGAGAGTAGAATGGTGGTTGCCAGGGCCTGGAGTTGGGGGAAATAGAGAGACGTTGGTTAAAGTTTTAGCTATAAGATAAATAGCTAATAAGATAAATAGGTTCTGGGATTTAGAGTACAGCATGATGGCTATAATGAATAAAATTGTATTGTGTACTTGAAATTTGCTTGAAAAAGTAGATCTTTGGTGTTCTTATCACACAAAAAAGTGGTAACTATGTGAGATGATGGATGTGTTAATTAACTTGATTGTGGTAATTGTTCCATAGTGTGTACATATATCAAATCATCACATTGTACATTTTAAATAGACACAATTTTGATTTGTCAATTACACCTCAATAAAGTTGGAAAAAAAACCTAAAATAAATAAATGTCAACCTCTTAAACAATAAAAATGTCTAATGTAGAATGGAATTTTATGTTATTTAATTAACAGGTATTTATTGAGTAACTAATTTGTTCTACGTACTACTCCAGGTGTCAGCCATTCAACCATGAATGAAAACAAAGTCTCTCATATCCTGGTGTTTACATTCTAATCTGGGTGGAGGAACACAAACTACGAATAAACAAAATGCAGCCTGTCTCAGGTGGTGATATGAAATAAACAAAATATAAGCTGAATAAAAGGCGTGGGGAATGATGTAGATTGTGATTTTATAAAGAGTGATCATGGTATGTGGTCTCATGCATGTGATCTCAGCACTTTGGGAGGTTGAGGCGGAAGGTTGGGGATTGCTTGAGCTCAGGAGTTCAAGACCAGCCTGGGCAACATAGGGAAACTCCATCTTTACAAGAAATACAAAAATTAGCTGGATGTGGTGGCATGTACCTGTGGTCTCAGCTCTCGGGAGGCTGAGGTGGAAGGATCTGCTTGAGCCTAGGAGGTCAGGGCTGCAGTGAGCCATGATTGTACCACTGCACTCCAGACTGGGTGATGGAATGAGTACCTGTCTAAACAAACAAACAAACAAACAAACAAACAACAAAGGTGATCCAGGATACTTGAGGACATGCCTGTTAAACAGATTTAAAACAACTTTAATTTATAGACACTCAGTTTACAAATTAGAGGCAAATGTGTTTAGTTAGTCCTGCCACTCTTCTAGCATAAATGGCTGTCTTCTCTGTTTTTGACAAAGGGCCAGCTAGCTTCCTGAATGCTGAGACTGTCTTCCAATATTTGAAACATATTTGAAATTTCCAGGGATCGACTCCCCTTCTATACAAATCTCCATTTTTCAGAGGATTCTGATGGAATCAAAACTCAAGACTTTGGTCATAGAATTGATCAGCGTTCACATAAAACATTTTTCACCATTGACTCACAGAGAGTCAAAATTCCTGGTAAATTTCTTCCCTTGGAATTATTAATACCTATTCCCTCTACTTTTACATATTGTTTCATTTATTTTTCTGTAAGCTTCTCATTAATCAACAAACTATGCATGCAAGTGTAAACTCTTCCCAGTACATCAGCAAATCTATTTCTTCAATTGTTTCCCTCAGAAAGTCATTCTGTCCCAGTCCTGAGTCCTCCTGAGTCCTCCTTGGGGCTTCCTCCAGGAAACTGCCAGTGCAACTGTTCACTGAATCTTGTGTCTTCTTCTCTTTTGGTTTATTTCTTATTTGGTGAAGCACAGCCTTTAGAAGCATACTAAGATCCCATGAACACATTTGTACCAACTGAAAATATTTGTATGCTACCCTCACACTCCATTAATAATTTGGCTGAATTAAAATTCTAGGTTAGAAATAATTTTCCACAGATCCCTGAAGGAATTTTTTAATTGTCTTCCAGCTTCCATGGTTGCTTTGGAAAAGTCAATTACTACTTCTATTCCAGGTCTGTTTGCATATGGGCTGTTTATTCTTTCTCTGGACATTTCTAAGACTCTTTTTTTTTTTCCCCCTGATGTGTATTTCAAAAATAATGTCAAAATTATATAAACATGTGAGGGCATCTTTTACTTTAATGGGATGGATGCTTGATGGTCTTTCTCAGGGTAGAAATAATATCCAAGTGCCTCTATTAAATCTCCCCTTTTTTCTATGTCCTAATATTTAGACGCTGAACACTCTGGGTTGATTTTCTAATTTCATGTCCTTTAATGTTGGCCATCTCTATCTTTTTATTGTACTTTCTGGGAGATTTACTAAGCTTGTTTTTCATACCTTCTATTCATATGTTTTGTACCTCACTCTAGGGAGCTGGGGTGGAAACAGCCTTTTCATTGGTGGTACTCGAAATATTAGTTTCTGTCTTTTTCTTCTTGTTCTCATCATTTCCCTTGGAGAGCCACCCTCCAATCGTGCGCCTGCAAAATATAAGCTTCTCTGCCAGTATCCTGGAAGCCAACTGGGGAAGGGTCTGGGATCCTCATTGTTGGTGTGCAGGCTTTCACTCAAACCCCATTTCTGAGATGTCCCCCAATCCTGGCCAAGAGGCACCTGGTGTCCTTGAGTCCAAAGAATACTCGGTTCTAAACCCTTTCCAAGAGTGTCTCTTCAGTCCTCTACCAGAGTAGGGGCGTGGTTGCCTGGCATAGAATTCAATGTTAATTACAATTCTTTTTAGAACATAATAGGCTAAGCTCCATTATATTCTTGTATACAGTGTTCCCAGTGAGACAACAGATTACTGATCTAATTCCCATTTCTGTGACCGCTTTTTTTCCCCTGGAAGCTACTGAAATGGTCTCTTTATTTTTGGTGTTCTGACGAGACTGTGTGGATGTGTTGGAATGCATTCTGCTGGGATTCTCAGGGCACCCTTTCACCCCAGAGACTCAAGTCTTTCTATTGCTCCGAGAAAACTTTATTGTATCATTTCTTCAGTGTCTTCCTCTTTGCTTTCTCTGTTCTCATTTTGAAATTCCTCTTGGCTATTTTACCTCTTGAAGGAATCAACTCTGCTACTTGTTTTTTACCTCATATGTTTTCATTTTGTTTTTTATTTTGTGTGGCAATGCTTTTATCTTTTAACCGTCATATGAGATTCTTTGTTTCTTTTTATTTTTTGAGACAGGATTTGGCTCTGTTGCACAGGCTGGAGTGCAATGGTGTGATCTCGGCTCACTGCAACCTCCACCTCTCCAGTTCAAGCGATTCTCCCACCTCAGTCTCCCAAGTAGCTGGGATTACAGACATGCACCACCACACCTGGCTAATTTTTGTATTTATTGGTAGAGATGGGGTTTAGTTGCCCAAACCATGTTGCCTAGGCTGGTCTCGAACTCCTGAGCTCAAGTGATCTACCTGCCTCAGCCTCCCAAAGTGCTGGGTTTACAGGCGTGAGCCCTGCCAAGAGATCTTTATTGTTTTCCCATCATATTTTTTTCTGTTCCTATTTTTTTTTTCTGTCTTGCTGTTGTTGTTTTGTAAATTAACATCTTCTTAATTTCTCTGAGGGTACTAATGAGAGGCTATTGTTCCTCTCAATACTTCTTCTGTTTCTTTTGATTTGTTCCTTCGTGCTGTGTTCTATGTTGCTATCTTGTCTTTCTTTTTCAAGTTCCACCCTTTCTCAAGTTACCTGCTCCTGAATCGAGCATTCGTAAAGTTGACTGCAGTCCTTGTCTGGGCAAGGCTTGTGGACTAGCAGCTTTAGATGACATGGGGAAGTGGTGATTAAGCTTTGAGACCACTGACATGAGGATGGATTTGTTTTGCAACCAACATTCATGCATTCTTCTTATTTAATAAAGAGCCATCCTTTTATGAAGGGATGGTGGCATTCAGTGCTTGGTTGTCAGAGATTCCTCTTGCCAGCATAGGAGTAAGGGGTAAGAAAAGTCACTGTTGAGTATTCTTTCAATTAATCTTCCTGTATTCAGGTTTTATGTCCTATTTCTAACTCCTGTTCCTGAGTTTTATAATTGTGAGACTCTCCAGGGTTTTCCAAGAAAGCTTTCTCTGCTGTTCTAGCCTTCTTCTATTTATTTGTATTTGTCCATATTTTTACTTATATTGTTAAAGTGAATAGAATGCTTTTAAAAGATATCATACTTTCCTGTTAGCTTAACAATAATTCTTACTAATGTTAGTTATTATTTTGTATTTTTCTAGGCATATAGTCATATAACTTATAAATGATATCTCCTATTATTGATGCTTATGCTTATTTGATGCTTTCTTCTGTTTTATTACATTAGCCAGTACTTCCAAAACAATAATGACCGACCAGCTAGAACAGACACCTTTTCTTATTCCTGATTTGAGTATAACATTACTAGTATTTCACTCATACGCCTGGTGTTGGTTTCAAATAGGCATCATTTTTCTAGCTAGCTATATTATATTCATTATGATTTCTTGTGATAACATTTTCCTGGGAAATATTATTGATTTAGTTATAGAATCAGGAGAAAAAGGCAGTTTCGATTCAATCCTAGAATCTTTCATTGACTCACACTGGAGATACAGGAAAGGAGGAAAAAGGGAAGTCTTATATCGGAGGACCACTTGGTGTATGTCAGTGGGGAGCTACGCATCTGTGAGAGATGCTGACTTGCTGATTCATCTATGGAGTTCAGATTTTCACCAATCTCCTGGGGCCGACAAGCGTAACTTGAAAATTAGGGCACCATGTTTTGATCAGCTACAGAATAAATAAGGAACTGAAATCAGTTGTTTGAAAGAAATATGACTACAGGGCTTGCGTTTGATCAGCAATCTGCAAATTTTTAGGTGAATGCAATTTATCTGCATAAAATTCCTTATTTGTTCTTTGTAAATATTTTTCTTAAAGAGTAGCAACATTCTTTAAAATGAGATTATCAAACTTTGGTTCGTTAGCAGTTTAACCTCTGATAAACCAAATCAGCCGTTTGTTGTCAAGTAGGGTTCCTTCTTGGAGACTGGAAAGTTTTAAGGGACCAAGGGAGGCTACACAGGTCCAAGAGTGGCTTATGCTCAGTATTACTCACATTTTGTTATTTCCAGGCAGAGACATTGGACATCAAGAGTGACTACTCAAATATACTTCTTCCCCCTTTCTTAAGACTTTCTTGTATTTTTCCTTGGTTTTTCTGATACTCCTTTCTTTCTTTCATTATCTCAGCTGTGCAATGTGCTGTGACTGTCCTGTGTAATCTACGCCACACTCAGGTTTGACTCATGGTAGAAAGGGGGATCGAGTTGGGACACTAAGCTAAAACATGCAAAGATATTATAGAAAAAGTTTTCGGGGCTCTGGTAAAATTTTTAATTTGAATTGGCTCAAACAACCATATTTACAACATTTTGGAAGAGTCCAGAATTGAGAGTGTTTTCAGCCTGGGAAAAGAACGAAGAAAAAAAACCTCACAAACCTTTCGAGATTGAGTCCCAGATGGAACCCAAGCTTCCAGGTGGACTTGGACTAGACTGGGGACACATTCTCCTCTGCAGCCTTGATATTGCCATAAGAATTCATCCCTCCTTAGACTACTGCTTGCCAAATTCACCCGCACCATGTTTTGCTGTGATCGCCTAGGCTGTGGGCAATTTCAGGGTGTTACTTAGGTAGGGAAAATAGGAACCGTCACACCTGGGTTCAGTTTCAGCTTCCTTCTTTGGATTTCCTAGCATGACACATGCTGAAAGGAGACCAGGAGTGTGTGGTTTCCTGGTGTTGGTCAGAGGCTCAGGTCACTCCCACATGGGTTTTCTTTAGAGAAGCAGCAGGTGGAAAGACTATGTTTGCCAGTCACTCCCTCATCCAGCCTCTACCTCTACCCTGCCCTTCACGAGACAGGAAAGCCAAATGCCAACTTGGTGTGTCATTGGATATTTTCCCCTTTCCACTTTGCTCAGGGTCACGGAATGCTGATGCAGTTGGGAACAGAGCAGTAAGTGATTTATAGCAAAATGGCCCTCTGCAGTGAAAGGTCTACGAGAGATGGGAGAATTTATTTGCTGAGTTACTATGCAAATTTCACAATTAAATCTTAACTCAGCTCCTGAGGGAACATCGGAGATTACTGAAAGAAAGGGGCTTTGACTCGATTTTTAAAAAGGAAAGAAAGCAAAGAAACAGCAGAATACCCTACAGTTGCTCGCACAGCCCCGCCAAGCCGATCTCGCAATGGGAATACCACGGAGAGAATCGGAAAGGACAGGGAACAGGGAAGATATAATTAGGGGAAATGCAAATAAATTCACTTGCTTATTTGTAAAATGGAATTAATGAATTAAAAAAAAATACGCATCACTACAGCATGCTGTCCGGGGGGAAATCCGCTTGGAGACACACAGCCAGTTGTCTTGGTTTTTTTTTTTTTTTTTTTTTTTCCTCCCGCTGTGTCCTGCTCCCCCTTCCCTCTGTCTGCATGTCACCCAGACTCCATGGCTGTGGTGGGTTGCTCTTCCTGCGTGGCCCCCCTTTTCCCCTCCCAGCCCCTCTTGACTGCCTAGGCCTTCCCAGCTAGGGCGTTTTAGTAAGAGACTTCTGTTTTGACAGGCAATCTCTTGGGTCTCTCCACTGAAAAGGCCAAAGCTCCCAGTGCAGCTAAAATCTTTGCTTTTAAACCGCTTCTACCTTTCCTGAACTGCATGCAAATAGGAGGAGTCTCAGAGCTCATCGCTCACCCAGCTTTCCTTGTGATTTTCTCAGTCCCAAAAAACCATCACTCTGTGCAAGGCTTTAGAAGGAAGCACATTCATTCCTCATACCCTGGTCCACGGAGGGCTACTGAGCTGTTCTCAGGGCCTAGCTCCAAATGCATCAGGCAGCTCACCATCTTCTGCTTCACATAGGAGCAAAAGCCCTTCTTGTTTTTCTCCATGTTCAGCTAAATATGCCAAAGGCAGCTGGCTTGTCCATGCTGGCTGATAACTAACAATGCCATGACAACAACCCTTGCTCATTAGTTCAGTGTCATCTTTACGAGGGAAGTGAATTTCCTTTCCCAGGAAAGAGTACAGCAGCCAGCTCTGTGCACGGACTGGTTATTGAACAACCCACACACTGACCTATAGTTAGTTCTCTGTATCTTAGAACAGTGGTCCCCAACCTTTTTGGTACCAGGTACTGGTTTCATGGAAGACGATTTTTCCATGGACCAGGGGGTGCAGGAGTGGTAGGAGCGTGGAATAATTTCGGGATAAAACTGTTCCACATCAGATCATCAGGCATTAGTTAGATTCTCGTAAGTAGCACTCAACCTAGATCCCTCGCATGGGCAGTTCACAGTAGGGGTCACCCTCCTAGGAGAATCTAATGGCCACCACTGATCCGACAGGAGGCGGAGCTCAGGTGTTAATGCTCAGGGGCCCACTGCTCACCTCCTGCTGCGGGGCCCAGTTCCTAACAGATCATGAGATCATGGACCGGTACCAATCCGCAGCCCCGGGGCTTGGGAACTCATGTCTTAGAAGACTAAGAAAGTGAGGTTAAAAATTCCCACTACTCCCAAGTACCCATTTTCAGTTCCTTTCTTTGAGCACCTTCCCTGATAGAAGTAAGTTTGCAAATCTTGGTAAAGTTTATCCAGATTGATATTGATATTATATTATTATTAACCTTATATTGAAAGGCATTAAGTCAACTGAGATGTTATTTATGGCAACAACAACAAACTACCATCCAAAATTTTCCTCATCCCAGGGAACACAATGAGCATTCTCTCTCAATAAATACCATCTTTTTTCACCCCAATATTGGTATGAAAACATTCATAACTGTGCTTTAATGTAGATGAAGTCTCATTCTGTGGTTATTACTGTAAAGAAGTTGTATAGTCCAAAAAAGATATTGAACATTAAACACAGTTTTTTTGTTGCCATGTCTATGTATGTTTCTAGAGTTACTTTTTCAAAGTACTTTCATAAGTATCCTATCTGATGCTTCCCATAAGCCTTGGAGGTGGATGGGACAGGCAGTCTATAAGTGTATTACTTGTAACTCATATGCGGTAGAGTGTATTCTTTCATTATAACATAATCACTTTCCTGTACTACTAAATAGTTACAAAAATGTGGCTACTAGCCCTTTCTGAGGAATGAAGGCAAATAGTGGGAAATTCAACCCAAACAGAAATCAAAGACTTCCATTGCATGACGAAAGGATTCCCTATTTAATAAATGGTGCTGGGAAAACTGTCTAGCCATATGCAGAAAACTGAAACTGGATCCCTTCCCTGCACCTTATACAAAAATTAACCCAAGATGGATTAAAGAAGACCTAAAACCATAAAAAAATCCTGGAAGAAAACCTAAGCAATACCATTGAGGACATAGGCACGGGCAAAGACTTCATGATTAAAACAACTAAAGCAATTGCAACAAAAGCCAGAATTGACAAATGGGATCTAATTAAACTAAAGAGCTTCTGCACAGCAAAATAAACTATCATTAGCGTGAATAAGCAACCTACAGAATGGGAGAAAATTTTTGCAATCTATCCATCTGACAAAGGTTTAATACCCAGAATATACAAGGAACTTAAACAAAATTACAAGAAAGAAACAAACAACCCCATCAATAAGTGGGTGAAGGATACGAACAGACACTTCTCAAAAGGAGACATTTATGTGGCCAACAAACATGAAAAAAGCTCATCATCACTGGTCATTAGAGAAATGCAAACCAAAACCACAATGAGATACCATCTCATGCCAGTTAGAATGGTGATCATTAAAAGGTCTGGAAACAACAGATGATGGCAAGGATGCGGAGAAATAGGAACACTTTTACACTGTTGGTGGGAGTGTAAATTAGTTCAACCATTGTGGAAGATAGTGTGTTGATTCCTCAGGGATCTAGAATGAGAAATATCATTTGAACTAGCAATCCCATTACTGGGTATATACCCAAAGGATTATAAATCATTCTACTATAAAGACATATGCACACGTATGTTTATTGCAGCACTATTTACAATAGCAAAGACTTGGAACCCACCCAAATGCCCATCAATGATAGACTGGATAAGGCAAACATGGCACATATACACCATGGAATACTATGCAACCACAAAAAAGAATGAGTTCATGTTCTTTGCAGGGACCTGGATGAAGCTGGAAACCATCATTCTTGGCAAACTAACACGGGAACCGAAAACCAAACACTGCATGTTCTCAATCATAAGTGAGAGTTGAATTATGAGAACACGTGGATACAGGGAGGGGAACATCACACACCAGGGTCTGTCGGAGAGTGGGGGTCAAGGGAAGGGAGAGCATTAGGACAAATACCTAATGCATGTGGGGCTTAAAACCTAGATGATGGGTTGATGGGTGCAGCAAACCACCATGGCACCTGTATACCTATGTAACAAACCTGCACGTTCTGCACATGTATTCCAGAACTTAAAGTATAATAATAATAATGATAATAAAAGGCTTCATTGCACAAAGAGACCTAAGACCTTGTTTATGCTTGGGTGCAATATGATGCACCAACCCCCTGTCCACACCACCTATTCATCGTGCGGTGGAACTCTGCCCCCACTTCCTAAACACTTTCAATAGTCTTTCTAGTCTTGTGAAACACACTGGATGATTGCATAATTATTTCTTAGATTGAGCCTCCTTGTAACTTCTGCTCATTGGTCCTCCTTATTCCTCTGTTTTATCTCACACAAAGAGACCAATCCCTTATTTTATTTATTCAACCAATATTTATTTTACACACACTAGATGCCAGGCATTGCTCTAGAAGCTGGGGATGCAGCTTCTAGAACTGACAAAAATCCCTGTGTTCAGGAGACATAATCCAATGGAGGAAGGTGGAGGAAGAGGGGTAACACAACAAGAAACAAATGTAAGAAGATAAAAATTATAATTCTATTGAGAAAAATATAACAAGGAAGGGGACTGGCAATACTGGGTTCAAGTTTAAAGAATGTGCTGAGAAGATGACATTTGAGCAAAACCTGGGAATAAGAGATTGAGCCAGCCATGTAGACACCTTGGTGAATCCCATTTCAGCAGGGGGGAAGCCAGAGCAAAACTTCGAAGAAATAATGCATCTGCCATGTGTGACAGAGGACAAGTGGCAGGCAGGGCAGCAGGGGTGGTGTGAGCCAGAGGAAGAGGTATAGTAGGAGATTCTGGGGAGGAAACTCAGGTTGGTTGGGGCAGGTGGGCTATGCAGGTTCTGTGCACCTCTGGCTCTCACCTGGAGTTGGATGGGAAGCCACTGGAGTGCTGTGGAAAAGTAGGATGATGTGACTTATGGCTTAAAAGGAGCACTTTGACTCTTGGGTTTAGAATACATGTGAACGAAGAAAGTGGGCCAGGCAAAAGTCAAGAAAGGAGACATCTTTAGAGGCTATTAGAGTAACCCAGTGACTTGGGAGCAGTGGGATGTTGACAAATTGATACATTCTGAAGACAGAGCCATAAGGATGTGGGGTCAGACAAAGAGAAGAGTTAAGGATAACTTCTGGGGTTTTAGATTGAGTCAATGAAAGGATGGCGCCACCTATTCACGTACCTGGTAAGCACTGTGGGTGAAGAAAATTATAGGAAAATCATCAGGAATTTAGTTCTGGGCATGCTAGATGTGAAATCTCTAACTCATCATATTTGAAATACTTGAAGACAATGGCAATGCCGAGATAAGAATCAAGTGTAGTCAGTTCTGCTATAACAGACATATGTGTCCCCAAAAAATCATTGTGCCATAAACAATTGCACGATAAAATCCACAAAGCTTATGGAAAAAGTAGGGTTGGGACATAATACTCAAAACCTTTTTCAATGATATGTCAAAAATAAAAGTACAGTTTCATACATGTTTCATGCTTATGGAATACATAGATACAATAAATATAGCACCTTTCCCAGAAAAAAAAAAAAAAACAAAAACAACTGGAAGATTGCTTGTGGAATCGAGCATTAGAAGAACTGCACTGTGTTGAGTTATGGCGAAGTGGTCGAAGGAGGGCTATTTGAAATTAGGTGGAAAGTTGTAGAAGCAATGTGGATAGGTGTGGTTCATTGTTCTCGGTTCAGCGTTAGTACTGAACATCGCAGTAGAGCCATCTTTTGCATGCTGAAATCCCAGGGCATATTTTTTCCGTCATTGAGATGAAAGTCCTTCAAGGCATGCATTTAAAAGGAGACCTGTTTCATCAAAACTAGGAATGTGATGCAGCTTATAGCCTTCTTCTTTAACTTCTGGATCACTGCTGGAAATTCCTTCATGGATCTGAAATCATAGCAATGTTCTTGAAACCACTAAACAGCCACTACTGCCATCAAAATGAGCCACTTTTGGATTTGGCAATTTCTATGAAAGATCTTTGAATAGAGATAGTGCTTTCTTTTTTGTGGGCACTGCTTGGCATTTTGAGCCAGGATATGCAGAACGTTTAGGATGCTCGATGAGTGTGTGTTTTTTGTTCTGCTTTGCTTTTGTGTTTTGTTTTAATGAAAAAGCTTACAAACATGAGAGAATTACAGAAGGTAAGCAGGAGTCTAACAGTGAGAACACATAGACACAGGGAGGGGAACAACACACACCGGGGCCTGTCGGAAGGTTGGGGATGAGAGGAGGGAGAGCATTAGGACAAATACCTAATGTATGCAGGGCTTAAACCCTAGATTATGAGCTAATAGGTGCAGCAAGCAACCATGACACATGTATACCTATGTAACAAACCTGCACGTTCTGCACATGTATTCCAGAACTTAAAATAAAATAAAAATCCTAGGCTTGTGGAATCGCACACACTGTAAGCCAGAGTGGCTGATAGATGGTGGAGCTGTGTGCATGTGTATTTCTATGCAGCTCAGTTCCGCTGCATGCAGTTTGCTATTTCTCAGGGACAAAACTGAGCATCAGCAAATGCAAAATTCACATTATGCTTGAATTGTTCCCTAGTTTATCCATTGCACTGGAACAAATGCACAATTTCAGAACAAGTGTTATGGAAGACTTAACTATACAATAGTAACATAGGAAAATTTTTAAATACTGAACATTTAAATTGTGTAGAAAGCAAACTTAATAGTGTTTTTAATCTCTGGTATAAGCTTGTTGTAGAAGAGAGGCATCCGTGGTTTACAGCCAAAGGTAGCTTCAGTGGGACATCAGCCTGTGGGAATAGAGATTAGCGAGAAATCTGCATTCAACATGGCATGGTACAAGAGTTCCAGTAACTTCCAGTCTTGAAAAGAACATTCCCTGAACGGAGTCCTGGGCAGCTAAGAAAGCTCCCCTTTCCAAGGCATCTCCCATGGCCTCCTGGCTCAGCAGGGCTGAGGAGGAGGGATCACTTAGTGATTGCTTGCCCTGTACAGAGCTTTACCTTGACCCTAACTGGGCACATTATCATGGGCCCAGAGGCCCAGCACTTAAATGAAATGTGGCTCAGCTCACAAGGAGCCTGGGCCTCAGCAAAGCAGAATCACATATCAAAATGAAAACTTGGTACCATATGTCTTTAAACCCATGACGGTTACTGCTGATATGATACTGCAGGGGAAAATGACTTAGATTTCTGTTGGGTAGATGGATTTTTAGGGTCTCTCTGTGCAATTTTCTTTAACATAGTGGGGTCTTTGTCACTGTAATGAAAACTGCCTTCAGCTGAAAGGAAAAGAGAGAGGAAGAGAGAGAAACAATACAAGCCTAGAAGCAGAATTTTCCAAATAAATTAAACAACTTTTGAGACATAAGATTTATATTAGAAACACTGATAAAACCTTATCCTTGAAGGTGTGAAGATCTAGGCTCTTAAAATTAATGTAAATAGCAGTATTACTGCTGCAGGCATCCACTGAGATCTTGGAGTGTATGAAAAGACATGTCTCAAAAGAGGGACACAAAAGAAAGGGTCACATCTCATCAAGAGTGTTTGCAAAGTCTTGGGGAAATTTGTGCAGCTTTGAATAATAACACCTTTCACTCTTACTTCTTCATAGCTAGCATATAAAATGAAGCAAAAAGAAAAGAATAAACAGAGATCATTTTGTGCTTGTTCATTTCCATGAGCAAATGTGGATGTCTCAGCGTGTGTGAACACTGAGTTCTGTGGGTTAGCCTAAGCCCAGGGCTCAAAACCAAGAGGTCTGAGACCTACTCTTAGCCAATCATAGACATGACCTTTGCTGGGCCTCCTACCTGTAAATATAAAATCATTTACCTTTCAGGTGTAGTGGTAAGATTAGATGAATTGATGCATAGGAAAATATTTTTGAAGTAATAATATGCTGATTGAAGATGATTATTAACTTGGGAACAGGGAAGGAGGGAAAATGGTGAAGGAAAGAAGAAAACTGAGTTCACCCAGTTCCCGTGGGAAACGTGTTTTGCCAGTGAGGGGACTGGGGCGGCAGGGTATGTGAGTAACAGAGAAAGACAGCGTGCACATGTTCAAGTGCTTGTAAATGCAAGGGGGACAGCCCTTTATTAGGCAGGAGATATGCTGAGTTTCAGGTTTACATTACCAGGAGACTTGGAAAAGTTGAAACTCAGCCTAACTAGGGCTGCCAATGGCCTCTAATGAAAATTTCCATTTGGAGAGACTAGATGTTGACTTGGCATGACACCAAACAAGCAGCCTGCTGCAGAATTTTACACCAATTGTATTTCTCCTAATTAAACCCTGTCTGACCTCAGCATTAAGAAACAATTTGTTTCAGGATATAACCAGCACACATAAGCAATTACGTTCTGTTTGCCCCATTAGCATTATTTGGCTCCTTTGCTATCCAGGGCTGCTACTGCAGCAAAAGCCGTCCATGAGCCAGAGCTATAAAAAGCCTGGAGTGCTCAGAGGCTTTCTCCACCCCCCATATGAAGAACTAAGAATATCATCATATTTCAGCCAAGCCAAAGATTCTGGGAACAGTGTGCTTCTGTGTTTATTATAAGGGAGTGTCTATATATATATGAATATTTCTTATGAGTTAAAAAAAACTCTACTTATAAAAAACCTGAAGAAGCTATAATAATCTAGGTTTATAATAATCTAAGCTTATCTGATATGTTACGTTTCATGTTCCTATTCAGCTATACCCCTTCTACTTTTACTTTTTTGTAGCTCTTGGACTTGAATTTTGGATTTTAAAAGGAGCACACATTGGGTCCTGCAAAGTTTTTGGGGTGGGGGGCATATGATCTTTTATAAAAGAGACATCATATCCATATAACAGGGAGAGAAACAAGAGAAAGACCTTCAAACCTGACAGCTCTCCCCAGACCCACTGGTAAAGTTCATTTCGGTGGTAGGAGCTCTGGAGCTGGAGCCAAGAAGGGAGCTTGCTCCTCCAGGTCCTGCTGCTTTCATCCGCTGTATCTCAAGCTCATCCCCTACCTCTGAGTCTCTGTTTCTTCTTTTATAAAATGAAACAGATGAGGCCGGGCATGGTGGCTCGTGCCTATAATCCCAGCATTTTGGGAGGCAGAGGTGGGCGGATCATGAGGTCTGGAGATCAAGACCATCCTGGCCAACATGGTGAAACCCCGTCCTTACTAAAAACACAAAAATTAGCTGGGCATGGTGGTGCACGCTTGCAATCCCAGCTACTTGGGAGGCTGAGGCAGCAGAATCACTTGAACCCAGGAGGTGGAGGTTGCAGTGAGTCGAGATCGTGCCACTGTGTTCCAGCCTGGCGACAAAGCGAGACTCCATCTTAAAAAAGAGAAAAAAAAAAAGGAAAGAAAAAGAAAAAAAAAGAAACAGATGACATCTGAGGTATTTCTTTGGTGAGGTTATTGTTGAGATTAGTTGAATCCTAGGTCGTGTTTATCCTTGGCCCATGAAAGTCACAGAGCATTGGCTCACTATTAGAATATTCTTTCTTCTAACTTCCTTCTGAACTTCTTGTTGCAAACTTCTGTTCTTCTGCCATCCTTGATTTGGGAGCTGAAGTGGGGCAGTTAGGAAGGAGGTTACAATGTATTCCATGTAAGAAGGCGATAGAAATGAGAAAGTAATTCCATGTAATCTATTGGAGGAAGCAAAAGAGTGGATGTTTGTTCTGTTTTTATCTAATTTTGACTTCTAGTGCCTTGGAAAAAAATTTACCATTGGTTTCTCTCCTTTATTTTTTCTACCTGTAAAATGGGAATAAATCCATCTCCCTTCTTTATATTTCACAGAGATATGGCAGGGTTGAGCCAGGTCACCAATTAAGGGCTTTAAGCATTCCCTAATGCAGGTGCTGTTCAACGTAGTCTGATTCACTTCTGCGTGCTATGACCAGGTGTGTCAGGACGGGATTGTGACATGCACTCTTCAGAGCAGTTTCTCTCTGTGAATCAAGAGCACCTTCTGTTGGCAGCTAAGTCTCATGAACCTTAGAAATAAAGGTACATTTCAGCATTGAATCAAACTTACAGAAGACTGAGAATAAAGAATCAGTGCCTATTGACCTTCCTAAGCCATAAGGATGAGTGTCTGTCCCTTTCTCCTGGCAGGGTTGAAGCCCACTGTCACAATGTGGCCTCATCACTGTGGTCTTTACTAGTCCTTAGAAGGGCATGGTGCCAAGGTGGTGCACACGTGCACACACACACTACAGATGTGTGCTCACAAATGCACATGTGTAACAGATACACTCATTTTGAGGTATAGGGTCTGGAATGTAGGGAAATAAGAGCTGTACTTTGAAATGGAAATCTTGTATGTGAGTTCCATCTCAGACATTCACTAGCCAAAAGGCTTGGGCAAATCCTTTATTGTCACCTGGTACCAACCTATGCACATTTGATTTTGCAGATATCATTGTCTGCATTTTGTTTTTAATCTTACATATTTCTCGTAAGTCAAAGGTACTGACACACCTGCTTGTTTTAAATAGTTGGTACATCAGTGATTCTAAAAGTTTAGGAATCCTCTGAAGCATTTATGAAAGTGAAGATTCCCAGATTCCCTTAGAGGTTTTCACAGCCGGCATGGAGTCCAGGAATTTGCTTTCTTAAGATTCAATCCTAGTGAATTTGATGTAATCGAGCTACTTCTAAAATACAACTGATGAACATGTAAGGCACACAGAACATTGCCGGACACATAGTAAGCATGCAGTATATATTTATTGACCCCGTGCATAAATGGCGGCCTAGTCTATCCATATCAAGAAAGACTACCTGCCCAGTAGGACTTATAAAAGCTTACTTGTTGGGGTAACTGTTTATCTAAATTTCAAGGTGTCCATTTTCTGTTAGGAGGAGAGGGAAGGTGAAATTGCTCAGAATCAGGGTGGAAAGCCCTGGAACCTCAAAGAAAACCCATGACAAAAAGATCCTCTGACAAGGTTTAGGGTGAAGCATGCACTTCATGATACACATTCCCTGCTCTCTATGTACTTTTCTTGGTTCTGGTTGTGACTTCACATTCGCAGCTCCGAGGCTGATGTCTACCCCCTTCTGTTCTTGGCATCTACAACTATAATTGATCTTACTTTTCTCCTTTGTTTCTGCAGTTCCTTGCCATTCACTTCTTTTTCTAACATCTCATTAATATTGATCTGGTTTTGCCATAAACTACTTAATGACCAGTGAATTAACTAGCTATCTAGATAGAGTTGACAGTAACAAACAGGATGCTCAGTTAATTATGAATTTCAGATAAACCAGTTATCCTTGTAGTATAAGTACACCCCCAAGTTTTGCACAGGGCATATTTATTATATTTATTAAGGCAATTATTTTTGGTTCATCTGAAATTTGAATGTAACTTGGTGTCCTGTGTTTTTATTTGCTGGATCTGGTAGACCTACCTCTGGGCCATCTTGCTTTGCACCTCTGGTTCTTGTTAACCTCTTATTCCTGGTTATTCAAGTTAGCTGAGCCTACTGGTGACTTATTCCGCCTTATCTTTTGATATCTGTGTCTGCCGTAAGTTTTCATCTTTGTATGTTTCTAGTCTTTCAATTTGCATATTCCTACTGCAAACTGAAATAGAAATTTCTTATTGCTTTTCTGGGTTTTAATCCATGATTTCTCCCTAACCAGTAATGTCTGGACTGGAGACTGTTCCAGGTCCATTTCTGGTTTAACACTGTCTCTAAAATATACTAGGGTGCTGTGGTGCAGGTTTCCTCCCTCTGACTTCTACCTGTCTCTTAGTTCTAGAAAAACACAGAAGGAGGTTCTCTAGTTGCAAAACTCTAGTTGCAAAAGGGTATAAAAGTTACAATGGTACAGTACTTAATAGGATTATGGCTTAGTGATGGCTGCTCCTAACCAGGAGGGCTCACAAATACACACAGGGATGCCCGTCCTTCAGTTCTGTTTCTTATGTCTTGGAAATCAGGAAAGGAGAACCTGGACATCAGTGGAAGATCCTTTTCAAAATCTTGCAGATGTCTCTTTTCCGCTTTTTAAATTTTTGTTCTTCTGACTCTTGCCATCTATCTTATTTTTTTCATCTCATCACAGTCTCTATCATTTCACATTTTCTTTATTCATTTTTAATATGTCCCATGCACGTGATCCATATAAGACTTGGTAATTTGTTATATATTTTCACGCTGTCAGAGACTATTCTGTTTTTAAATAATGATAATAGCCAATATTTTTTCAGTATATTCTACATGCAACCACCATGCCAAGCATTATATTATCTACATTATTGCATTCTGGTCTTGTAACACTCTTATCTTTAAGATACAGCAAAAGAAAGGCAGAAGCATAAAAGTTAAATTATTTGTGCCAGTTGACATAGTTTGGTGAAGCCAAAATTTGAACCCAGCTCTGACTGATATCACAGTTCTGCTTTTAACATTATTATATACTTTCCTCCATGTGACACATACATGATTCTAAGAGGAGCTATCCTCCTTCATAGTTGGGGTTATAAAAAAAATATCAACTGTAGTCTGGGTTTGGAAATCCAAACTAGAGAAACCCATAGTGAGCTTGATTTCCTTGATTTCTGCCATAAAGCTTTCCCTGCCATGCTTTTTTGACCCTGTGATCTCTACCTAGCACCATTCCTGCAGTCCCTCACTCGTACCTACACTTGGGATGGTATCAACTGCTGTCACAATCATTGCTGGATATTTTTTATTAGGTGTAACTGAAATAAGCTACCCTCCAAAAAAAGGATTTTCCCCTCAGTTATGGGACTTATAAAATTCTTGAGGATCAGATCTAAATTTGGAGCAGTGAACCTGCTGAGACCGCTCATGTAAGTCTGGAATATTTGTAAGGTAATGGGATTTTATTGTAATTCTATCAAAGTGAAAAAACAAAACAAAACAAAACAAAGCTTTTCCCTGTTTCATAAGCACTACTTCTGGAAGAAATTAACCCTAGATCTATCCTGATGGGAAGCATGATAAGGGTGGGGATGGGCTAGAGTTGCATTTACCAAATTACTGTCCTAGCCCAAATCTGTTTGCATTTGCCCTATCTCTGCTCAGAGGGTTATCCTACTTCCAAGAAGCTGTGTGATTTGTTGACTTTGCTTGAATCAAGGAAGGGTGGGGAATGTCTAAAGCCACAAGGGCATTTTATTTTTACTACTAAAAATTTCTCAGTGAAAAATCCTGCTATAGACTTGCATGCTGGAAAATAATGCCGAAACAATCTTGCATATTTTCCAGGGAGTATCTTTATATTTGGGGTTCTCACTGTTTCAAAACTGAGGTACTTATTACTCTCAAGGGATAGTGCAGCATGTACTTTTAAAATGCCCTTTAGGACTTGCCTTTCTGGGTAGCTCCAGATTTAGATGTCAAAGCCCAGCATGAAGAGCATGTGTGATTTGTAAAAACCAAGATGCAGAAAGCTTTTAGGAAGCAATAGTGTTTGCTTATCAAACACACACACGAGTGCATATGCACACACACACACTCTCTCTCTCCTTCTCCCTCTCTCTCTCAAGATGTGGGTATAGCCATGCATCCCTTTTAGTTGTACTGTGTGAGCATCTCACCCTGAGGACAGGTCTGCGATTTGAAAACAAAGTCTCTAATGGCTTCTCTGGCATTTGAACTCATGATCCGAATTTGCTTGAAATTGCCAGGATATCCAGATTCCTATGATTAGATCCTCCCTGGTGATACAGCAGAAGGTGAAAGCCAAGCTTTGAGTGATACATGTAAAGATCCATCATTTTTTAAGTGCTGTTATCCTCACCCAGACATTTTAACTTTTTTTTCTAGTTCATCGTGGACATAGCTCTTGGGGGATGAAGAACTAGGCAGGAGTTCACCTGGGAAAAGTCATGATCCAATTAGGTAATTAAAAGAAAGAAATATACCCAGTTAGGATCTGAGGAGGAAGAGTTTGGTGTAAAAACTACGGGGTGGGACCTGACACATGGTAATTGAAGGAGGCAGAAAAACACTGGTCAAGGGCACTGGCTCTGGGCATGTGCTGTCTAGATTTGAATTACGGTTCTACCACTTACTATATATACATCTAGACTTCACACTAAATGCCTCTGTGACCTTTAAAATAAGGATATTTGTATTATCCAAGTAGTGGTTGATGCCAGGATTAGATGAGATAATCATGTAAAGTGCTTAGCACAGGGCCTGGGACTTGCTAAGTGATGAAAATAATGGAGATTATATTAGTTTTCTATTACTGTGTAAGAAATTACCACATCTGTGGCAGCTTAAAGCAACACGAATGTATTACTCACAGTTCTGTGGGTTACACATCTGGCATGGCTCACCTAGGTTCTCTGCCCTGGGTCTCTCAAGGCCAATATCAAGATGTTGGCTAGGCTGAATTCTTACCTGGAGGCTCTCGGGAATAATCTGCTTCTTAGCTCATTCAGGTTGTTGGCTAACTTTAGTCCCCTGCAGCCGTAGGACTGACACCCTTGTTTCCTTGCCTGCTATGAGCTGGAGTCTTCCGTCAGCTCAAGGCCACTGCATTCCTTCTTGTGGGTGAGTCCATCTTCAAGTCAGCACTGGTGTGTTCAATCTCTCTTGTGCTTTGAACTTCTTTGACTTCCTCACCAGCTAGTAGCCAGAGAAAATGTTCTGATTCTAAAGGACACACCAGCTTAGGTCAGGCTCACCCAGGTAATCTCTGAATCTTAAGGCCAACTGACTTGGGCTTTAACTACATCTTCAAAACCTCTTCCCAGAAGAGCCTTGATTAGTGTTTGACTGAATAACCAGAGGACAGGAATCTTGGAGGAGGGCTTCTGTAGAATTCTGCCTGCTGCTGTGATGATGAGGGTGAGGACTCAAGCCTTTGACTATTCTTTCCATGTAGGAAGATACTAGAGTTAAGTTGGGAGGCAGACAGGGGAAACTGCCTAATTGTTCTGTGTCAGAAAGCAGAATTCATTCCTGTGCCCCTGAGAAGGCAGGAAAGAGACGTAAAATGGGAAATGGAGAGAAGGGAGAGAGGAGGTAAGAGCTTAGCCATGTGGCAGGGAAACTGAGCAGCTGGACTTTCTTTTGCTTATCTTCTCAGACCTCCCCATAGCACTGCATGTGAGTAGCTTTCTGTGAAACTTAGGGAAACTTGAACTCGAGGGCTGCATAGATGTGGCCTGAAGAGAAAAGAATGAGATGATCCATACACCACACACACTGAGTCAGTGGAAGAAGAAGGAGCTCAGAGCCAGAGGTGCCCTGGGAATTTGTGGAATTTTAAAGTGGGCATTGCACTGTGCATAAATTTAGAGTAAGAGTTTGCTGCAATCTTCCCTCATCTTAAAAGGGACAGTAGTTGCAAAATAATATTTCACTTACATGTAAAATATACACTGCTACTGGTTACCTAGAAGTCATCTGGTCTAGGTACCTATGGTCTGGGACTGGGTAATGCAGGCATTTCTTCCTCCATTTAACATAATTCCCCATCTTCAATCCATCTACTCAGTCACTCAACATAATGGTGATACATACAAGGCATTCTTTTGGGTATTGAAGATTGAGGGACTAACAAAGTTGCTGGCATCCTGGAACTTATGATCTATTGAAAGATACAGATGATTTATAAATAAATACAAAGTAATCTAATTTTGGCTAGTTAAAATTGCGAAGAAGAAGAAGAGGAGGAGGAAGAGGAAGAGGAAGAGAAGAAGAGGAAGAAGAAGAAGAAGAAGAAGAAGAAGAAGAAGAAGAAGAAGAAGAAGAAGAAGAAGAAG
>NW_012101654.1:677301-682212 GCF_000951045.1 Mandrillus leucophaeus | reverse complement strand
AGAAGAAGAAGAAGAAAGAAGAAGCAGTGTAAGGAAGAGATGCTGACACATGCTGCTTTAGATGAGGTCAGAGAAAGTGTCACTCAGAAGTGATAATGGAACCACTCCTGCCTGAAGTCGGGAAAGATGGAGAGGTTAGCTGTGACTGAGTACAGAGTAAGTCCTGGCCCCAGAAAGAGGGTGAGCAGAGGGGAGCTCCAGACAATTTTGTGACTTGTATTATTTCCCTTCTTGCTATGTCAGCTTTGAAATTGCTTAGATTGCTTAGGTAAATGCTTTAAGGACTCTTAATTATGAATAAAAACATGTTCTAAATAGGTGGATAGAAAAAAAAACTTACAACTGCTGTGATTTCCAAGTATGGCCAGCATTGCCTGGGGGATCAGAGCGGGCAGCGTCTGAAGTATGCTCTGCGCAATGTTCCGAAAAGCCCTCTCACCTAAATTGTTTGCAGCCTGAGTTTAGGCCCCATTCACTAATATTATCAAAAGGGGATTGATTGTATCAGTTAAGTCTAGCCATTCCTCAACCCTGGCCAAGCCTTTCTTCCTCTATTGTTTTAGAACAAGGTAGGGTAGGTTTTCCTTCACATAAATGAAATCACAGACCATAATGTGAATGCTGTGAATGTGGGATTAGGGTGAAATGCTAGAAGAAACAAAAATGAGACAAATGTGAAGATCTGTGTCCACTTCTCAACACCATGTATCAATTACACGATGATTAGAGAAGGTACCCAGAAGGCGAAGCATGATGCTTTATTTGGAAAGCATTTAAGGACATGAAATGTTCTCTCTAGAGGGGAATAAATCAAGGCAAACATGGCACTTAGCATAGTTCCAATCCTAGATTAAAACTCCTCCCTGGGGCCAGGCATGGTGGCTCACACCAGTAATCCCAGCAATGTGGGAGGGCAACGCAGTCAGATCACAACGTCAAGAGACCTAGACCATCCTGGCCAACATGGTGAAACCCCATCTCTACTAAAAATACAAAAAATATTAACCAGGCGTGGTGGCACACACCTGTAGTCCCAGCTACTCGGGAGTCTGAGGTGGGAGAATTGCTTGAACCCGTGAGGCAGAGGTTGCAGTGAGCCAAGATTGTGCCACTGCACTCCAGCCTGGTGACAGAGTGAAACTCTGTCTCAAAACAAAACAAAACAAAACAAAAAAACAACAAACAAACAAACAAAAAACTCCTCCCTAGATTCTGAATTTCTTGAGGAGAGGGACACAACTATCACGTCCCAAGCACCCAGTCCAGGCCTGGCATATTGGAAGCACTTAATGGATATTTTTGGAATGCGTGATGAATGGTGAACAAACATAAAATGTGTACTTCTTTCGGTGGAGGAGCTATTTTTTTGAGAATAAAAGTAAATACTTGTCTACTACTCCAAAAGAGAGACGGAAATGATGATAACGCTGGCAGAAGAACTCAGCTCCCGGAAGGGAGAATCTTACAATCATTCAGACTGTTAAATAAAGGGACACCACTGCCTTAAGAGAAGGTGTGCTTCTAGGTGTGGAGAGCATTCAAAGAAAGGATGCTCCCCCTCTTTGCCCCCGTTTGATCAGTTGTGTAACAGAGGACATTCCTCCATGGAATAGGGAGTTTTTCATGAGACATTCAGGACCACTTTAACTGTAAGAGTCCCAGATTCTAAACGATGGAGGTGGGCAGTATGTATTCTGGGAAGAGGGAAATTCCCCAAGGTGTGGGCTGGAGCTATTACAATTGTGGAGTTGACAAGAGACTCTAATTAAGTGAGGACAGATCATGCAGCCATCTGATACCCAAGTAATTCATACTCCCCTCATTCCTTTCTGGAATCCCTTGATAGCACTCCCGTGACATGATTTCTGTTCTTGAGGTCCCAAAGTATGGTCCACTAAAATGAGAATGTGCCAGAATGTGGTTGTTAGTCCTGGCGGGAATCTCCTGTCCTACTGAAGGATAGTGGGCATTTCCTCTCCCTCTTCCTGCTCATGGCCTGTGAGGGAAGAACTAATGAAATGAGTTTGGGGGCAGATGAATACCCCTGAGGTCCACTGGCCCTATCCTTTCCCTTAGACCATTTGCCTTTAACTCTCTCTTGAACAACTGTTCGGTAAAGTTAATAGCTGCAAGCTCTTCAGGGGAAGGTTTGCTAAAATCATGTCCAAGAAAATAAATATAATGAATGAACAATCTCTGGAGAAAGCCTTGACATTTAAAAAAAAATGTAAATTAGTCTCACAAGGATTCGCTATGAAATAGGCAAAGTGCATTAGTACAAATGAGATATTTTTACAGCGATTATAGGAGCCATCTCCCGGGGACCACACCTGAACTCTTAAAGGCTGAACCAAAAACCAGTTGTGTACCCAGGAATCTAGCGTGACAGATTTGAATGTATTCCACTAATAACTCTCCTCACCCCATGCCTGCATTTCAGTGCACGGTTCCCCTGTTGCTCAATGAGCTTTGATACAAGGATGCTGGAGCATGGCTTTGAACTCCTCTGAACCCAATTATACCCAGCCATTTGGAAGTGCCATGGTGAGATGATGGTAGAACAGTGCTCTCTGAACTAGCATACAGAGAGTTCACGAAGGAGCTGACTGTGGCGCGCGTGGCAGCCAATTCATACATAGAAGTGGGCTGCCAGTGGCACCGCTGCCTGCCAGCCTGAAGCGAGCATGGAGAATATAAAAGGGAAATTCAATTAGTTAACCAAAAACGGATTGAGCAAAGTGAAGGGGCAGCTGGTGGCAGCTTCCAGGCTTTGATTTGCAAGAGAGATGCCTTGCTCCAGCACGGGCTCCTTGCACTGGGTGAATGTGTCAAAGGAGAGAGCTTCCTCGCAGTGAGGGGGAGGCATTTCCCCTCCCCGGAGTAATTCTCTGCTCTTCAATCATAATGGAAGTCCCTTCACCAGGTGGGAATCCCAGGCTTTTTCTCTCCAAATCAGCTTGGGACTAATTAAGTGGCCCCAATAGGAAAAAAAAAAAAAAGAGGGCTCAGCGGGCGGGCTGTTGTTCTTTCCCCATAGGGTGGGAGGCTGACGCACTTTCTTATCAGACAACGTGTATGGTACTCAGGATTTAAAAAAAAAAAAAAGGAGGCTTTTGTGACCAGGCTCTAAGGAAAGGAGCTGCATTTTATTTCTATCATAAATCTGTTTTGTTTTATGGCCTGACCATAAAACCTTAAAATGACATTTTAAATCTGGACTCTCTAACATGGATCCGTTTTCGTGGATTGCAGCCAACGCGACCTGCAGGTCCCTGATGTGGGGTTGCCGTTCACACTTGTCATCTTTAAAGTTTGGAGAGGTCACAAGGTGAGGAGCTAGAATGGTTAATTTCTCAACTTTGCTGGAGGTCAGAAATCACCAAACCTTTACAACGCAGCAGTCCATTTTGTTAGGCTCATTGACTTTTCAAACAGTGGGTCGGCCAGTGGTTCTCCTTAAGCATCCAAAATATGTTACTAAGGGAGGTTTCGATGTTTAGATGGAGTGAGATGAACAGGTACGTGAAGTGACCCTTCGCAGAATCTGGCAGGACCGATGTGCTGTTGCCTGAGGATTTTGCATCTGACATGGTGGGGTGGTGGGTCCTGCCCCAGCCTGCCCCTGGATCACATGGGAGCCAGGGATTAAATAAATGCCCCTGGCCCGGTGTGGTGGCTCAAGCCTGTAATCCCAGCACTCTGGGAGGCTAAGGTGGGTGGATCACCTGAAGTCAGGAGTTCGAGACCAACCAGGCCAACATAGTGAAACCCCTTCTCTACTAAAAACACAAAAAATAGCTGGGCATGGTGGTGTGCACCTTATAGTCCCAGCTACTCTGGAGGCTGAGACAGGAGAATCACTTGAACCCAGGAGGCGGAGGTTGCAGTTAGCCGAGGTGGCAACACTGCATTTCAGCCTGGGCAACAAAGCCAGACTCCGTCTCAAAAAAAAAAAAAAAAAGAAAAATGCCCCCACCTCTGTCATGCTCTGTCATCTCAGAGAGGGGGCCCCCTAACCCACACCTCCTCAGCACCCCATCTTTTGCTAAGACCACCCTGCTGCCTGGCCTCTCTGCTCTGCATCCCACCTATTAGTTTTGTCAACCTTCCTCTTCCTGATTTTGTGTCAAACCAAAAGAAAACTCTTTCATTTTTGAACTTTGGGAGGACAGAGGTACCCATCCCTCCAGGAGCCACCAGAACCTTGCTAAGTTTTGGGCAAATAAGCATTTCTCATCTCCTTTTTGGCCTTTTATCCCCTTCCACTCCCAGTCCAAGCTTTCCTTAATAGATCTAAACTCCCCAAATCACAGCCTGAGTAGGAGATTTCCTTGTGGGTACTTTCAATTTCTGTTTTTAGCCTTTCAGTAAGAAGTTGTTAACTACCTTGGTAGTTCAGAAAGGCTAGGCTCAGAACACAAAGAGTTTTCGGTACAGCAGTGGAAAAAATACCTCTGATTTATTTCTGCCTAGGTTAAAATAAAACACAAATTAATATATGGAATGACATTGTCTGCCACACCGATGTCAGTGTTCATTGAGAACATGGATCACAGCAAACATCCTAGGTGCTTCCTCCCCCTCCCTTCCAATATATGAGAAGCAGCCTCATTCTTTTACTTTTCCAGTGGCTCTCACATGTTTGCTGTAAGATGATGAAAACCTTCCTTTCATCCAGCCTGCTTCTGGCCCTCTGTTCCTCTTTGTGCTCTGGAAAAGCTTCCTAATTGGGCTCCCTACCTGTGGTCTTTCTCCATTTTAATGTATCATGTAATAATGGCATTCGTTCCTCTGTGTGCCAGGAACCGGGCTAAGCACTTTGCACAAATTATCTCAGTGTGTCTTTACCAGGGCCCTGAGGGCTAGAGATTGTTATTGTGCAGGCATCTATTGATTTTCTTTAATTCTCTC
>NW_012101654.1:656787-676666 GCF_000951045.1 Mandrillus leucophaeus | reverse complement strand
ATGTTTTTAGTGACTTCTTTGAGAAGCTGTACTTATTCTGAACTGCATATTCCCAGGCTTTTTTTTTTTTTTCATAGAAAAATAATCTAATTCCTTATGTGGCTTAATCATGGCAATCACATTTCTACTCAGTTGAATATAATCCTGACACGCAATCCTTCAAGGCTAAATTCCAATGCTACATAATGTATGAAGACAACCACTCTCATCTAAGTCATCATCCTCTCTAACAGGGAATAGGGAAGTAACCTCTTAATCTTTTCTGCTTCGACTTTTCTCACGAACATTTATATTATACATCTTTTTTTTTTTTTTGCTCCACAGCCAGAGTGATACTTTTTAAATATTTACAAGATCTTGACATTCCCAGTTAGCAACCCAATCCTCCAATGACATCCCATAATCATGCTTAAAATAAAACCCAACATCTCTCCATCTATGACAAGGCCCTGCATAAACTGAATCTTGCTTATATTCTCCCCTGCCACTCTCCCCACCCCTCTCTCTCTCTCAGTTCCTTGAATAATCCAAATATATTCCAACACCAGATTCCTCATACTTGTTCCCCCTTTTCAAATATTGGAACCCTCACTCCCTCAATTCCTTCAGGTCTCTACTTAAATTTCAATCCGTAGTGTCTTCCTTGATTATCTCTTCTAAAAAACTATATGAAACTTCACTCTTTCTGCTCATACAATATTATTTTATAGCACTTAGCATTACACCTATTTATATTATATTATATTATTTATTCACATATTTATTAACTGTCTTTCTCATTAGAATGTGAGCTTCATGAATCAGGGATTTTGGCTGCATTCTCCACCACAATATCTCTGGCATTTAGAACAGTTCTAACACATAGTAGGTGGTTAATACATAATTGAGAAATACATAATTGAAGGGAAGGAAGGAAACATGGAAGAAAGGAAGGAAGATCACAGATCTTGGTTAGGGATTTAAAATAGTCGGTGTTCCTTAAGTGAGAGAAAATGAAGGACTGATTTAGGAACTGCTATTCCTCTGAGAATGTTTTCCTAAGAATAAGTGACAATTACTTGAGATAACATCTCCCTGGATTCCTCCTTACATCAGAAGATGGCAAAATCACTAAAGCATGTTCTGTCCACACCTTGCTCTGACAGTTACTAGAGGGAGTGGTGTTAATGTTGCCACAGCAACGGTACATCTTATGTCAAAGCTCCAGCTTACTTTAGATGTGGTAGCTGGTTTAAAAAGTTTTCTTGGGGATTCAAATATATATGTTGCTTTTGCTTTCCGATTTTCTTAACCAGTTGCTTATTGTTAATCACGAACTCTACATGTAGTGCTGACACTGCTTTTGAACTCTGTCCCTTCGAGAGAGGACTAAAGAATGCACTGGCATTTGCATGCAACGGTGCTGCATGTGTAAATGCTATCATACTTCTTGTGCCATTGATCTCAGATTGGGAAGACAAGCTTTGTAAAATACTAAATAGAAAACGACTGTGTTTCTCCTTGTGGCACCTGTTTCTCGCCAAGGCTCACACAGCCCAGCATGCTCTGTCTCCACTCTCTTGTTCCTGTTTGGTGTGGTCTGGATACACAGAATATCTTTCTGTCATCTAACACACCGTATTGCTTCCCTCTGTGAGGTCTTTGAACTTTCTGTTTTCTCTACTCAGACACGCCCAGACATTTTCTTAGCTTACTTCTTTCCTTTCTTCATTGCTATGCTCAAGTAGCACATACTCATGTGCTATTTGACAACCCACCCTAAAATGTTTGAAAATTTCAACTCTTGCCTGCCCCCACCCTTTTACTTTCTCTTCGTGATCATCTTTGTTTTTCCTTATAATATTGTTTACTACCTGCTACTATGCTTATATTTATTCACTTACTTGTCTTCTTCATGAGAATGTACACTCCAATATGGGAGGGACAACTTTGTTTTGTTAACTATGTATGAATAATATAGAGTTCTATAACCATTTATTTATCCATTTAACAGTGGGTGGACACTTGGGTTTTGGCCAGACTGGGGCTCTATTACAAAGCTGATAATGACACTTATGTCCAGGTCTTTGTGTTTTACCTCCAGGTCTTTGTGTGAACTTACATTTTCATTTCTCTTAGATAAATACCCTGCAATGAAATTGCTCTGTTGTATGGTAAAGGTATTTATATTTATGAAAAACTGCCAAACTGTTTCCCCAAATTCTTCTACCATTTTGCATTCCCACCTGCAATATATGAAAGTTCAAGTTGTTCCACGTCTTCATCAATCCTTGGAATTTCAGTCATTAACTTTAACCATTCTAATAAGCGTAAAGCACTATTACACTGAGGTTGAAATTTGCATTTCCTTGACCACTAATGATGTTAAACATCTTTTTTTGTGCTTATTATTTGTATATATTTTTGAAGAAACATCTGTACATATCTTTTACTCATTTTTATTGAATTATCTTTTTCTCAATGTTTATTCAGACTCAGTGTAAGAACAATCACATAGAAAACATTCCAGTACATTTTATAAGATGGTTGCTGAAATTACACACCTTATGTTATTCACACATAGATCCTTGTACAAGGAAAATTTTTCTCTCCTAAATAGGGAGTATGAGATTTTCCATTATGAAATGGGAATTGTATTCTTATCATATTTCCAATTTTCCTTTGAACAATGGGGGTTAGTTCAGTGCTGAATTTAACACTTAATCACAGGAATTATGTTATTTTAGGTTTTTAATATATGTGTTCACTTCCTGACATGCTTCTCTGTTTTTCTATTAAATACTCATGTTTTTATTATGTATCTGCTTTTAATTCAAGCAGATTCACATTTCTCTTGAAAGTAGATGACGTATATCTCAGTTTCTACACATTCGAGTACGGACAATGATGCTTCTGATCCAACTCACAGGGATGCTAGAAATCTCATTAGTGTCCTGGCATTGTTCAGACATTTTTGGTTTCTTGGATTAGTTTAATCCAAAATAGCCTTTCTACAAAGTAATTATTTTCCTGTGTTTTTCCAAATACTTTTTACCTTGAAGATACACAAGTATTTATACTGATAGCAGCTTTCTCATTGTAGTAGTTTTATGCTATTTTATGAAAATATGACATAATTTTCTAAAACAGAATACATAAACTTGTTTTTTTTTTTTTTTTTTTTTGAGCTCATATCTACCTTTACCTGTGTTTTTGATGTCAGGAACCACATTTTATACATGTTTGCACTCCTTATGACCCCGAAAGATCTCCCTGTGCATAGTAAGGTATTTAATCAATGTTGCTTAAAAAAGTGCTAGATAAAGGAGTGGCAGGAATTTTAAATTTTTGTACATCATTTATTTATTTATTCAGACAAGCATCCATCTCTTATAGGGCAGACATATGTGAATTGCTTTTGGGGACCTGAAGAGGGACATAGGACTGGAAGTTGCAGCAATAATGTTTTCCAAATGTAGTTTTCTTTCTAGAAATATCATGTCCACTTAGTGATCAAACAAATGAAATTAAGAGAATGAACATGATGAGGAAATGGAGTGGCCTGGTGGGGAGGCCATTGCTGGAGAAGAGCTGGCGGGGGGATGGTGAGCTCGAGAAACAGAACTCTCCATTTGGAGGGGCCCTGGAGTCTGCAGCTGTACTGAGCTCTCCTGGAGTTGAATATCAAGGGTTAATTTGCCATAATAAAATCAGCATGAACACCGCCAAAGAGGCCTGAGCAGACCCTCAAGTAAGTAATTAATTCTGGCTGCTTTCCGCTCTCTAGCTTTCATCATCCTTAATGTTATCTAATTGTAAAATTATTCTTCAAACCTTCCTACTATAAAGGAAGAAAATGCCCAGATCTAGCCTGCTTTTCTTGAGGGCATGGGTGCCTCCTGCATCTTGGTGGAAGTACCCAAGATGCTACTAATTAAGGATGTGTGAACACTTGAAAACTTTTGATCAACTTTCATAAAATAGCCTACAAAGGAGTTCTAGAAAAGCTTTTCTCATGTGCACTGAGATTTCCTTTGGAGGGAAGCACAGGGTTTTCTCCACAGCTCCTCTGACCTTGAGACCCTCACAGTGACTCTGTGGGATTCTGAGACAGGGATGCACCTCTATTAGTCTGTTGTCACATTGCTATAAAGAGCTACCTGAGACTGGGTAATTTATAAAGCAAAGGCTGGGTAATTTATAATTGACTCACGGTTCTGCAGGCTGTACAGGAAGCAAGGCTGGGGAGGCCTCAGGAAACTTATAATCATGGTGGAAGGAGGAGGGGAAGCAGGCGCATCTTACATGGGTGGAGAAGAAGGAAGAGAGAGTGGGGGAGGTGCTATGCAGTTTTAAACAGCCAGATCTCATGGGAACTCACTCTCACAAGAACAGCAAGGGGGAAATCTGTCCCCATGATCTAGTCACCTCCTACCAGGCCCCTCCTCCAACACTGGGGATCACAATTTCATATGAGATTTGGGCAGAGACACAAATCCAAACCATATCAGTACCTAAAAGGCAAGAAGGAGCAGAGCAGAGAGAAGTTCCTGGCCTGGCCCCTAGTTACTGCTGCCACTGGGGATGATACTGAGAAAAGGGTTGGGGACCGTCCCACCTCACAATCTGCTGAGCCTCCCAATGCCAAGGGCTTTTAATTCATGGCAATGCAGCTGGATACACTGAATTTTCACCTTTAAAGGACACGTTTATCCTGTATGTCTTTCTCCTTAAAACAACAAGGTTTTGCAAGCAAAGTCATTTCTCGATTCACAGCCATGGCAAGGGAAACCAAGCTGTCTTTTCCATTGTGATTACCTGCCCAGGCTTCAGGTCTTGGGGTCACTAGGTAGCCTTAGCAACCTAAGTGCAATGTACTATTAAAATAATGACCATTTCTCCAGTCTAGTTAAAAAATAGAAGAAACAGCCTTGGATGGCATCCTGGTCAGGGGGGAAATATCTCATGTGTCTCTGGGGTGAGATATAAAACTGAGGGCTTGACCTCTTTTGGCCATTAAAGACCTTTGAGTCCTCTCCTGTCTCTTTGTTTCCTACAAGAGTAGTGGTAGTATTAATTCTGTGGCTGGCTAAATTCTAACTGGGGTAATTATACTGTCACCCTGTATTTCCCTGGAGATTCAGTTAGAAAAGTTACTCTTTGATCATGCTCTTAAATCCTACTGTGCTAGGCTTTGTAACATGGCAGGTGAAGAATGGCTATTGGATTCCACATGCCTCCCTCCGCTGGGTGAGTGATGCTAATTCTATGTACGTGTTCTGCTGAGTGCTTGGGGATCCTTCTAGGGGGAGCTGCTGCAGTAAGCATGAGCTATTATTAGTCTACTCTCAAAAAAAGAACTTGTTGTTCTAGGCTATATTCCTTAGGAAATTTTTAGTCAAAACTCCAGACAATTAGCAAAATAATGGAGAAGATTGCTAGAGGTATGAATTTTGTGATACATGTGTCTATATGTATCTTTACAAATACATGATAAAATACACATATATGTGCACACACACAGATAAAAATAAATTGCTTTCCACATATAACATGTTTGATCCTAAATATCCTGAGCAACCTATTGGGTCATTGTCGTTTACTTTTATATAACATCTCCCAGGCTGACACAACCAGTGAAATGGGGGTCTTGGAGGAGCTACGTAGGCTGGGCACCTTTCAGGTGGTTTTGATTTAGAGCCAAAAATTATGACTGAAGATGCTTTAAAATTATTGTAAAGGAATCATGGAAACAGTAATTATAGGCTTCAGGGAAACTCCTCAAATGCTGAATTATTAAACTCTTATAAAAAACAACCTAAATACAGAGAGTGTGCACAGCTTAAGGGCTTCATGTGTCCTAAGCACTTAAATCAAACGTATGGCTGAATAAGGAGCCATATACGTAACTCCATGCTTAGAGCAAGACACAACTACGGAGGAAATTTTAGGGCAAACCTAATCATATGAATGCTTGTATTTTTTAGTCTCTTCTTTTGTGCCTCCTCTTACCTTATATTTATTTTGGTAACTAAATTCAAAGAAATATGTTTACAGTTTTTATAATCCTATGTGGAAAAAAATCTAAATGTGTATTAAGAAGGGATTATTGTCAACATCAGACTATACGGCAGACATGATCTTGTAGAGCACCATTTGTGATCATGGAAAGATGCTAAATAAGAAATCTGGATACAAAATCCTAATTTATATAGTTCCTAATTTATATAATTTATATGATTGTACACGTTTGTGAAAATATGTATTTCTGAGTGCATGTTGTGCAAGAAGTAATTCTGGACATCTACACCAAATCTAACAGTGACTGCTTCCCGGGGGTTTCATTTTGATCTTTTTTTTAGTTTTGGTGAACATTGTAAGTTATGTTTTATAATTAATGTCAAATGAGTTATAAAGGGTCACTGAAAATTAATGAACAACAAGACCAAGAGAAAAACATGTAATCCTGACCGCAAGGTACACTAGTACAACAGCTTAGGAAAGAAGAATTCACTTTATAGAGTTCTATCAACTATCTATTGTAAAAGTCAACGCAGTGGACCAGTTTATTTAAAATACAGTATTTTGTTGGTTAGGGGGAAAAAGTTGCTGAAAAATTTGCTGTGAGATGATACCTGTCACATAAATTTAAATTCTGAAGTTTTCAGCAGAAATGTCAGCAAAAGCCTCTAACTTGATGTACCATTTGATGACCAAGAGACCGACGTCCCTCCCACAGGAGACCTGCGTGGTGCTGTGGCTGCAGGTGATTAGCCCCTCTTGGAGTCAGGGAGCCTGAGAAGGACCCAAGAGGGCCAAGGCAGAGAATGCAGCGGCCATTTGGGGGCCCAAAGTGTTTGGGGACCCTGCCACTCCTAATGCTGCTGATACTAAATAATAAATGAAATAGCAAAGAAACAATAAAATGTTAATCAAACACATATCACTACAGAGAATCTTATCTAAACTTCTTTGAGAGACCAAATAATATTTTCAAGTATTACCTTGTAGAATATCCCATTAATCTGAGTCTGAAAGCAGCTAGGATTGTTGGATTTCAATGTGTGCTTACTGTGTGTCAGGCATTCTTCCAGGAGCATCACATATATTCACTCATGCAAAAGTCACAGTGAGTCTAGGAGGTAGATGTTGTTATTTTCCAGATACAAACACTAGGGCACAGGGGAATTAAGTCATTTGCCCAAAGTTAGATACCTAAAATAAATGCCAGAGTCAAAATAGAAGCCGTTACCTTTTCACTCATGTGAAGCACTCATACATTCCACTATCATTCTAGAAATTGCTGAGAATAGTCTTTACAGATTTTTCTGAAATTCTGTATCTTTATGTATGAAAGAAGTCCTATATGTCAACTTCAGCATGGTGAACATTGCAGCAAAGACTTGTGTAAGCGTTGGAGGAAGTATGAACTCTTTGTCATTCTTAGTTGAGTGGACCCTTAGAGACTAAGCAGGCTATGGTTATTGGCTACAGAAACATCATATTCATATCATCCCAATTTCTTTCTGCAAAAACTGAGATGGATGTAAGTACTTGTATAGGCTTCCAATCCATTCTTCCCACCTTTCTAAGCCATGGCTACCGCCAATAAAATGAGCATGTTTTCCAAATAATAAAAACTAAACACATGATCTGATGAATTATTTTCTCCACGTTTTGAATTTATGTATATGTATAACTATAGACTGTTTAATTTTATATCATATAATTATTTATAGAATGTTATAGAAACACATAACGTGGTTTTCATATGTAAAATGGATTGCATTTATTAAAAACAATAATATTGCATGAAATATAAAATGACCCTGGAAAAATTTCCAGCATATGATTATCAGACATTGAGGAGATATTATTCATTATGCAGTAGGGTTGGAGGATATATTAATAGCTGGCATTAGCCTTCCCCTTGTAAAAAAAATATCTTTACCGGGAAATGATCTGGATGGATCCTTCTTGGGAAGGTGAGAATCAGCTGTGATAACCAGCAAAGGGGTTCGCTGCATAAGACCGAAGAAGAAGTGGATTTGTTTTACATCTCAAATGGAGGGGAAAAGATGATGACTGCTCCTGAGCATGAGGAAAGAAGATAGAGAAGCCAAAAAGATAAATCAATTCTGAGACTGCTCAACCCGGCCTTGCCCTGGGAATCTTTATGAAGTCTGTATTCTTAAATATGCTTTGCGTGGGTTGAGATATTTAAAAAATTCAAAGTGGCTGAATGAAACACTAGTGTCAATCAGAGCAGAACAGAAAACAGACCTGAAGAAGCAGAAGCCCAGAGAGTAGAGGAATCCGTGAACAGAGTTGACCTTACCCTCACCTTGCCTTGGGAATTCAGAAATATGAGGGAAGGTCTTAGGTAATGGAATTAAGTATGTACAAGAGTGAGAAGATTTGAGGTGAGAACACCTAGCATTTAAGGGTAGCGAGGCCCATATGATATTTGAATTACATTTATAAAGACATTTTGTTTGGATCTTTGCAACATTTAACATACAACATAGGATGAAGAAGAATCTTTATTCCATGGCTTGGTGGTTTAAGTTTGTATGATTTCATGGCTTCTGTATACAATAAAACAAAGCACCCCGCTTATGAGCAGAAAGAAGTTTGGTCACAGTTGGAATGATTTTTTTAGGTAATTGGAATTTTGCTTTATAAAAGAAGCATGTACTTAGCAATATGGCTTCGTTACGTCACAATCCTGATGCTAAATAGGTTCCTAGACTAATCATTGCAGTACAATGGTCAACCTGGATTTCAGCTATAAATTGCAAGCATAATATGTAACAGATAATAGATATATTAATGGCACAAGTAAGTTCTATACCTCCTCCGTCTTTCAAATAGTCCTTTATTTTCTCTTTGAAAAAATTCTCATTTTCTTTCTCTTATCCCCTTTTTTCTTTCTCTCTCCTTCATTAAACTATAGCTGTTTAGATTAATAAGAGACATCTTGTAATAGGAGATATAACCAGTGTGAGCATAGGACCACATTCCAAACAACTTGACATTTGGTGGATAGACTTGATCTCAGTGTTAACAGAGCCATATGGACAGGACTAACAGCCACCGGTGGCTGCTGGACTCAGAGGATATTAGGAAAATCCAAAGAGGTATTATCTCTGCTTCTTTATATCTCACTCATTCCAGTTCACTATAATTTGTTACCATCCTGAAGCACTCAACTATCAACCCTAAAGAATATCATTGGCATCCTAATTACCAATCACAATGGCAAATTTTCATCTTTATTTTACTTGACATCAAATTTAACAATACAGCAATTCCCCCTTGTCCTTCAGGGATATGTTCCAGGGTTCCCAGTGGATGCCTGAAACTGCAGGTGGTACTGAGACCTGTACATACTGTTTTTTCCTATGCATACATACCTATCATAAAGTTTAATTTATAAATTAGGTACAGTAAGATATTAAACAACAAAATAGAACAATCATAACAACATATTATAATCAAAGTTATGTGAATAGTTACTTCTGTAATTTTCCACTTAATATTTTTTGACCACTGTTGATTTCGAGTAACTGAAACTGAGGAAAGAGAAACCATGGATAAGTGAAGACTACTGTATTGATCTCTCCATTTCTTTATCTTATCCTGAGTTCCAAATGAGACTATTCTTGTTTGGTTTTTATGTTGCTAACCATTTGCCTTAATCTCTTTTGATGGTTACTTCTCTTTTCTGTGATCTAATGTATTATTCTGTCTTTAGCTGTCATTCCCAAAACACTATCTCTATTTTAAAAATACCCCCAGACAGAATATACGAGTCTACTAGATCTCTCCAACTAAGCTATTTACTCTCAGTGTCTCTCTCCTGCTCTCTAACCCCTCACATCAAATAAGTCATCAAGTTATATTTATTCTACTTTAGCAATGGTTCTTACCTTAATTTTATCTTATATGCTAGAATATAGTCACCCTTTACTTTTTTCATAAAACGTAGTAACAGCTTCTAAATGATGCCCCTGTTCACTCTTCCATACCATCTTCCATACAATGAGAAGGTTTCTTTCTCACATTGTGGTAGACTCTCACATTGGTGGCTCCTCAATGAGTTGTGTCTCCCAGAAGTCATGCCCTTGAGTAATCACAACCTACATTGACTCTGGGGTTGACCAGATGACTTGCTTTTACTAATCATGTATTAATAATAATGATGCAACTGGAGATTTCATAAGTGCTGGAATGTCTGGGATCGTCTCCTAGAAGTCTTCCCTTTTGAATTCCAGCCACTATGCTGTAAGGAAGATGGTTTACGAGTGACTGTTGGAGGAAGAGGGGCTGTGTGGGAAGAATGAGGCAACTCAACCAATAGCCAGCACCAAGGCCCCAACATGAGTGAGGCATCTTGGATTTTCAGCCCCGGCTGAGTTCCCAGCCGAATGCAGCTGCATGGGAGACCCCAGTTGACCTGACACGGAGAACTGCCCTGCTGCCCATTGAATCGTTACAAATTGAAAATTGCTGTTATTTTAAGCCTCTAAATTTTGAAGTGCTTTGTTATGCAGTAATAGAAAACAGAAACATCATGCGTAAGCTTAAAATCCTTTGTTGGTTTCTAATTTACCCAGAGTGAAGTTGAAATTCCTCCCGATGTCATATCATCCAGGACACAACTTTTGTAGTCCTGTCTCCCATCCTTCCTCTCCTCAGACCATTCACTCCACTGTCCTCAAGTGGTTCGTTGTGACAGTGCACAGCAATGTCTCCTGTGTGACAACGCTCCACCACTTTCTCATGTGGTCGATGCCTCGCCCTTCAAAACCGTATTCAACTTCTTTATGACTTCTTACAGGCAAAGCTAGTCACCGACTCTCCTATGCTCTTGTAGCACTTAGTCTTTGCCATTTCTTTACGGCAATTAACATGTTTGTTTGTGTTAGTTTTGATTTCGTATTTGTTTATGTATTTGTTTCTCCAATGGAACTTAGAGATTACATCATCTAGTCCTCACTGACCTCTCTGGCATTAGTTTTACTTTCCTACTCTGGATACTGTAGCCATATTGAATCATTTTCACTCTCCCTGGGGCATCTTCCAGTCTTGTCCTTCCCCCACCCCTCACCCACATTTCTGTTTTCTACACCTCTCCTCAACCACCACTTTCTCTCTTGGGCATTAACTTCTTCAGGGCTTCCTTTCCTAACCCTTCAGTACTGTAGCACATGTTTGTCAACTAAAGAAAGAAACTGATGCAAAATTAATACAGAGTTTATTTAGGCCAAGATTGAGGATTGCAGCCTGGAAACACTTCCAAGTTACTTGGGATGTGATCTGGCAACAAACAAGAGTCTTGAGTTTTTAAAGAAAAAAGAACGAATAAGGAGGGCAGGTGATGACAAAAGTTGTTTTCAGGAATTCTCATTGGTCTATGAAAATAACATTGATTAGCGATTGGCTAATTGTTGAATTATAGAGTATGCATTGTTGAACTATAGAGTATGAGTTATGGTGTCCAGTATATGTAGTGTATGGCACTGAGAAGATAATTTATGTCTGTTTGGCATCAGTGTAGAGCCGGCAGAGCAAGTAGCTTCAAGAGGTGATTACCTAGCTCAAGGGTGAGTGAGAGGGGACTGCTGTCACTTTTCCACACCTCTTGGGGGGTCGATCATTTAAAGGGGATTAATGTTTCTCAGACAGAGTTTCTTTTCTCATACTCCCTCCCTCTATAAACTACACTCATAGCAACTCTATTTACCTACAAAGCTCACTTTTTCTTAAATGTCTCTTTATCTGCACTTCCCAGGAGAATAAAACCTCTTAGAATCAGAGAACAATTCTTTTTTACCCTTGTGTCTAGAACAAGACCTAGTACAGAGTGTGTACTCAAGAGACATTTTCTTCAACAAAGGAACAAATGAGTGGCTGAATGAATAAGTGGCTGTTCTTTATGTATGCCAACCACACATCCTGGCTTTTTAAGGACAGTTATATTTTCAAATGCTCCATGCCAGAGTCTCTGCATGCACAATTGTACTTGCCAAATTTTGGTTGAGAAAAATAAGATCCATGTACCTATAAGAGTAAAGCATATCAGCAATATTGCCGTTCTTTATTTAGACTATTCACTTAATGTAGGCTAAACTTGCATTAACTTTTATTAGCAGCCCTATCATACTGTTAGCTTATAATGAAATTGTGGTCAAATAAAATCCCCAGGTCTCTTTCACATGAACAATTGTCAAAATGTATAAACAAACTGGTTGAATTAATAGCTGGGAACAGCTAATAGGGAAACCCTACTGCTTAAAATGCAATTCTTTCCGGGCCAAATGTTCACCCATCTTAACAGTAATTGCACAATGCATTTCAGCGAAGACCTCATTAAAACTTCATGCTCACCTGTGTGCAAGCAGCACTGAGGATGCATATGGGTTAGGGCAATGGCCAGGTGATTGCCTCCTGGGCTTGCCCAATTGTGAATTTCAGTTAGAGCCACAAAAGTCTGTGCCTTTGTGCCATGATTTATTATAGGGAGTTTGTATCCCAGGGGAGTTCAAGCAATTCAGAAGCAGCGGGAAGAGACAGGGAGGCAGGTGAGCAAAGAATTGAGTGACTGTGAGACGTATTGTGACACCTTGTTAATTATTAACTCTGGCAGCAGGTTGTCAAGTTAACCGGAAGGGGAGGGTGGACCTAATTAAGTATCCAAACAGCATTTCTAAAGAGCCGATATGGTCCAGAAACATTTTCCATGGGGTTGGGCACAAATAAGTTGTCCATCTTGAGTCCAGGGGAACCTGGTTATATTCCAAAAATCCTTGTGATTGTATTCCAGAAATTTAAGCTGTGCATATCTGCACTCATTGCCTGTTGGAGGTGAGGCATGTGCATCGAGTTGTCTCCAGTAGAGGATACATAGTAGGTTTGATGGCCAATTTTTAACCCAAGTCAAGATGAATGGCACATAGAGAAGAAGAAAGGCATACTTATTCGGACTACATTAGGGGTACTTGTTTAAATCACTTTTCTGTTCAGTATAAAGTCATTGAGAGAGCACCCTATGACATACTTTGTAAGGATTCAACTATTAAGTGACTCTTCTCCAGGATAATTGTGGAGAAATTCTACTACATGTCAGACAGAATGTCTGACATGTAGTAGACCCCTTGAATAGATCAAGGGGAATCAAAATCAAGAAGCTGGGTGAATAGAAAAATGCAGCCCTGATATGGTTTGGCTCTGTGTCCCCACCCTAGACTCATCTTGAATTGTAATCTTTACATGTTGAAGGAGAGACATGGGGGGAAGTGATTGGATCATGGGGGCATTTTCCCCATGATAGTAAGGGAGTTCTTATGAAATATAGTTGATAAGGGTCTGGTATTTCCCCTGTGCTCTCTCTTTCCTGTCACCTTGTGAAGAAGGTGCTGCTTCCCCTTCTGCCATGATTGTAAATTTCCTGAGACCTACCCAGCCATGAGGAACTGTGAGTCAATTAAACCTCTTTTATTTATAAATTACCCAGTCTCAGGTAGTATCTTTATAGCAGTGTGAGAATGAACTAATATAAGCCCCTGGGAGGAGGCAGAGAAGAAAGGGCCCCTGTGGGGTGCACAGAGAGAAAGATTTTCCCCTGCAGTTCTGCTTGGGGGGCTCTCTATGATCCCAGAGGTGCTGAGGATCCCACAAAGTTCTTGCTTAACCAAGTTACCTAACCTGGCTTCATCTTGGATCCACATGTGTAAGATAAAGAATACCTACTTCACTGAGTTGTCATGAAGATTAAATGATGTAACATAAATTAATTTCCTAGGCAACCCTTTTCTCCATAGCAGGAGCTCAATACATAGCAGGTACACTATCCATGCCTCCCTTTAAGCCAGGTAGGGACCAACAAGTTGGAGGACTCTCCCAGAAGAGGACTTATCTTAAGATGTCTGGAGACTGCTTCTTGAGGCAATCAGAGAGCTTTAGGTTGTGTAACGTGCTTGGCCAGGTGCCATGTGACCTTTCTGCAGTATCTCTGTGTGGGACTACCCCAGGTGTGCCTTTTACAGCTGGAATCAGCCCTTCACATAGACTGTGATGCGAAGGATGCCTCCTACAGCTGTGCAATGTACACTCTGCAGAGAAAAATGTCTACTTGAGCACCTCTTACAAATTACTCTGTTTGTAGATTTTATTTTTCTGTTTATGAAAGCGAAATGTAACATATATATTTATATTGAAAGTGAAATGTTCTCTCTCTCTCTCTCTATATATATATATATATAGATAGATAGATAGATATATAGATATGCATGCCTCGGGAAGTTCAGAAAAGCCGAATAATTCAACTGACTTAGAAACAACTCTTCTTATATCATTAACATTTTGGTTTTTTTCTTTTTATATTTATCTCAGCCTATTTGGGGGTTATATACTCCTTTTCCCCCTTTAGTCTTAAGTTTAATTTAACCAAAAATGGAACTAACTCTTTAATCATTAAGAATAAAGGAAAATCCTTAGTGATTCTCTGTGTAGGATGAAAAACTTGGCAATGTTTTCTTCTTTCTGTTTCTTCATCATTCCCTTGTCTTTCTGACATAATCTGAAGTATTAGTTAGTTACTGTGGGGATTTTACATAGTATGTCTTCTCTATAAGATTTATTATTTTGATATTTACATGTCATAAAGTGAAATTAAATTTTTAAAGAAAAAGAGACAGAACCTAAAGAACCTCCACTGTGACAGCTTTAGGACCCACAAGGAGAAATCATGCATTAACGAAACAAAACAACCTAAAAAAGTTTTGATGAAAAATTGGAGGCTGATCTGATAACTTTGAAGCTGTATGTATCTCTGTGAAATGCAGTGATATTCAAATTTGTGCAGTTTGAGGAAAAAACTTGAAATTTATTTGTTCGTTGTGTTGTTAATCCTTCCTTCTCACTCAGTATCACCAAAAGAGTTACTGAGTAGATGTTGCCAAGTGGGGCTCAACTCTGAATATTAAAAATAAACTCCTACAATGCTTTACAGTTTGCAGTATACACTTATTTAATTGATTCTCTGTAATAACCTTTGAAAGTTAAGGATTGTTGCATTCATTTTTACATAGGAGGACTCTGAGACCTAAAATGGCTGAGTTATTTTCTCAAGGCCACCCCACTAGTTAGTGGTAGAACTTTGATTTTTGAGTCTTCTCCAAGCTGAGATGCTTCCAGGGCAACCAGCCCATTTGCCTGAAAGAGCAGGAAGGCCCCTGAGCTCCAGCTTAGGGTCAAGGTTGTGAGTTGTTTTCCACATGCTGGTCTTTAACTGAAGAAACTATAAACTTCATACCTTCACCACAGGTTCCAGGTCCTATTCTTCCTCTTAACAAGGAAAGTCAATGGGTTTATATCATTGTTGTCCAAGAATAAATTTACATTC
Source organism: Mandrillus leucophaeus (assembly GCF_000951045.1). Classification (NCBI taxonomy): domain Eukaryota; kingdom Metazoa; phylum Chordata; class Mammalia; order Primates; family Cercopithecidae; genus Mandrillus; species Mandrillus leucophaeus. The sequence continues at coordinate 661,278 of NW_012101654.1, read as the reverse complement.
TTTTCTCCCTTGCATTACTTTTGAACTGCACTGAACACATCTACACACAAGTTCACTCTTCTTACAGAAAAATAGCACATCAATACAATATTTTGATTTTGTTTCCTATTTAAACTGTTGAAGCAGAAGAATAAAGAAGTTGAATTGTTTCTTAAATTGATAGAATGGAGCCCCACAGAGTGCATTTATCTCAGTTTGATATGTGCCAGAGGATTTAAAAAACATTTTTAAAAATACCTAATTTTTTTACCATAATTTTCTTTCTTCCATCCTGTATGCACCACAGTTTTTGCTGTCACTGAAATGGGTTCACTCATCCAGAGTCTCCCTGTTATTACTTACCAAGGCCATCAGCGTTCTATAAACACAGTGATGATACTGCTATTTTTGGAATGTACTTAAGAATCTTGATCTAAGTCTCCTCTAAAGGATAAGAAACAGAAACCCAAGAAATCTGGTATTGTCTTAACAAACTATCCCGTTATTAAAAAATTAAGATGAAAAGGAAAATAATAACTTATTCACTACGAGAGAATATAGGAAATAATATTCCAGTTCAAAGCAAAAAACATGAAAATACAATCAAGATAATTTTGAGAAATCTGTTATCACCCTCTATGTTATGGAACTAGTAATCTACCTAAATTTAGGGTTATAGCCCAAGTTTAGTCTTTCTATCATATTAATTGATTTCCAGATCTATTTTCAATGGATCCTGTCATTGTTGCTCTAATCTGAGAAACAGGAAATGGAACTATAGGTCTCCATGCTTTTCTAAAGTGTTTTTTTGATCTTCTGATATTACAGGTAATGAAAGTCACCCAGCATCATTGCTTTTTCAGTAGGAGGTAAAATTTAACCTATAATGGAAAGTGTTTACTGAAACTGAGGATTTTGTTAGGTTAGGAAATGGTTGCTGCTGAAAATAGATACATTTTAAAGGAACTAAACTATTGTAAAATACTGTACTTTCAAATCCTTTGGAATACAAAATAGTAAGCTTTTCAAATGCACCACTATGCATAGTTTGCTACATAACCCATAACTGGAACCTTTTGATTTATGTATAAATAAAAATATTTGTAAATTGTATTTATATTTTTGCGATTAAGGATAAATTTTATCAATTGATCACCGCCTCATATTTTTTCCTTCTGTGAGATAATATAAGCATATTTTTAGAGATACTGTAAATCTGCTGAAGTTCCTTGCTTAACTAGATTTCTCCCTAGAGATTAAGGGACATTAACCTTTGTTAGGCCCTTACCATGTGTCAGGCAATGAGCTAGGTGTTCTTTATACATTACTTCATATACATTTCACAACCTTTGTGTGAAGGAAATACTATACTTCCCATTTTGCAGATGAAAAGACTGAGCCTTAGATTAGTTAAATAATTAGACCCCAAATCAAGCAGCTAGTAAATGGCTGAGCTGGCATTTGACCCGGTTTTGTCTGCTGGAGAAACCTGCCTTCATTTCTTTTCTTCTACATCAAGGTTCTTCTAAATTCCCCATGAAAGCCGTTAGTTTCAGCAAGTCGGCTGACTACTTCCTTTTCTTACCAAGCCCCTACTGCAAGTTCATATCCCTCAATCTATCAGTACCAAAACACTTCATTTTAGGACTCCTCTGGAGCCCTGGGGAGAAATCAGGGGGTGTTAGCATGCATTTAGGGGAAGTACTACATTTACATAGCTACTGATTACATTTACATTTCCTCACCTGTCATTCTAGCCTCTACCCAATCAGATCGTATAGCAAACACCTAAGAGGAGAAGAGTGTGTAAAAGAACCCACCCAATTTGTGTCTTTTAAAGTAACTAACCCATCTTTTATAATTTGCAAAAAGAAAAACCAGAACAAGAATCCTCAATTCTGCCATTATTTCTTACTTTGTATTCTGTGGGTACTACATAAAAAAACTATACATTTGCTGTGTTAGTCAATAAGCTTGAATAGGCAGAAATAGGCAGTGCTTTCGATATGTCCTCAAATCATAAGAATCAGTGCCATGCCACACTAAATGGAATCCGATTTGTCCTTTAAGGGGACTATTGTGACCAGTCTGGGTCAGAATCAGGATCTTAGCCTCTTTGGGCAAATTAGGGATCTATGGTTCATAGCCTCAGTGTTCAATCTGCAAAGAGACCATGGTAATACCCCATAGAGTGGGAAAAGAGCAAGCATGTAACACGCTCAGTGCAGACTATAGCTGAAAAAATGCCAGTCACACCAAGGGTAGCAGAGTCCTTTCCTGCCAAGGTGTGCTATGACGGTCAACGGTTTTATGTCCTCAATCTCACGGTGCCCTCATTTTCTGGTGATTGGGAGCAGGCTCTTTAGTATTTATCTCCTTGTTAATTGAATGACTAGTTCTGGATAATGGATAATTCTCAATTTTCTATTTTTAGAAAGTGTATAAATATCTAAATTAGATTTAGGCAAAGTGAGCTGCAGTATTTGATATGCAGAGAACATAATTAGGTTGCTCCGTTTACCTACACGGTCGCAAGCAAACTTTAAGTCATTAATCTGTAAAGGACTTTGATGAACCTTTGAACTAGATAAAAATATGCCAGTCATGGCGAAGTTCTACTCGATTCTTTGAGAACTTTCAAAGGACTGAAAGTGACTAATATATTTGGTTTTATAACATCATCCACCAGCTCTGATCATGCCACTCGGAAATCTTCAGAGGATTCTCACTGCCTCAGAGTCAAATAAAAGGCATTTGGGGTGAGCTAAAAGCACTGCGCCAGGAATCAGGAGACCCTCACTCTGCACTGCGCCAGGACTCAGGAGACCCCCACCCTGGTTCCCTTCTTTCCTTTATCCTCAGTGATCTTGGGCAAGATGGGTAGCCTTTTGGGCCTCAGATTCCTCACTGTTATACTGAATTAAAGATAACAATCCTAGGGTCAGAGAGAGGCTTACGTGCCATCATGTCTGTGAAAGTCCTTCTGAGAAATCCAAGTGTAGGTCTGACGTTAGGCTTGAGCCCCCAGTACCTGGGAACACCCAGACCTGATTTCCCTTCCCAGGTTTTTGTCTCTCAACTTCCCCACACCCTCTCCACTTCCCAAAGCCTCCTACTTTGCACTCCCCGAACCCTCCCTGCCCTGCTGACTGACTGTCTCTGTGCCTCTATCAATATTCTTTCCTAGTACAAGAGTGCCCCAGCCCCCACAGGAACCCATCCATCAAGGACCAGCCCAAATGCTGCCACTTTCGGAAATCCGTCAGCCCAGCTCCCCTCCGCTTCCACAGCATTTCACATTCTATTTCTTAGACTTGCCATATTCTACCTTGCTTCGTGTTTTCACACACAAACGTGCATTTGTTTAGTTTATGCATCATTAAAGTTATCTAGATTTTGACCCTGTGTCTCTTTTTCTCCTGGTTTGGAGAACTCAGCCCACCACTGTGCCACCCATCCTCTTCTTTCTCGCCTGCTTGCGGGCCTGACTCCATCTCACAGGCCTCTTTTTCTGTATTTCAATCTCAACAGAATGTATCTACAGTCTGCAAAGGTGCCCAGGTGTCCCTAGCCCCAACTCACACTGTCCTTGCTTTTCTTTTCTAGTCAATGTTATGAAAAAGCCTTGTATGATGCAGCTTTTGTTTTCTCACCTCCTCACTTCTCAGTGCCTGAAATCATTATCTGATGTCCACAGTGCTCTATGGAAACTGTTCTCTGTCATCGCCACAGTGAACCAACCCCTCTCCTACCTTTTCCTAATAATTGTTTCTCCAATTCATCCTAAATCCGCCTCCCGCCCCGCTGAATACCTCTTCAAGTGTATACATTCTTATGACGTCACTTGCGGAAAACTTGTGTCTAAAATGTATAGACAAGTCTCAAAAAAGAAACTGAAAAAACAACCAATAAACGTGAAAAATAATATTTAACCCTAATAGAAAGCAAAGAAACATAACTTAAGTGAAATCCTTTTTTGAAATCTTTCTTATTCATAAAGTTTTTTAAAAAACTACTCAATACAATTGAGTTTAAGGATAAGCAAACACATTTTGTGAACAGTGATTTAAATGTGAACTGGTGTAATTTTCCAAAATCCTCTAACATTACATGTGCATAACTTCAACCAATTAAATTTTAGTAATACATACTAATTTCTTATTGCAACATTGTTTATAAGAGCTAAAACTTGGTAATAATTCTTTGACAACAGAAAATTGCACACATCCATACAATGAAATATCATGTAGCCACTAAAAGATGATGTACAGTTAGTTGACATGAAAATATTATACAATATATATTTAAGGCCGGGCGCGGTGGCTCAAGCCTGTAATCCCAGCACTTTGGGAGGCCGAGACTGGCAGATCACGAGGTCAGGAGATCGAGACCATCCTGGCTAACATGGTGAAACCCGTCTCCACTAAAAAAGTACAAAAAACTAGCTGGGCGTGGTGGCGGGCGCCTGTAGTCCCAGCTACTCAGGAGGCTGAGGCAGGAGAGTGGCATAAA
>NW_012101654.1:638927-655972 GCF_000951045.1 Mandrillus leucophaeus | reverse complement strand
TATATATATATATGATGGAATGTTCTCACTTTATCTTCTCATGGCCAAATCCCATATAACCTTCTTTGCAGAGGCTTGTCAGGAAGTAATCTTTCCCATCTCTGAACTCATATATTCCTTCATCTCTGTCTCTCTCACAGGATCTATTCCTTTCTTCCTCATATGACCAGACTCACTGACTATTGAGGGCACAGTCCATATCTAAGTCATTTCTGTATTTCTTTCACATGACAGCACCTTCCATAGTCTCTTGAATACATAAGGCCCCACATCAGTGCTCATAGGGTGAACTGACAAATGCATGCACTCCTTCTCTAGGTTATAAATTCCCTGAGGGCAGGGAATCTTATTCTTCTACAATATCAGTATTCACATCAGGGCACTGTTCTCCTGAACATGAAAACAGCTCTGAAGAGCTTAAAGGGAATCAACGTCCGAGTTTTCAACTTTCTCGTGTGCTCATTCCACCGACTGAGAATGCAGGCTTGGGGTGGAAGCGTCAGATACTCCTGACCCTTCTCTCCTTTCCTAATCACCTTCTCCCACTTTACTAAACAGACAGACAGATGAACAAATAAATAAAATGTTTCTCTCACCTATCCTCATTTTTTTGTTTCATTGCCTTAAGATGTAAAAGTCTCATGGGTACCAATGAGAAGGATAGTTTCAATTTTTTCATGTGATCCCATTACTTTTTCCAACCCCTGACTTATATTCTCATGAGAGCAGGGGCTTCTAATTTCACCCACAGGAAAAATTCATGGCTAGGCTCTGTATTCTATCTAACCATCTATTATTGTATCTTTTTCTCTATTCTGCAATTAGAAGACAACAGGGAGATGGTTGTCATGGAATGCCTATTAACTCAGTTCTTTAAACTGAAAAGTGAAATCATATGTTTCAGGCAGAAGGGGAGTCTGACTTGACCGGTGGCTTTGACAAGGAGGGCTCATTTGTCATTTAGTTTATATCGTGGACAGTTCTCATAAATTCAGTGAGCTAAGTCTGAATCCCCAAATGTTGACAAGAATGTACTTGAAGTATGTGATAAAATTTAAAAAATTATTGTGTTAGCAAAGGACTTCTGAAATGAAACTTTACTTTCTTTTTTTTTTTTTTTAACAAATCTTTCTTAGTATAGTGTGTATAAAATATTAGCATGTTTAGCACAAGGTGCCTCCAAGTGAAAGTGTAACTGACTGTAGTCATTTGAATGGTCTCGGTAAAGCTCTTAAGTATACTTTCCAAAGAGAGATGTGTTTAGTATCTGGGTAAAGATAAAATATCCTCTGCAAGTCATGTTTCTTAAAAACTATTTTGTTTCCCACAAAATTGAAGGATACCCCAAACAAGTTTTCAGCTAAGTATGGAAATATTTGATCATAGATCACTTTGTCATATCTGACATATAATTTAGAGGAAGTTCATGGAATTGAGTGACAGTGCTGTAACAAGACTTCCATTCTGATCGACTTATTTATGTCAACAAAATTTTTCAGCATTTACAACTACAAAGGCAAAAATTGAGAATGGATTTAATGCCAGACAATACATAATTCTAGCAATAATAAAAGCATTCATAAAACTTATTTTTTTTTTTTTTTGAGATGGAGTCTCGCTCTGTCACCCAGGGTGAAGTTCAGTAGCATGATCTCGGCTCACTACAACCTCTGCCTCCCAGGTTCAAGCAGTTTTCCTGCTTCAGCCTCCTAAGTAGCTGGAACCGTAGGTGTGCACCACCACACCCAGCTAATATTTTGTACTTTTTTGTTAGAGATGGGGTATCACCATGTTGGCCAGGTTGGTCTTGAAATACTGACCTCAGGTGATCTACCTGCCTCAGCCTCCCAAAGTGCTGGGATTACAGGCATAAGCCACCATGCCCAGCCTAACTTTTATGTTTAATAACTATTTATCAAGATATGTGATCTAATAATGTTAATGATAAGAAAATGCAGAAAAAATAATTTAATGTTTAGATTCTGATGGCTAGGTGAAGTGATAAACATACGAATTTTGATTTATGTACCTATTTCAGGGAGAAGAGATGAATAATTAGGTATAATGGAAATAGCAGTTCAAGAAGAAAAATGCATACTGTAAGATTACTGACTCTGAAACAGCTTGTTAATATTTGTAAATTGATAATGGTAGACAGCAAATTGCTCTGGTATTTATATTTAATTCGATGTATTTCAAAGAGTGATATACTAGTTTTATTTTAAAATGTCAATAGTTACAATCTACCAGAAATTAAACTTTTGCAACAATTTGAATTTGTGATTAAAAACTTAGAAGTCAAGCTTAAAAATGTGTGATGGTATATCTAAGTTTTCAAAATTTTCTGGGGTACATATATATAGATATCTTGAAAATAACTGTCTTAAAAGACACTTAGTTGGTGCCCAATGTTCGAAACAGATTAAATGTAAAGTAATAATTAACAGAAGGTATAAACCAGCAATGTTAATTTTTCAAAATCCTGTACAGAGGGAGCGTAATTCTTGGCTAATTTCCACTCAATTAAGAATCTGGTCCACTGGTCATGGTGAAGAGAACAAAAGTGACGGCCTAGCTTTCACCTCCTGCGTGGTCCATGTGTGTCTCTGGGTTAAATTTAAAAATACAGGCTGGGCGCGGTGGCTCATGTCTGTAATCCCTGCACTTTGGGAGGCTGAGGCCGGTGGATGGCCTGAGATCAGGAGTTTGAGACCAGCCGGGCCAACATGATGAAACCTTGTCTACTGGGTGTAGTGGTGCACACCTGTAGTCCCAGCTACTCAGGAGACTGAGGCAGGAGAATTACTTGAACCCAGGAGGCGGAGGTTGCAGTGAGCAGAGATCGCACCACTGCCCTCCAGCCTGGGTGACAAGAGCAAAACTCTGTCTCAAAATAATAATAATAATAATAATAAAAAATACAAAAATAAATTCTTCTGAAAATTTATCCTTCACTAACTATAAGTAATGAACTTTGGCTAACTAATCTCCATATCGGAAGCTTACATTGACTTTACAATGTTTTCAAACATAGTATCAAGAACAAAGTAAATGAGGGTTGTGCCCTAAGAGAAAGGCTTTGCCGTGGGATATTGGACAAGGAAGTCTTGCTCACTGTGGCTCACAGCCCCAGTGTTCTTCAGTTGTCAAGATCTGACTTAACTCTTTGTAGAGAAGGACACAGCATCTCATTCCAGACAGAAGGTGCTCTGGTCATGGCATTCTCTATACAAGCTGCAGTAACAAATTCTGCTGACCTGGGCACATAGCTACATCTGGGGGAAAAAATAAGACTGAGTCCACAGTAAACTTCTTTTAACATTTTCATAAAACTGAGATGAATGTTTCAGTAAGACTTTCCCATGAGCCAAGCTCATCTGATCCCATGCCCTTCCGCGCTCTTGTTACTTCCTCCATGCCAGCCACACTCACCTGTCAGGGCTCCTCAAACACATCAGGTGCTTCCGTTCCACTTGGTCTTTCTGCTGCTAAGTGATTTTCCCCGAGAGTCATGGGGCTCACTGCTTCATTGCATTCTAACCTCTGCCAAAAAGTCACCTTCTCCAAGAGGGCTCTCTGAATACTGTGCCTAAAATCACACCCTCCCCATCATTCTATTGTAGTACCTAGCTACTAATAATTATGTTGAGACAACAGCCTTAAACTGTCTCAGGCAAAGGGGGCATATGGCCATACTATTCATAGCACTTACTGTCACAGGATCCATAGGGTGTCACTTTTCCAGCCAGAAACCTCTCTGACAGGTGGGGCCTTTGCCTGAGTTTTGCTTGGCCCCACTGGGTTCATTCTGCCCACTCAACCTGGCAGGCTGTGCTGAGCTCCTGCTATCAGCCCAGATCCCATGCCTACCAAGGGCAAGCCAGGCATGGAGCAGTAAGAGTTATGTGAGCAGACAAGTGTGGGGTCCAGCCACAGTGCACAGCCAGGTACACTGGCTATTATGGAGGGGTGGGCAGCTCCAGGCATGTGCACAGGTGCCAGCTCAGATGCCAGCTCTGTGCAAGGCTGCAGCTGGATCAGATGTACCACAAGTGGCTTCTACCTGCATCTGGATGAGGAGAACATAGTGGTGCCTGGAAGCTTGGAGATGCCCGGAACTCTAGAGTCACAAAAAGGATGTTACAGCCCTGGCTTGGGAAGACCCTAGGTCTGGGCTCCTTGAAGGGCCACAGCTCTTCTCTCCTTCTCATCACCCACAATGTGGCAAGCAGGGGGCTTGTTTCACCCCTGTTTGTGTTATAGCTCTTTCAGTCCCACCGCTCAGAGGGTCCTGAGTTCTTGTCCTGCATCCAGGAAGAATGATGTAGGTGGACAACTGGAGAGTGAGTGCAGAGGAGCTTCACTGAGTGACAGAACAGCTCTCAGGAGAACCAAAGTGGGTAGCACCTTTCTGTAGGCAGATCATCCTGATGAGTGTGTGAGTCTGACTGAGTCTGGGGTTTTTATGTGCTCAGAATGGAGGAAGTGTGTGCTGATTGGCCCACAGGCAGCCACAGGTGGGCCTTGAAAATGCACCATCTGATTGACTGAACAGTCATCAATGAAGTTCTCACTCTGGGCTGTAGACTTTACTTGGAACTGGCAGCCTGACCCCAGACTTCATGCCATTCCTGGTCTGAAAGTGGAGTTTCACCAGAGACCCACCCCTTCCCCCCTAGGAATCTGCTTTTAACATGCCGTTCACAGCCCCCAGGCTATCCATAAGGAGAGGCACCAGCAGGCACGCGCTGAGCTGCTCTCAGCCTCCTTGCCCCCGACCCATGCTCAATGATGCCCAAAGTCGAGGGAGGCCAAGATGGCAGGGTGTTGGTGTCAGTGCCACTGTGAGGACATGCACACCTGGCTGGGTTGCGACAGCCACCAGGCTCATCCACAACTTTGCTCTGCCCCAAGCAGGGACTTGGAGCAGGGGGAGGACAGGGAGCTAGAACAGGTGTTTTCAAGCCTGTGGGGGTAGGGGGCTTCCTGGGTCCCTGGGAGTGCAGGACTGTCCAGGTCCAGCACCCTGACTGGGTGGCTGCAGCTGTATGCCAGGGAGCAAGGGGCTCCTACCCTGCCAACTCAGGGGGCAGGGCTCCCACCTGTTCTCAGCTCCTGCTGACTATGCACAGCAGGCAGCCCTGGCAGTGCCTCCCCCACTGCAGCTGGCACCTCTTTAGCAGGTACTCCAGATGGGCTGCTGCCGCCATCACGATCACCAGCTGACTTTGTTTTCCATAGAAGTTCCTTGAAGACATGAAGTTTATTTTGTTCCCATAGAGCAGTGCCTGGCACATGCAGGGCCCTTAATAAATATTTATTGAATAATACCAAAATTAGCATTATATGCCAATAATTGTTCCATGTCATGTAATATTCTTCAAGAATATACATTTTAAAGGTTGTTAACACATATTGATGAATTGCTTTCCAAAAAGTTTTTCTAGTCATTCAGCAACATTCTCTGGTCACTCTTAGAACATCGTTCAAATATTAGAATACATTAATATCACTACAAATTTTATAGGCAGTTCCAATGTGCACTTTTATGATGACTCAAAAGAGCAAATAGGTTCTTTACATTTATTGGCTATTTGTATTTTTCCTGTGATTTTTATTATGTGCTCCGTAAAATAGGGGGTAAGGATTATAATCACGCGATATGGTCTCCACACCCAAGACTTTAATTTAGTCAGTGAAAGAGTAAATTTTATAGGGAATAGTAATTATGAAAAAGTTTAGGAATTGATTTTGTTGGGAAATAGTTAAGAAAAAAATACTCAAAACTTTAAAAAGAACAGAACTGGAAAAGCTGCATAAAGTTCTAAAGCAGAAACATTTAGTTACTAAAACACATGGCTTTAAAAATATAACCATTGTTTCCTAATTGACTCTGCTATATCTGCATAGTGAATGGGAAAGGAGCAGAGATTTTGAAAGCAAAGCCCTTCCACTCCCACTGTTCATCAAAATGGAATAGTACAGAAAGGAGGCAGCCATCACCTACTAGCTGCTATTGAAAATAATAGAATCAGTTAAAATTAACTATACCAAATTGTAGCTATGTTAATGGAATTGCAATTAAAGTGATTATTGTGTGGTGTTATTTGCAAAGGAACTCAGAAATAACTGAGTCCTGCCTTGCTACAGATAGGGCAAAACAGTCACAAGAGAAAATCTGACCAAGCTGGTCATTGTCTCACATATTCATTGCTTGGGCACTAGCCTCCCTTTCCAATATAGGTCTTCAGGAAGTCAACTGCTCTTGGAGCATTCTTCCTCTCTGAGTCAGGTGACTCTTTCCTAAACCCAAATCTGGGTCTCTAATGTCAACACTCAAGTTGGTGGAAAGGCTGAATTAAGGTGGACCTCCCAAGATGAGAGGAAATAGAACATGAAGAAACACAAGAGGGAGGGGATAGTAGGAGGAAGGTGCCTGCCCTGATGCTGTGTCTCCTACTCCAGACTTTATCAAACCTGATCTAGGGCTGCCCCTCGAGGCAGGAAAGAGTATAGAGTGGGAGAAAGAGAGAGCTAAAGATAAAGAGAGATGTTTGGAATGCTTCCAAGGGGAAATGGCTCAGGCCCTCATTATCATTCTATCCTCTATGGAAGCAACAGAGACCAGAGAGGAAAAATCCGCACTCCAGTGTTGCCACCTTCATCTGTTTGAAAATTATGTCAACACACAGTCCTACGGTTTGAATAATTCAGATAATAACTCTTTCCCATTGCGGGTAGGGTGTCTTGATCTTGTCTCCTCCTTTGGGAGGAGTGATGAAGGGTGTGGAGGAAGGAGCAGAAATACTCAGTGAGCTTCTCTTGCAGGTCAATGCTCGCCATTCTCATCAGAGATAAGATGGCAGAGGCGGGATAGGGAAATCCATGGAAGTTTTGCTCCTGCCTTAAACGAGGTGAGAATACTCAAAGCAAAATTAGGTCTAAAGTTCAGAGAGATGCTCTTTGCTGCAAAGGGTAATACTTGAAATAGAGCCACCTGGGGATTTATTAGCCTGAAAATTTTAGGAACTTCAAACGAAACAGTATTAAATGGGAAAGCATCAATTCTCCTCAGAATTCAGAAATTTAGGGAAATAAGAACTATATGTCAGAGAGGAGGGATATTTTACCTACAGATTTTTGTTCATTTGTTTCCCTTGGTCTAAAAGAATATTTAACGTTAAACTGAACTTGAATTTTTAGAATCAGAAGTTTAAAACCAGAATGAACATTTAGCAGTGATCTTGATGCTCAAACATTGCAGATGAGAAGGTTGACATGGTATCACTAAGCTAGACTAGAATCCAAGCTTCCAGCCTAATGTGTGGAGTCTTTTTTCATTTTTTCAGTAAATGAATCATGTGACAGAATCTCACGAGAGGACAAGTTTTGTTTAAAACTGAATGATAAAGATTCACCACAAAGAAAGCTGGACATATACGAAGTTTAAAATCTAGTTTCTATGTCTATGAATACAAGAAATGCATCACCAAAGTAAACAAGATCACGATCTAGTGATAGCTTAAACAATCTTCAAATGTGTGATCCATAATGCTCTCAGAAAGGGAAGAATGGTTTTTTTGGTGCTGCTACTAATTGAAAAGCACATACAACATGCATGTCTAAGGCAGTCTCATGTAATATAGTAGTACCCTGGCTGTGTGCAGTGGCTTATGCCTGTAATTCCAGCACAGTGGGAGGCCAAGGCAGAAAGATCATGAGATCAGGAGTTCGAGATCACCTGACTAACATGGTGAAACCCCATCTGTACTAAAAATACAAAAAAATTAGCTGGGCGTGGTGGTGGGTGCCTGTAATCCCAACTACTTGGGAGGCTGACGCAGGAGAATTTCTTGAACCCAGGAGGTGGAGGTTTCAGTGAGCCGAGATTGTGCCACTGCACTCCAGCCTGGGCAACAGAGCAAGACTCCATCTCAGAAAAAAAAAAAAAACCCACTATATATATGGGGGGGAGGGGAGAGAGAGAGAGAGAGAGAGTAGCACTTTCTATTCACCAGGCACCGTCAGAGGCATTTTACATGTTTCGTTGCATTTTATCCTCCTAACAATCCAATGTGCTAAGTGTTGTGATTATTCATATTTTACAGATGAGGAAACTAAATGACAGAGACGTTGAGTCACTTGCTCAAAGTCACACTGTGTGTTAGTGGTGGAACCAGGATACAACACATGAATAGCACTGAGAGTAACTGCTTTTAGTAAACTGTGAAAGAGGGAGCAACTGCCACTTCCTAGAGTAGAATCTTACTCAAAACACACCACCGGTTCATTAGAACCTAGCAAATGTGATGTTTAAAGAGGATTAACAAAAGGATGTGTTCTGTTGTTATTTTTTTTACGTATTCTGGATTTCGTTTTTAATCAAAGTAGATCATCAGAAGGCTACCCAATTGAAATATATCTTGGCCACTGATGGACTTGTTTTTACAAACTTTTCAGATAATGGCCTTGCCTTTTCTTGGAGGGTGTTTTAAAGCACAATCTCATCAATTTCATTCTTACATTTTATTTAGGAATTGTGTTGAGGCATTGTCTGGTACATTATTTAGTGTCTGGTACATGCAGCTCAGTGTGGAAAAACTTACTTTAGAAATAGGTGCTGGAGGCTGGGCGTGGTAGCTCACACCTCTAATCCCAGCACTTTGGGAGGCTGAGGTGGACGGATCACTTGAGGTCAGGAGTTCGAGACCAGCCTGGCCAACATGGGGAAACCCCATCCCTACTGAAAAAACACAAAATTAGCCAGCGGTGGTGGTGGGCACCTGTAGTCCCAGCTACTTGGGAGGCTGAGGCAGGAGAATTGCTTGAACCAGGGAGGCAGAGGTTGCAGCAAGCCAAGATCGCATCATTGCGCTCCAGACTGGGTGACAGAGTAAGAGTCTCGAAAGAAAGAAAGAGAGAAAGAGAGAAAGAGAGAAAGGAAGGAAGGAAGGAAGGAAGGAAGGAAGGAAAGAAGGAAGGAAGGAAGGAAGGAAGGGAGAGAGACAAATGTGTGCTGGAAAAGCCTTGCTTCTCCTGTGATAAGTGTTTGATATCTGAGACTGTTGTCTTTTTCATTTTGTACACCAGGAAGCTCAGAATGAAATTTCAAAATGACCTAAAATGACCTATTACAATTACATATAGCAATTATGGTGCGGGCATGTATTTTCACTTGCTTCTACTTTTGACTTTTACATGCATTAATATTTACTTTTTTCTTTGACACAATTCTCTCTACTCCTCCTCTTTCTCCTCCTCCTCCTGCTCCTCTTCTTCCTCTCTTTTCCTCCTTCTTCTTACCATTTGGGGGATATGTTATTGTGAACCAGCTTAAATCTTATGTAAAATCATTATAGATGTAAACTAACATCACTTAGTGTAGGGACAAAAATCAATATCTAAGAACACTTTGAATCAGAATCTTTTCATTCAACAACAGTAAACTATTAATACTTATATTAAATGTCTAATTACATAATTGGAGAGAACCACTTAAATACAAATATTTGTGTTACAAAGAGCTTAAAAATAATTATTTAGACAATGAAGCTAATGCTTAGAAAGGCTCAGTGGTGTCCCCAATGTCACCTAGCTAGTTAGAAGCAAGAACAGGATGAGGGATAAGAAATTACTTAATGGGTACAATGTATATTATTTGGGTGATGGCCACACTAAAAGTCCAGACTTCAACAACATGTGATATATTCATGTAACAAAACTGCACTTGTACCCTCTAAATCTATTTTTCTGTGTCCCCCAACACAGAAATAAGAGAACAAATATTTATATACTTGGTATATAAAACTGAGTTGAATATTATGTTTTACATCTCTTTGAAGATACCACCAAATAAGTCTCTCTTTTAAAAAATATGTAAAGCGTTATCAACAGGTAAAAATACCAGAAAGCAAAATACGATTACTGCCTAACCAGAAAGCCTAACAGTCTAACCAGTAACTCTAAAATAGCTTAGAGTTAGAGTGCAATGGGATCAAGCCTGTAATGGAAGTATGCACAGGGAACTACCGGAAGACAGAACCAACACCTACCTTAGCCAAGGATGGCTAGAGAAAGCTTTGCAGAATGATGATGGTCAAATCGAGCCTTGAAGAAGCAGTAGGAATTACTGTAGAGGTAGAGAAGGGTGGGAATGTTTGGGAGAGCGAGGAAAAGAAACTAAAGAAATAGGCAGAGATTAGAACACAACAGTTCCTTTTCCTTAAGCCTATGAGAGCTCTGGACAATCTTCAGCAAGAAAGGGTGCATGTTCATTCTTTGGAATCATCTCTACAGAATGGGCTGGAGAAGAGTTAGTAGTAGAAGTAGAAAAACTGTTTCGCTGGCTAGCACAATAATTCAGATGAGAAGTAAGAAGTATCACTGAGGACAGAAAGAAAGAATTTTTTTTTGGTTCCTTTTTTTTTTTAAACTATTACGAGCATTAAAAAATCTGCAGGACTTGGTGATTAAATCAGGTGGGTGGTGATGGAGAGGAATGAAGGTCAGTGAAAAATCAAGAATGACTCTCAGACTGGTGACTTGGGTGACTATGTAAATAGAGACACCATTTCACAAGACAGGAGAAAAAGCAAAGCAGTGGGTTTGGAAGGCGAGTCCACTGTTGAACATCCTTATGAGCTGTCATTAGACAACCCAGTGGAGTCCAGTTGGCTTTGTGTATGTGGCTCTGAATTGTAATAGAGCAATCTAAGGGGCAAAAAGAGAATTGGAAATTTCTCCAAGATTGCTCTCAGTGATTTTTTTTAAAAGTCATATATATTATTTTACAGGAAAGCAATTTCTCTGGGATCGTGATATATAACTTACATGTGGTATACAGGTGAAGTCAGTAGCACAAAATGAGACTGCACAGAGCAAAAGAGATCTGAAATACAAACTTCCCATGTTTAAATGTTGGGTAAAGAAGAGCCTGTATTAATCCATTCTCGCATTGCTAAAATAACTACCCGAGACTGGATAATTTATAAAGAAAAGAGGTTGAATTGGTTTATGGTTCTGCAGGCTGTACAGGAAGCATGGCTGGGGAGTCCCCAGGAAATCATGGTGGAAGGCAAAGGGGAAGCAGGCACAACCTCCCCTGGCTGGAGAAGGAGAAGAAAAGAGCCGGCGGGGTGGGGGTGGGGAGGTGCTATGCACTTTTAAATAACCAAATCTCGTGAGAACTCACTCACTATCGTGAGAACTGTAAGGGGAAAATCCACCCTCATGATCCAATCACCTCTCACCAGGCCCCTCCTGGGATTACAATTCCACATGAGGTTTGGGTGGAACACAAATCCAAACCATATCAGAACCTCTGAGCAATTCAGAAGTAATCAGACAGGCTGGATGAAAACCTGGAAGGCTTTATGTTGGAAAAGCCAAGAAAAATGTCAACTTCTACAAAGTTTCGACCAAACAAAAATCACACAACACAAAAGTAAACTGCAAAAATATTTAAAGATGTAATAGATGCTGTCCCTTTCATACTGGCCATTGGAAACTCACTGATAATAATATTGAGATCAATTTTACATAACATCTCACATAATTGAAAACCAAACTATATATATTGTAGATACTCAATAACTGTGTACTAAACCAATGAAAGGATGTTCACTGCAGATTGGATAAAAGTACTTTGGTTGCTTTATATGTATTCTGGGTATGAAAAAGCCATCAGCTCTTCTGTGACTAGCATATACCTGTAAATTCAAGCTAGCAATTGTGCATTTTATAGCAAGCAAAATCATTTAATCATTTAATCCCCGTGGGTTAACTTTTATAAAAGGTTTTTAAAAGTTCAGTTTAATACTTTTTTTTTCAGTCCAATTATTTTACATAGATTTAATCAATGAAATAAGGATTTAAACTGAGGAAGAAATCATGACTCTTTGGAGGGGTGAATGAGAAATTGTGGATTGAATCACTTAGTGTGATTCTGGGTGTGTGGAAGATGCTTGAAAAATGACAGCCATCGATGTCATTACAACATCTCTGGAATCAAAATGTTCTCTATTTAAAGGCAAGTTGTAGAAACTAATGGTTTCTGCATGGTGTGCCTACAGGAAATTATTTGGGGATTAATTGAAAGGAATTAATTTTTTCTTTTGAAAATATGTTGATAGTAACATTTGTGTGAATGGTCATCAAGTTGAATCATTACCATAATAGTATTCTGGGTTTTTTTTGAAATTCTGCTATTGTGGAGACATTGTCAAAGTTATCCTCTTAGGCATTTCATCTTATGATAAATATTGCATTCCCCAATCTCAGTTGCACATACATAACTATCCGTGGAAGGGCAAGATTAGAACGAAGAAAAAGGAGAGAGAGTTGGAAATCACCGCTATTTCTTATGTCAGCAAGCATTCCGGGTATTTTTTAGCAGCTTGTTTTGGTCTATTGCTTGCCAAAGCACTATGAAAAAAATATGTAATTATATTTCACAAATAATTGATATAAACATTTAAAGAGTGAATCACAATCATACCTTGTTTTATCCTTTTCTCTCTGCTTTCAAGCCTCTCTCTTTTTACAGTAGCTGCATGTTGGTTCTAGGCTGAGTGCCAGTTGTATCAATTAAACAGTAACTAATTCAAGTACATTTGCAATCTGTGTTTGAAATGCCAGCCCATACAGTAGTTACCAATTAAGCATGAGGCAGATTAATGGATGCATTGTTCTCCTGGGCTAACTTCACCACATTGTCATTAGGCATGTAAGCCTCACTGAACCAAAGACTTCCATTTAAAGGGAAAGGAAAACACATGCTTACAAAAAAAAGAAAAAAAAGTTGGGTGTTTTATGTCAAGCAGAATTATTTAACAGGAAAGGTGGTGGGTAACCTTTTGAAGGGAGAAGAAATTATGGCTGTTTAGTGTCTTTCTCAATCCCTTTATTTTGTGTAGATTTGATCAATGGAGAAATATAAAGGTACAAAATGGGGAGGAAAATAATGGGAACAGATCAAACAGACAAATGGCTCCTGTAAGTTCACAGTTCTTAAAACAGATGTTCTTTTCAGCTGGCTATAGTATATCATTATCTCCAGGAACCCTGAAGATGAAGTACAAAGATGCACTAGGGACGGTGGAAATGCAGCGTAGTTACTGTGTAAAACACTTGGCTCTATACCCCTGTTCCCTGCCCCACTTACCACTCTCCACTTAAGGAAACAAATATTTTAGGCAATGACTTGGTCCATTTTAAATGTATAGGCTTGTGGTTCTTAGAACCAAGTGCAATCTTTCCAAAATTATACTGTTTCGGCCCTCAGTAAACATTTAATGATTGCCGTAGTTCACATCAGAACAAATGGAAAGAGACTGTGAATTTAAAAGGTAGCAAATTCATTTTAATTCTCCAGCATGTGTGAGTTTCTGTGGAAATGTCTCTTCTTTTTTCTTTTCTGTTTTGCTTTGGCCAGTTAAAATAAGCTAAATTCCTAAAAAAATACTTAATTCCTTCTTATTAAAGAAAATAAATACTTTTTGTATTTGATGTGCCATTTTTCCCCCCACCGGGCATAGCGTGGTTAAATAAATGGCTAACCAATTTCCCCCAATTTCTAGAATATTTAAGAATTACACAGCCAATTGTATCAGTTTGATATGTAACAGTTAAATACGATCTACAGAGCACCACTGTTTTTTAAATGCATCCATTCAGCAAACTCTGATTTATTTCAGTTTTCTGTCGCCCCTCAGAATGCTCCGTTGCAGTCCAGAACCGTGCACACAAAGCTAACTGCACTTCTTCACAAAGCTGTATAATCATAAGCATGCTCACCACCTTCCTTCCAACGCCACTTTTTGCCTTTTCCCCCCTTTTAGCAAATGGCTGTGCGTCTGCTCTTTGTAGAGGGCCCAGCAAGACACCACTCACTATTCTGCATTGACCAGGAAGAGCAGATGGAAGCAGAATTTGCTGAATTCTTGGGGAAGGTTGTTGCTGTGTGATTTATCTTCTTTGATACACTGCAATGTCTCTGAATCCAGAAGGTGTATGTGTGTGTGTGTGTGTGTGTGTGTGTGTGTGTGTGTGTGTGTGTCTGTCTGGTGTGTGTGCGTGTGTGTGTATGTATCTGTCTGTCTCTATCTCTGTAGTGTGAAAATAGAAAGTAAGCCCTTGTTGGTAGAGCTGTCTTTAACTAACTTTAATCATTGTGGAGACTTTCCAATTCAGCTGTCATTTCTGCTTTCAGTGCATTTAAGATGATTTAGGTTTCCCAGATAACTGGAGTATGTGGCTTTCCTACTAACGCATGTATGGGAAGGGCTCTTGCTTCCTATTCCCCAATCCTTCTTCTCTTGGCTTTTCCTTTTCCAACCTTCTCCCACCCTTCCTCCCCCTTTCCCATTATTGGCTCATTGGTGGAGGAACAGAAATGTTGAAATCAATATGAGAATAAATTGCCACATGGTCTTTATTGTGGAGGCAAGGTTTCTACAGAAAATCCTTGTAATCAGAAAAGAGGGAAGATGAGATTAAACTGATTAAACTGAGAAAGTCAAAAAAGGACAACTTGAAAGATTAGCTCTACAACGCCAGGAAAGCATAACCTTCCGTGCATGCTAAGTAGAGCTGTCCTCTCCACTATCAGCCCCTTCATCGGGTGACCTTCTGCTGCATTAGCACAAAGCTACTTGATCCAAGGCAAATACTGGAAATTGAAAAGCCAGAATGCCAGTGATTACAGCAGGTATCAATATTATTGTAATGATGCTTCGTTATCATGAGGGAACTTAATTACTTAGGGAGAGTGAGAAGGCCAGAAGGGAAAGCGCCAAGTCACAGCTGTAGTCAGCATCCAGATCAGGGCTGATAGTGAAGAACTGCCTTAAATTCAGATTCAACGGGAGTCAAAGAATGAGAGAAAGAAGGAAGGTTACGTTTTCAGGAGACTGTCTTGGGCACGCATAGCAAATGGCCACTGAAATGCAAGAGTGGGTTATGAGCTTCCAAAATGCCTTCTGCATCATCTGGCACATAGTAGGTGCTTCATAAATATTGAGTGAGTGGAAGGATAAATCATTAAATATACAAAAATGAATCAACTAAAATTATTTCCGTGGCATGCTGAAAACAAAGAATTCCGTTAAAAATAAAGATTTATATTATTACATTGAGGGTATTGGTCTTAACCAACTCAACTCCTTTTTCATGCAAAGCTAATCTTAGATCTCAACCTCCTTAAGGGGCCTTTCAAACCAAATTTCTGTCTCTCCCTCCCTCCTGCTTCTCTCTCTACTTTTCCATAGAGGTTTACAGTTCTTAGCCTGGTTGCTGTGACGTTATCACCCTGAAATGCAGAGTTCAAGCTGGGCATATGTTTTCTTTTAACTCTGACCCCTAAATAGAAATGCCGAGCATTTCTGAACACTCGAGGGCTGCGGTTGTGCTCATCCAAGCCAGAATTAGCCCCATTTATGAAACTACAAATAGACATGACCCAGCCCGACCTGCTTCCGTCAGAGTGATGTGTGAAATTCATTTTTCCAAATTTATTGAATCAAATTTATTTATTTTTGAGTAGGCACAAAAGCCAAAGTAAACTGCAAACTGCATTTGAATGAACTCTTACATTCAGTCCGTCATACCATCAAAGCCAGTTTTTTTTTTTTTTTTTTTGGCCCAAAGATGGAAAAAAAAAAGAATTCAAAGAATCTGAAAAAAGAAAATGTATTTGGGGAAGGGAATGTGAAAAAACTAAGGTTGGAATGGAGCATTTTGAAGGCTCTGTAAACACTTGTAGATTAATTTAGAAGTCAGTAATGTTGCAGGGGGCAGGGACTACCTTCCTTCTGCCACTTACTCATAGTTATACTTTGGAGACATACGGCCTTGGGGTAAGGAAGTAAACAGTAATAGAAGACATGATGGGATTATCCACTATGGTCTCTTACAGAAAAGCAGGTAAACAATTCTAATTAAAACCTTCTTTGAGACCTGGTGTAGTGGCTTATACCTGTAACAGCACTTTGGAGGCCGAGGCCAGTGGATCACCTGAGGTCAGGAGTTTGAGACCAGGCTGGCCAACATGGCAAAACCTTGTCTCTGCTAAAAATACAAAAATTAACCTGGTGTGGTGGTGCATGCTTGTAGTCCCAGCTATTCAGGAGGCTGACGTGGGAGAATTGCTTGAACTTGGGAGGCAGAGGTTGCAGTGAGCTTTGATAGTGCCGCTGCACTCCAACCTGTATGATAAAGCAGGACTCTGTCAAAAATAAAAAAGCAGAAACCTTCTTTGCATAAGTGGTGGGAAGTATAGATGGTGGGTATTTTTCATGTTATCTGAGATGAATGCTTTCAGAACTCACAGCCTAAATCTAACTGCAAGTTTTCTTATGGTATTCCTGCCAGTTCACTGTCCATACTGGGGAGGCTCAGGCATCTCTGGGCCTTGGAATTGAGGCTAGCTTTACCCAACACGTTGGGGAGAGACAAGGAAGATCTTGCTTCAGGCCAACTTTTTGCCTCCCTGTATCCCCATTTCTTGTTTTAGGATTTACCTATTCCAGTGTTGATTAACTAGGTGTGTTTCTTCCCCTCGAAGGTAAACACCATCCTCTAAAGGCCCTAGAACCAAGAATTCAATCCCATTTGTTCGAGCATATATTTTAAAGAGCTCCAGGTGTGAATATTCTAGTGTTGCCTATGTTAGTTAGATCTGTGGTTCTCCACCTTGGGCGCACATTAGAGTCACTTGAGAAGATTTTCATAAACACTGCCTCATTCCCCCACATTGTGATTTAGTTGGTTTGGAACGAGGTTTGAGTTTTCTTTTCCTTGACTATGGTAAATCCTTGGGTGATATGATGAGTGGGTTCATGCTGTCTGATTCTTCCACGTTGTTAACCAGCTTTTTCCATTTCAATTTCTGATAGTATCGTGTCTAAAGGAGCAATGTTTCTCCTTCCTTTTGCTACCTCTAAATCTATAGTCTACACTCAATCAAAATACCTGGTGAGCTTTCAAAATATATGTGTACCTGAGTCCACCCCAAGATACTTAATTGGTGTTGATACAAGATTATCATG
>NW_012101654.1:630431-638877 GCF_000951045.1 Mandrillus leucophaeus | reverse complement strand
CGGCCTTGGGGTAAGGAAGTAAACAGTAATAGAAGACATGATGGGATTATCCACTATGGTCTCTTACAGAAAAGCAGGTAAACAATTCTAATTAAAACCTTCTTTGAGACCTGGTGTAGTGGCTTATACCTGTAACAGCACTTTGGAGGCCGAGGCCAGTGGATCACCTGAGGTCAGGAGTTTGAGACCAGGCTGGCCAACATGGCAAAACCTTGTCTCTGCTAAAAATACAAAAATTAACCTGGTGTGGTGGTGCATGCTTGTAGTCCCAGCTATTCAGGAGGCTGACGTGGGAGAATTGCTTGAACTTGGGAGGCAGAGGTTGCAGTGAGCTTTGATAGTGCCGCTGCACTCCAACCTGTATGATAAAGCAGGACTCTGTCAAAAATAAAAAAGCAGAAACCTTCTTTGCATAAGTGGTGGGAAGTATAGATGGTGGGTATTTTTCATGTTATCTGAGATGAATGCTTTCAGAACTCACAGCCTAAATCTAACTGCAAGTTTTCTTATGGTATTCCTGCCAGTTCACTGTCCATACTGGGGAGGCTCAGGCATCTCTGGGCCTTGGAATTGAGGCTAGCTTTACCCAACACGTTGGGGAGAGACAAGGAAGATCTTGCTTCAGGCCAACTTTTTGCCTTCCTGTATCCCCATTTCTTGTTTTAGGATTTACCTATTCCAGTGTTGATTAACTAGGTGTGTTTCTTCCCCTCGAAGGTAAACACCATCCTCTAAAGGCCCTAGAACCAAGAATTCAATCCCATTTGTTCGAGCATATATTTTAAAGAGCTCCAGGTGTGAATATTCTAGTGTTGCCTATGTTAGTTAGATCTGTGGTTCTCCACCTTGGGCGCACATTAGAGTCACTTGAGAAGATTTTCATAAACACTGCCTCATTCCCCCACATTGTGATTTAGTTGGTTTGGAACGAGGTTTGAGTTTTCTTTTCCTTGACTATGGTAAATCCTTGGGTGATATGATGAGTGGGTTCATGCTGTCTGATTCTTCCACGTTGTTAACCAGCTTTTTCCATTTCAATTTCTGATAGTATCGTGTCTAAAGGAGCAATGTTTCTCCTTCCTTTTGCTACCTCTAAATCTATAGTCTACACTCAATCAAAATACCTGGTGAGCTTTCAAAATATATGTGTACCTGAGTCCACCCCAAGATACTTAATTGGTGTTGATACAAGATTATCATGAAGCTGAAAGTTTTCACTTTTCAGAGAGGTTGTGGCTGTCCTAATGTAGGCATAACTCATCTCTACAGAGTCGTAAACAGGTGAAAGATAGTGAAAGGTACAGACACCACAGACTGAGACAGCCCAAGAGTCCACTGGACTTTCTATTCTTCAAAGGACATGAAGAAATCTTTTAATCTAACGTTTTACATAGAGCTAGAGTAATCCACAGGACAATTGCCCCTTGAACAACCTGAAGGTTAGGGGTGCTGATCCCCACACAGCCAAAATCCACATATAAATTTTGAGTCCTCCAAAACATAATTAATGGCAGGCTATTGTTGACGGGAAACATTATTGATATCATGAAGTTGATTAGCACATAAACAGACTAGTATCTACACATATTTTATGCATTCATGATGTGCCTTTTCCTTATTTTTTTTTTTTCAATATTTCGTGGCTATGTGGTTCATTTGCTAGGTTTTTTCAAATTGTCACAAATCTCCAAAAATTTTCTAATATATGTATCGAAAAAAATCCGCATTTAAGTGGACCTGCAAAGCTCAAACCCATGTTGTTCAAGAGTCAACTGCATATTAATGTATTAGATTCACCATTTTGATAACACTACATTTTACACAGAGAAACATTTAGTGACTAGAACTTTGGCTCTTAGGGTTTCTGAAGTATTTTGAAAAAGAGCCTTTGTGACTTTCTGTCTTCCGGTGGATCATTAACACAAAATATATACAGTATGTGTGTAATTCTGTGTTTTAAAGTACTTATTTGTTGCTTTCAATATTTCCCCCTCAGTAATTTGTTGTGATATGTCTTTGCAGAACTAATAATGTTCTATAAAGCATTTCTCTTGAGGACTTCTAATTAGTTCTATTAACTGAACACTCCTAATAATGTCTGTAGACTCATCCATCTACAATAAAGCCATTTTGCTTTTATGATTTTCTAGATCACTGTGGTCCCAAATTACATAACATGTTGACAACGAACCTACTGACAGTAATTTGGTAGTGGCACCTTTTCAGTTTCCTATGCTTCACTGGGCCAAAGCACAGTGTTGGTAATTTCCATACAGCCTGGAAAAGCAAGTGACTAAAATTGTGTGAAACATTTTGTGATCTTTAGCTAATAATTGAACAATCTTGCAACTAGTTCCTCACCAAAGAGCCTTTTTCTCATTTGCAAGCACGAAGACACTTGTCAAAGTCTCATCCTTTAGCGCATGTGTAAGAGGAATTTTTTCCAGCATAATGCTGGTGGCACTTGTCACCATTGCTTCATTTCATAATTGTTCTATGTATATAAGACATTTTGGCTGAAGAAGAAAATAATTAATGGGAAACAGGACTCCAAATTTGAGTGTATAACTTCCATTTTTTTGCCCACAAATGGGCTTGTCTTGTGAGTCTGAGTCTTTACAACTTTAATAAAAAAGTTACCAATCATGATAGAAATAAAATAAATCAATTTAAACATAAATCACTGAAAGGAAACCTAGGCTTTTACAAAGTCAGGAAATTGAAATTTCAGAATATTTATTTTATGTCATCTGCATTGCTAAGAATACTTTAAAAGCAACTTTCATTAACAAATTTCCTAAAAAAGACATGCTAATACTCAGAAAAACATTAGTATAAAATTTCAGTTTTGAATTTGTATAGGCCTATAGTCACTTTTATTCTATCATTGCCAATAAATGTGTTCAATTATTATTGAACACAATTATTGTTTTCGGAAATAATCATTTTTTTCATAAAACCGAATTTAGAAATTATTATGAATTTCTATGTGGAATCAGACTTCACTCATTGTTAGCATCACAAGCCATGAAGAAATAAATACATGCTTTTCTACCCCATTCTCCTTTTATTATCCTCTAGGAATCTGATAAAACCTTTTCATATTAAGCCCCCAAACTTACTCATTTCCCTTTCATATTTTATTTTTAATTTAAATTATCATTATTTTACTTCTAGAAGTTGGATCTTTCTATAATCTCTTGCTTATACTTATATTTTCAGTTTCATTTCTTTAAATATACTAAACATTCATTTTATGTTCTGTGTCGATAATTCTATTATCTTATTTTTTGTGTGTTTTACTCTGATGTCTGTTGTTTTGGCTGATTTTTTCTTATAATCCCTTATTTTGTGTAGTAGTATATTTGCTTTTGTCTTAGTTCCTTATCTTTATTTTTTACTTTGTGCTACCTGAATTTCTTGGATCTTTAAAAATGTAATTTCTTAGAGACCTGTGCTGAAGTGAGATCCTCCAAAATGACTTGTATTTTTTGCTAGACTCTCTGACAATCCTACTAGCCTGGAATCACTTTATACTAAATTCTTAGCTTGAGGGTTTCATTCAGATCATCCAAGTATTATGAATTCAGGTTACACATTCCCACAAGGGCTAGCTGTTTACAGATTCTCAGGGCAGATATTTCTTCCCCTTGATTCTAAATGTCAATGTTTGAGGCAATTTCCCTGACAGTGAAGTCAGCTTGTTTCTAATTTATATTTGCACTAAGGATGTAGACTTTTGGAAACCTGGATTTATGGAGGGAGATGCCTAGCAGACTTCTCATTTTGTGTAAACCCTGGAATTTATCTCTCTCCTAAGTCTGGAAGGACCATATACAAAGCTCAATTTGACCTCCTTCAACAAATGCCCTAAAACAAAAACTGGATTTGGTATTCCACTTACTTTCCTGGGTTCCTGCTGTCATTTGATATATTAGTTAGGGTTCTCCAGAGAAACAAAATCTATAGGATGTATATATAGAGAGAGTGGGATTTGTTTTAAAGAATTGGCTCACATGATTGTGGAGGCTTGTCAAGTCAAAAATCCTCCCATTAAAATGGTAGGCTGGAGCTCCAGGAAACAGTTGCAGTTTGAGTTCAAAGGCAGCCCACTGGCATGACTGCCTTTTCTGAGACAGGTCAGTCTATTTCTACAAAGGCCTTCAAAACGGATTGGATGAGGTCCACCCACAGTGGGTAGGGTAATCTGCTTTACTTAAAAATATCTTCAAAGAATCATCTAGAATAATGTTTCACCAAATACCAGGGTCCTGTGGCCTAGCCAAGCTGACACATAAAATTAACCATCACACTTGGTTTTTCAGGTTTTTTCTTTGGATATCACTTGCTTTCCAGTTCTTCATTACATTAAAAAAATATATTTTTTTAAAAATAAGTCATCTAGCATTGTTCTTTTGATGTATAATTTACATAAAACAGTACATAGAATTAAAAGACATTTTGGTTAGTTTTGACAAATGTATACACCCACATAACCTTCACACAAATCAAAATGTATAACTTTTCTGAATGTAAAATATTTCTAAATATAAAGAAAGCTGTCATTTGCCTTTTTCCTGGTCATTTCCCTTTTTCCCATCTAAGATCCACCCGTCACCCAGAGTCAAACATTTCTGATTTCCTATCCCCATAGATTAATATTATCTATTTTTGGATTGAAGGTAAATAACATCAGAATGCCTTTGTTTTGTGAGATTGAGTCATATTGTCTAGGTAAGAGTAGTTTATTGCTTTCATTGTTGAGGAGAATTTCATTCTATGGATAAACCATAAATTATGTGTAAGTTTTATTATTGATGGATATTTAGATTGTTTCCAGATTTCGGCTACTATGAAATAATCTGCTATAAAGACTCTTATACAGTATTTCTTGTGAACATATGGTTTTATTCCTTATGGTTAATACCTAAGAGTGGCATTGCTGTCTTATGGGGTAAACATATCTTTAACTTTATAAAAAACTTCCAATCATTCTCCGAAGCATTACACTATTGAACATAACCATGAACCATATAACAAAATTCCAGTTACTCCACATCTTCAACATGTACAAAAGTTACTTGTATTCCATTATAGTAGCAAAAATAAAAAGTAAAATACAATTTAATATTAAATAATAACAATATCATTTGTAATAGCATACAAATACAAATTACCTAGGAATAAATCCAATTAAAGATTTGTAAACAACTACAATGAGAACTATAGAGTATTTGTTAGAGAAATGACAGGTCTAAATAAATAAAGAACAATACTGTATTTTTCATGGGTTAGAAGTAACATTAACCTGGAGATGGTTCAGAATGGCTCATGGGACTTGGCTGTGCACATTTATTCCTGACTTAACATTAAATGACATCATGTTTATACCTTAATATCAACAATGATGGAAACATTTACACTATAGAAATGTTTAAGTACTGTGAATTGGTACCATCCTCCCTCCCAGAGAACCCATTACTAAATATTGACCAGCATAGCTCTGACTGGAAGATGCAATATTTTTAAGATAACTGTTCTCCACAGGTTGCTATAGACTGAACACAGTTTTTAAAAACCAAAGCCCATCAGTACTTTTCAAAGACATTGAAAAATTAATTATAACATTTATATGAAAATTCAAAGGATTTGAAATAACCAAATATTCTTTAAAAGGAGAAATAATATTAAAGAACTCACATTTATTGGCTTCAAGGGTTACTATTCATAGTATTCATTTCTATTTCTATAGGGCTGGTATTAATATCTGCCTTTTCCTGTTTTTAGTGATTTGAGTTTTATCTCTTTTTTTCTTGTCGATCTAGCTAAGGATTTGTTAACTTTGTTAATCTTTTCAAAGAACCAGCTTTTGGTTCTATTTATTTTCTCTATTTTTTATATTCTTTACTTTGATGTTTAGATCCATCATAGAATTTAGGTTGCAAGGAGAATTGCTGCTCCCTAGATCTGAGAGACAGGGATATACAGAGAATCACAGATTACAGAAACAGAAGCCCATTGCTGAAGCCAGTACCATCCCCAGACATCATTCTTTATCTTTCAACAAAAAATTACATGGCATATTAAAAGACAAAAAATGTAGCTTGAAGAAACAGAGTAAGCACCAGAATCAGACTCAGATATGAAAGAGATTTTGGAATTATCAGACTGAGATTTGAAAACCTCATAGAAAAGGTAGACAGCATGCAATAAATGATAGGTGATTTAAGCATAGAAAAGGATATTCTAAGGCAGAATCAAATGGAAATGTTAGATATCAAACACACTGTAACATAATTGAAGAATGCCTTTGATGGGCTCACGAGTAGACTGGACACAGGGAAATGAATGAATTAGTGAGCTTTAAGATATGTCAATAGAAACTTCTAAAACTGAAATGCAAAGAGAAAGAAAATAGAAAAGATAGAAAAAATATCCAATAACTGTGGGACAATTATAAATTTTGTGATATACACATAATAGGAATGCCATAATGGGAGAAGAAAGAGAAAAAGGAACATAAGGAAAAATATTTAAAGTAATAATGACTGACAGTTTAAAAAAATTAGTGACACACACCAAACCACATATTTGAGAAGCTCAAATAACATTAGACAGATTAAATACCAAAAATTCTACTCTTAGGTATATAATACTCAAACTACATAAAATTAAATACCAAAAAGAAAATCTTGAAAGAAGTCGTAGTGAAAAAAAGGAAGTCCTTATCTATAGAGAAGCAAGGATAAGAATTACATCAGACTGCTCTTCAGAAACTATGCAAGTAAGAAGAAAGTAAAAGATTTAACATGCTGACAGAAAGAAATAGCCAGCTAGAATTCTTTATTTAGTGAAATCATCCTTTAAAACTAGTGGAGAAATCGGCCAGGCATTGTGGCTCACCCCTGTTAATGACAACACTTTGGGAGGCTAAGGAGGGAGAATTGCTTGAGGCTGGGAGTTCAAGAGCAGCCTGGGCAATATAGTGAGACCGTGTCACTACAGAAAAAAATAATAAAGAAATTATCCACTTGTAGTGGCGCACACTGTAGCTCAGCTACTTGGGAGGCCACGGTTGGGGGATCATTGAACCCAGGAGTTCAAGGCTGCAGTGAACCATGATTGTGTCACTGCAGTTCAGCCTGTGTAACAGAGCAAAGACCATGTTTCAAAACAAAACAAAACAAAAACAAAAACAACAAAAAACTAATGGAGAAGTACAAACTCTCTAAGACAAACACAAATGAGGGAAATTCAATAAGGTTAACACTAACTTTTCAGCATAAACAATGGAGACCAGAAGACAGTGAGAGAACATATTCAAATGCTCAAAGAAATAAAACTGTCAATCAAGAATTCTATGATGCAAAACTATTTTTAAAAAATAAAGGTGAGAAAAATACTTTTCCAGATTATTTTAAAGTTAGAATTTGTTGCTAGCAACCCCATCTTACAATAAATTCGATGAGAAATTCTTCAGAGTGAAAGCAAATGATTCCAGATGGTAAACTGAATCCACAAGAAAAAACAAAGAATGCTAGTAATTTAACTGTGTAATAGAAGATATTAGAAAATAGTACTTTTTCTTTTCTTCATCTATTTAAAAAGCAGTTGTATAGAATATTACATAGACAATAAATAAATTTGACCTCTATCATATAAAATGTAATATATTTACTAATAACAGCATAAATCTATACCAAACACTAGGAATGAAATAATTAATATTAGAGCAGAAATTAATGAACTGCCGTGATATTGGGGGCTAGAATTTTAACATTTGAATTTGGCAAGGGACACAAACATTCAACCAGTAAGGAAATAACACTTCCCAACTCAATTTCTGAGTTTAGTATTACCCTAAATCTAAAACCTGACAAAGACATTACAAAAAAAAAAAAAAAACTGTAGACCGATATGTCTTATGAAATGGGATGCAAAATTTTTCAACAAAATGCTAGAAAACCAAATCCACAAAAATAAAAAAAGTAATTATATATACACTGCAACCAAGTGGGATTTATTCCAAGAACGCAAGATTCAAGGCCTCAAAATCAATGAACATGATACATTGTACTAACTGAATAAAAAACAAAAATCACATGACCATCTCAATAGATGCAGAAAAAACATTTGCCAAAGTCCAACAGCTTTCATCTTTAAAACACTCAACAAATTAAGAATGGAGGGGAATTTCAACAACCTAATAAGGGCATCTACATAAAACACACACCTAACATCATATTTCATGGTGAAAGACTAGCTGTTTTCTTTATAAGATCAGGAAGAAGACAAAGATTTCCACTCTCACCACTTATATTCAACAGTGCGTTGGTGTATATAGCTAGGGCAATTAGGCAGGAAAAAGAAATAAAATGCATCCTGGTTGGAAAGGAAGAAGTAAAACTATTTCCACCAATGATATAATTTTTTATGTAGAAAATAC
>NW_012101654.1:620078-629286 GCF_000951045.1 Mandrillus leucophaeus | reverse complement strand
TGAAAAAAAGGAAGTCCTTATCTATAGAGAAGCAAGGATAAGAATTACATCAGACTGCTCTTCAGAAACTATGCAAGTAAGAAGAAAGTAAAAGATTTAACATGCTGACAGAAAGAAATAGCCAGCTAGAATTCTTTATTTAGTGAAATCATCCTTTAAAACTAGTGGAGAAATCGGCCAGGCATTGTGGCTCACCCCTGTTAATGACAACACTTTGGGAGGCTAAGGAGGGAGAATTGCTTGAGGCTGGGAGTTCAAGAGCAGCCTGGGCAATATAGTGAGACCGTGTCACTACAGAAAAAAATAATAAAGAAATTATCCACTTGTAGTGGCGCACACTGTAGTCTCAGCTACTTGGGAGGCCACGGTTGGGGGATCATTGAACCCAGGAGTTCAAGGCTGCAGTGAACCATGATTGTGTCACTGCAGTTCAGCCTGTGTAACAGAGCAAAGACCATGTTTCAAAACAAAACAAAACAAAAACAAAAACAACAAAAAACTAATGGAGAAGTACAAACTCTCTAAGACAAACACAAATGAGGGAAATTCAATAAGGTTAACACTAACTTTTCAGCATAAACAATGGAGACCAGAAGACAGTGAGAGAACATATTCAAATGCTCAAAGAAATAAAACTGTCAATCAAGAATTCTATGATGCAAAACTATTTTTAAAAAATAAAGGTGAGAAAAATACTTTTCCAGATTATTTTAAAGTTAGAATTTGTTGCTAGCAACCCCATCTTACAATAAATTCGATGAGAAATTCTTCAGAGTGAAAGCAAATGATTCCAGATGGTAAACTGAATCCACAAGAAAAAACAAAGAATGCTAGTAATTTAACTGTGTAATAGAAGATATTAGAAAATAGTACTTTTTCTTTTCTTCATCTATTTAAAAAGCAGTTGTATAGAATATTACATAGACAATAAATAAATTTGACCTCTATCATATAAAATGTAATATATTTACTAATAACAGCATAAATCTATACCAAACACTAGGAATGAAATAATTAATATTAGAGCAGAAATTAATGAACTGCCGTGATATTGGGGGCTAGAATTTTAACATTTGAATTTGGCAAGGGACACAAACATTCAACCAGTAAGGAAATAACACTTCCCAACTCAATTTCTGAGTTTAGTATTACCCTAAATCTAAAACCTGACAAAGACATTACAAAAAAAAAAAAAAAAACTGTAGACCGATATGTCTTATGAAATGGGATGCAAAATTTTTCAACAAAATGCTAGAAAACCAAATCCACAAAAATAAAAAAAGTAATTATATATACACTGCAACCAAGTGGGATTTATTCCAAGAACGCAAGATTCAAGGCCTCAAAATCAATGAACATGATACATTGTACTAACTGAATAAAAAACAAAAATCACATGACCATCTCAATAGATGCAGAAAAAACATTTGCCAAAGTCCAACAGCTTTCATCTTTAAAACACTCAACAAATTAAGAATGGAGGGGAATTTCAACAACCTAATAAGGGCATCTACATAAAACACACACCTAACATCATATTTCATGGTGAAAGACTAGCTGTTTTCTTTATAAGATCAGGAAGAAGACAAAGATTTCCACTCTCACCACTTATATTCAACAGTGCGTTGGTGTATATAGCTAGGGCAATTAGGCAGGAAAAAGAAATAAAATGCATCCTGGTTGGAAAGGAAGAAGTAAAACTATTTCCACCAATGATATAATTTTTTATGTAGAAAATACTATGGAATTCACTATAAAACTATTAGAGCTAATGTGTTCAACAAGGTTGCAGGATACAAGATAAATATACAAAATCTTTTATATTTTTATGTACTTGCAATGAACAATCTGAAAATAAAATTTAGAAACAAATTTTCACCATTGCATCAAAAAGAATAAAATGCTTAGAAATAAATTTAACAAAAACTTTCAAAACTTATGCTCAAAACATTACTGAAAGAAATGTAAAAATACCTAAATAAAGGAAAAGCATCTCATGTTCACAGATCAGAAACTTGATACTCTTATGATGGCAGTGCTCTCCAAATTGATCTACAGATTCAATGTACTTCCTATTATATCCCAGCTGGCCTCATTAGAAATTGACAGTTTATTCTAAAATTCACATGGGAATTGAAGGAACTGAGAATAGCCAAAGCAATCCTGAATAAAAAGAACAAAATATGAGAACTCATACTTCCTGATTTCAAAACTTACCACAAAGAAAAAATCAAGACAGTGTGTGATAATGGCACAAGGTTATGCATATGGATCACCAGATTAGAATTGAGAGCCCAGAAATAAACCTGTACATCTATATTCAATTATAAGAATGCCAAGACCATTCAATGGGGGAAATTTTTTTTCAACAAGTGGTAATATGGATGGCAATATAAAAAAGAATGAATTTGGACCCATACCTCATGCCATATACAAATGTTGACTAAAAATATATCAAAAACCTAAGTGTAAGAACTAAACTATAAAGTTCTTAGAAGAAAAATTAGGAAGAATATTCATGAGTTTGAATTTAGTCAAGGATTCTTAGAGGCACTAAAATCATAAGCAATCAAAGAAAATTTTGAGAAGTTAGTTATTTCATAATTTAAAACTTTTGTGAATTAATAGATATAATCGGAAAAGTAAAAGAAAACTCACAAAATGGAAGGAAATATTTGCAAATCATATATCTGATAAGAGATTTGTATAGATAATATATAATACATAAAGAACTCTTAAAACTCAGTAATAAAAAAATCAATAGCACAATTAAAAATTTGGCAAATGATCTGAATATACATTTCTCCAAAGAAGATTACAAATGGCAATAGGCGCATGAAAAGGTGTTCAATGTCATTAATCATCAGGGAATGCGAATCAAAACCCCAGTAAGATGTGACTTCATACCCTTTATGATGACTAGAATCAAAAAGTCAGATAATAGTATATGTTGGTGAGGATTTAGAGAAATTGAAACCTTCATGTATGGCTGATGGGAATGCGTAAAATAATGCAGCTACTTTGGAAAACAGTTTGGCAGTTCCTCAAATAATTAGGTAGAGAGTAATCATATGACCCAGAATTTCTAGCCATAGGCATATACCCAAGATAAATTAAAACATGTTCACAGAAAAACTTTTACATAAATTTTTGTAGCACAATTATTCATAATAGCTAAAAGATGAGAACAACCCAAATGCTCAAGAGATGAATGAATTTAAAAATGTGGTATATTCACACAATGAAATATTTTAGTGATAACAGCTGCAACACTGATGAATTTTGAAAGCATGAAAGAAAGAAACCAGTTATGAATGACCACATGTTATATGATTTCATTCATATGAAAGTCCAGAATTGGAAAGTTTATAGAGACAGAAAGCTTATGTCTGGTAGAGGGCTGGGTGGAGGAATATGGGAATGATAGCTAAAGGGTACAGGGACTCTTTTTGAGGCATATAAAATTATTCTAAAATGGACTGTGGTGATAGTTACATATCTGTGATCATACTGAAAGCCATTGAATTGTATACTTATAGATAAATTGTATGGTATACATACAAATAATATCAATAAGGCACTTCAAAATATTTTTTTAAGCTAATCAGGTGTGGTTGTTGGGGGGACACAATGTTAAATCAGCTTAACCATCATAAAAAGAATAAATTAGTCTTGTTGAATGTGCAGGAGAGTTCCCCATCCCCTGTTTTCTAAAGAGTTTTAAAAATCTTTTCTTCCTCTCTCCCATCCATTCTGATAGCCTTTGCCTTTTAATAAAAATAAATTTGATTTTTTGTATTTAATCATATTTTATTTTGTCCCACTTCCTTAGTTATTTTTCCTTTTCCTGACCTCTTTTAGTCCTCAACTGAGGTTTTTCTTTATTTTATTCTCACTTCTATAATTTTCTTCTCCCAAATAAGATGATATAGTCTTCATTTAAATTTAGCATACATAGTTAAATTTAAAATCCTAAAATAAAACCATACAATATCCTGTTCTCTAAAAATGAACAGTTCTTAGAATGTTTATCTCTGGTCCTGCCCTCATGATGTCTGTAAAATTATTTGACATTTTAATTATATCTTCTATCTGATATCTTAACCTCACACATTATTATTCAATATTACTATTTTTGTTTCAGGGCATCAATGTTTAAGAGTTACAGGCATGTTTTCACTTACTTTATCGACAGTGCCATTTTGTATCTTCTGTATGCTCTCTGCTTTCATTTTGCTACTTCTTGAAGTATGTCTTTGTTTTCAAGTTTCTTTGGTAAAGGTGTTCTTGTGGTGAACTCTATTCTTGTTAATCTAAAAATGTATTTCCTCCTTGTTCTTGAACATTTTTCTGAATATACAATTCTAGATCAATAGATATCATCTATCTGCACTTTGAAGATATTGATCTACTCTTGTCTCCACAGGTTACTTTTGAGAAGTCACCTTTTTCTCAGTTTAATTGTTGTACTTTTGAGCATGATTAAAGAAAAACCTCTAGCTGCTTTCAATATCATCTCTTTGCCTATAGTAGTCTGCATTTTCACTATAAGCTATATAGAGATAGATGTAAATTTTTTATTTTCCTGCTTGAAATTCATTGAGTTTCCTGAAATTGAGGATTTGTCTTAAAATGATTCTTGAGAATTATTGGCTGTTATCTATTTGAATGTTGTCTCTCTCTTTCCATTCTTTTAAGTTCTCTTTTTCTTTGGCGTGACCATTAGCTGACTACTGTTTCATACCTTCCATTTCTTTGAGTCTATCCTGCATTCTGGATAATTTCTTCATAGGTACACTCATGTGCCACATAATGATGTTTCAGCCAATGACTGATCACATATATGATGGTGGTTCCATAAGGCTATAATACCATATTTTTACTGTACCTTTTATCTGTTTAGATATGTTTAGATACATAAATGCTTCCCATTGTGTTAACAATTGCCTACAGTATTCAGTACAGTAACATGCTGCATAGGTTTGTAACCTAAAAGCACTAGGCTATGCCATATAACCTAGGAGTGTAGTAGGCAATACCACCTAGGTTTGTGTAAGTACACTCTATGTTGTCCACACAATAGTGAAATCATCTAATGACACATGTCTTAGAATGTATCCTCATTGTTCAGCTATGCACGAACAATGGATGGTATAATTCACATGTGTAATAGAATTCACTCATTCCTCAGCTGTGTATACTCTACTATTAAGCCTTTCCATTGGTTTTGATTTTTTATTGATTATATGTAATTTTATTCAAATAGTTTTATTTTAAAATGTCCCTATCAGTTTTAAGAACATCTATTCTATAACCATGATCACTATTAATATTCATACAGTAATTAGCCCCGGCATCAGCACAATTCTGTACCCAGTGGAGCACACATTCCCACTGAAACCCACAATCCCATTTATCACAACCCATGAGAACCTGCCTCTCAGCCTCTCTGTCTTTCATGTGGTTCTTCATTGAGCTGCCTAGAGAAAGCTGTCACAGGAAACATTCAGCCTTGAACAAAGGAGGGAATAGGCAAGGAGGATCTAAGTTGGAGACAAAGCTGCAGGACTTCTAGAGTCCTCTGGCAAAGGCTGTGAACTTCCATTAATGCTTGAGTAGACACAAGGAAGAACTGCTTGCTTCAGTCGGACAGACAGATAAATTCTGTATCATTGAAAGATCCATATATGTGTGTATAATCCTTACAGGAGGTGAGGGCAGAAAAACATAGCCAAACAATCTAATGGGATCCTCAAACCAAACCCTTATGTGGGCTTGTGTGTGGAGGCATCTGAAGACTGGGAGCTCAGAAGATTCCCCAGGGTAAATCAATTCTTTCATTCATCGATAGCATACATTCTTTCTCTAAGTATCTCACTGATAATTTTTCAAGAGTTTCAGGATACCTCATCCATTGTATTTGGCAAACACCAAAGTTCTAAAAACTTTTTCAGGTACGATCCAACACTGATCCACATGTCTTCTGAGCTACAGTGGGTAAAAGTCCAGTCTGCAAAGTAGTCTCCTTGAAATCCCTCTCATTCCACTTCCAGTGAGAGGGAAGCAAATTCTACTTCTTCCCCACAGAGGTACAGAGAAAAAATACCATAGAAGTCCAGCAACTTCTTCCCAAGAAATTCTCTCTGACTTCAACCCTTTAATAACCTGAGCATAAAGATGGCATAACCAGTTTGAACTTCCACTTATGTGAGCACGAGCATACTGGCCTTCTACATTATCTTGTTTGGGTTTTTGTTTGTTGATTGCATGTTTTGAATTATCCGCCAAAACTGATGCAGAAACAGTCTCATTTTAAAAAAACCTATGACATCCGAATGATTACATTTCAATTATATACCACTAATTCTCAAAAACTTCATTCTATGCATACAAAAGGATGGAGTTTAAAGACAATGTATAAAAACATCATTTTTATTCCTATATGCCAGTCTATTTTTCTGAACCTCCTTCTTTGGAGGCCAGAGCTATAAAAAAATAACTATTTAACTTTATTTGTTACCAAAGCTACACAAAATTTGACAAATTTAGAAACATGCCATGGCTTTTTAAAGTTATAATTCATAACAGGAATTAACGTTCTCCATTGAAACTCCAAAAATTTGACTATATAGAAAAATCCCTGTAGCAGTAATGTAGCAGCAGATAAATTTAGAATCTCACACAGGTGTACTTTCTAGTTATCTACCACCTCTTCAGCAGATTCTCAACAGAACTGTTAAATATGATTGTTTTTATGGTTTGAGATTTTTTTAATGATACAGCATGGACAGGTAGACTCAAAGATTCTGCAATATTTGCTGCTGGTATATTTCTGAGCTGTGTTTCATGCATCAGAAGTTACATGGATTTAAAAAAACTGAACTCCTATGATCATATATGGGAACTGCTATCATGGCTGCCTAAAATCATAAGACCCTTTTTCTTAGAAAAGAATTCCTGCCCATAGGGAAATTGAAAAATATAGATTGTTCAGTAGTTCTCATTTAGCCAAGCCATGTGGTTATAGATATTATCAGAGCTGCTAATCTATAGGCCAGGAGAGATTATCAGTAATTGATCTGCTCTGAACTATCCTATTTCAAGTAAGTACCTCTTTTGGAAAGGCAGATTTGAGGTTTAAAAGGAAAGTCCTGTGGATGAAACAGTGTCATGGGTTGCTCCCTTTATTTTTTGCTTTCTCTTTTAGAAGAGTAGCAGAATAAAATGTCTCCAAATAAAACTGTGAATGACCCAATGACCAAATACTCCTCTTTCCTGAAAATTTTAAGTCATTTCAATTTTATGTAGAAAACTTAATTCTAGAAATCAATGTTCCCCCCTTCTTGGCACCTAAATGGACTTGAACATTACAGCATGTGTCAGGTTTTCATTTCGTCTCAAAATAACTATTTTTTCCATCTCTGGCAGGGATTAAGTGCCACAGTTTGGGCACTTGCTCTGTTGACATTAAATATGAGTTAAATGCTCATCAATTCCAGCAGTGCATTTCCAATGGATTTAAGGAATTTTGAACACATATCACTATTAAATAATAAGGAATTCCTTGCCATAAAGTGCTTGATGAATATGAGTGATAACTAGATGGATATTTATCACCTTCTGAAAAGGATTATTACTCCCATGTTTTCAAATGGATAAAACTAGGCAGAGAATTTAGGGGATTTGCTGAAAGTAGCTTTGTAAGTCAGGGAGTAGCAGAAGCTCAACATTGTCTGGCTGCTATGCTACAGTCATCTTTATCATTTTGTATATTGCTTCCTCCTCTCTCTCTTTTGCTAAAGAGAAAGAAATAGGTTTTTTATTAAAGGAACACACCAAATTGTATTCTCAAAATTTTCCAAGCATTTAAGCATATGGGTTTAGATAGTGATGATTGAGGTCTTTGAAATTAACCTAATTACTCTGGAAAAAACTAATAGTTATGATCCAAGTCAGATATAGACAGTGGACATTCAGCTTTAAAGCCATACGCCTTTGCATCTGCTTCTACATTTCTCCCTTTAGGATAATTTGTGCAAAAAGGCAGGGAAAGTCATCATTACCATCACTTTGTTTATGCCCTGATTCTTTCTGAGAAAACTTCCTTCATCCCCACCCACCTCTTCATGGGTCATTTGAGGCATTTCCAAATTGGAGGAGTTGCACGCATTTTTCTACAGTAGGTGATTCAGCGGAAGGGTGGGCTGAGCCCACCCAGCACAGCTCACTTTTTTTATGCCTCTGCTAGGTACCAAGTGGGCATCTGCACCTCTCTATGCAGAAAGTGCTTCCTTCATGGGTTGAAGGCATGTGAGCACCCTGGAAAAGCTCAGGAAAACCAAGCTCATGGTCATGGATTCAGCTGATCATAAAGGAGATGAAGGACAATGATACCGAATCAGAAAAATTCAGGAAAGAATTTAAATTGAAACTTAAACAGGCTGCGTGCGGTGGCTCATGCTTGTAATCTCAGCACTTTGGGAGTCCGAGGCAGGTGGATCACGAGGTCAGGAGATCGAGACCATCCTGGCTAACATGGTAAAACTCTGTCTCTATGAAAAATACAAACAATTAGCCAGGTGTGATGGTGGGCACCTGTAGTCCCAGCTACTTAGGAGGCTGAGGCAAAAGAATTGCTTGAACCCAAGAGATGGAGGTTGCAGTGAGCCAAGATCATGCTACTGAACTCCAGCCTGGGTGACGGAACCTTGCTACCATAGAGAGGAAAGTAGGAATTTGCTTCTTACGCCTCTTATTACTATTACAAATATATATCTTTCTCTCCACTTATGTAAGCCAGGACAGAAAATCAGCGGAAAATGAAAGAATTTTTAAACCATCAGATACCAATTTTTAGGAATGATGTCAAAAATAGAGGAGAAAAGTAATTGATACACTTGAGGTCAATATTTTGAACATTTATACATTTGACACATTTCTATATGAGGCTCTGAGTTAGACACTGTGGGTAAGACACAATTGCAGCATGTGATTTCTGTTCAGAAAGAGTTGGAGAAAATAGAATACATATGTGTAAGTAAAATAACTATCTAAATTCAACAGCCCTTCATGCTAAAAACTGTCAATAAATTAGGCATTGATGGGAAGTATATCAAAATAATAAGAGCTATTTATGACAAACCCACAGCCAATATCATACTGAATGGGCAAAAACTGGAAGCATTCCCTTTGAAAACTGGCACAAGAC
>NW_012101654.1:614073-614833 GCF_000951045.1 Mandrillus leucophaeus | reverse complement strand
GAGGAGAGCCCTATTTTACTTTTGGTGAATATCATTTTCCTTATGTTATTTTTGGAGTTGATGATGTACCATAACTATTTGGAGAATGTTAAAATATAACATTCAATTTTTAAAAGAAAATCTGTTGATCATTTGATGTGAGCACGAAGTCGTGAAGAAGATGCTGACTCACCTGAATTCTCTCATCTCACTACATTATTTGTCAGTGCTACAGATGGTTCTTTTTTTCCTCTTGGAAAATGTTTATTTTTCAATACTAAATTGACTTCCGTTTCAAAAATATCAGCATCCAATCACTATCTTTGGGTCTGATACATAAGACGTACTTAAAATTATACAACTCTATTTAGGACATTCTAAAATATGCTGAGAAAAGAGATCTTTGTTATCTGAAGACATAAAAACAGTATCTAAGCAAAGTGAGGCTCACCCTAGATCTCTCAGCAGGCAATTAAAGAAAATGATTGCTGGAAAGAAGTGCCTTAAATTGCGTGTTTAAAAGACCTGGGAATCCTAATGTATACTTCCTGCCTCTTTCTCATCATATTGCTCAAAAAGTTCTGAGTTTTATAAGTTGAGAAATACAGGAACAGATGTGTTTGCTGAAATGTTTGAGTGCATAGCTCTTATGGCTCTGGTACTGAGTTTCCTCCTTCATGCTATTAATTGCCTCTTTCCAAATACATGGATTTCATACTCTGATTTCTCTTCAGATCATATAAATATATAAATTTCTAGATTTTTAAGAGCATGATTTTTT
>NW_012101654.1:603468-613329 GCF_000951045.1 Mandrillus leucophaeus | reverse complement strand
CATCACACACCAGGGCCTGTCATAGGGTGGGGTGGGGTGAGGGGGGAGGGGAGAGGGATAGCACTAGGAGATATACCTATGTAAATGATGAGTTAATGGGTGCAGCACACCAATATGGCACATGTATACATATGTAACAAACCTGCACATTGTGTACATGTACCCTAGAACTTAAAGTATAATAAAAAATTAAAAATTTTTAAAAATTAAAGAAATAAAACAGCTGTTAATCTTATTGAAAAAAAAAAGAAATGTTATTACAAGTATTGTTTTTGACATTCAGGTTAGTTTATAAATCATTTAATTCCTGGTGAACTCTAAATTCTACATATTTCCAGTTAGTGCAGCAGAAGCAATGTATGTTGGAATCAGCTATGTCCTTAAGCATCATGACACTATTTTTTAAAAAACAAAACACATTTAAAACAGACACATTGTCTGACCATCAGTCACACAAGGAAAATCAGGTTTTTTTGACCCCTTCCTACTGCCACTTATGAAGAAGGATAGAAGATTCATCCATCTTAACTAGCATTAGCCAAGCATTTCATGGCATCAAAGAAGTCACTAGTAGTTAATACAAAAGCGTGTTCAAAATTGCTTAATTCTGGCCAGGCGTAGTGGCTCATGCCTGTAATCCCAGCGCTTTGGGAGGTCGAGGCAGGTGGATCACCTGAGGTCAAGAGTTCAAGACCAGCCTGGCCAATATGACGAAACCCTGTCTCTACTAAAAATACAAAAATTAGCTGGACGTGGTGGCAGGTGCCTGTAATTCTAGCTACTCAGGGGAGGCTGAGGCATGAGAATAGCTTGAACCCGGGAGGTAGAGGTTGCAGTGAGCCGAGATCATGCCACTGCACTCCAGCTTGGGGGATAGGACAAGACTCTGCCTCCAAAAAAGAAAAAAAAAATTGCTTAATTCCAATGGAAATATATTGCTGGTATATATAGACATTGGAATAAATACGATGATACTATGTAATGTCCATAGAGTAGATGCACATTTTGGCATTAGTAGATGTACATTTGGTCATCAAAGGATGACCTTGTGAATTAAAACTAGTTCATGCAGCCAGGAGAGAAAAGTTGCTGCCCTTCTGTTACAAAGTGGATCAACGTGGGCAGTAAATGGAGGCAGAGCACCTGAGTTCCCTGCAGCAGTTCTGACCAGGAAGGGAGGAAAGAAATGAAGAGATCTGGAGCAAGTTCTCCCAGGGAGGACTGTGAAGGACCGAGACCTCTTGGATAGAGTCTTGATGAGAGAGAAATCCTAAAGCAGAGAGAGGGAAGTTCTCAGGGGGCTGTGTCATTGGCACAAACATGCTAGTTCACCCCTCTGCTACCTGTCTCCTTTTAACAGGTGATTTTAAATACTATAGCACAATCCACCCTCTGACTCGTTTTAACATGTTCTCACCTCTTTAGCCTTGTGGAAATGTATTGCCAATATCTACAGGCATTTGGTTACATACTGGCACTGTTTACCCACTGGCTGCAATGGCAGATGCCAAGATTGGAGTTAAGCTCATATGGTTTCTAGTGGCCAAGTAGATAGGGCATCCTGGAGAAATGAGGTAAAGCAGAGTCAAGCAAGGTTCAGGAATAGCAAGCATGCTCCTAAGACACTTATCAAGGTGGAAACTTTGCAGCAACGAACAGGCCTGTACATAGAGCAATAGTACTTTCCTATATGTCTCAAGGTGTTCCTTGAGATGATTTCCCCCAGTGTGAGTTATTGGCTGGTCCTCAGACCTCTGTACAGACTTTACAATCTTAGTAGTACTCACAGTCTTTTCATTTACTGTTTTGGTTCCTATTTTTCAAAAATTATGTTTTCAAAGTAGTTCGTTGTTTTAGATTGCATCCTGAGAAAACTTCGTGATTGAATCTCTCTCTCTCTCTCTATCTGCCTTTCTTCCTCTCTTTCCCCTTGTATATGTAGATGCACATATGCATATATGTATATTTAAGTATATATATGTATTTAAGAGAACTATAATAATGCTTTACATATAGTGTTATAAGCTGTCATTTTCACTTATGAACGTATCATAGTCTTAAAAATCAAGAAATAAACATGTGCATCATTACTTCATACAACTTATTACAGGATAGATCATTTTGACTTATCACTGATTTAAACAAACTTTTAATGAACACATTTTTCCATGTATGTTTGCACACTTGAACTATTACATCCTTAGAGTAAGTACCTAGAAGTCAACTTGCTGGAATAGGAGAAATAATAACATAAATTTGTTCGATAAAGATTAGAAGCTTTCCTTTGAAAACAATTTAAGGATTATATTTCTCTAATAATATATGCAGATTTGTATTTTATTACATGTCTAATAACACATGTTATGTAAAATGTATTTTGGGTTTGCCAATCAAGAGAAAAAAAGTTGTTTAATTTATATGATTTTGATTATCAGTAAGGCTTAATAATTGTATATGCTGATTGACTACTTGTATTTCATATTTTCTGCAATTATCTTTTCATGTTTTTACTGCCATTTTTATGTTGGAATATTTGGTTTTTGTCCGTTTGTGTAGCATATATGTATATTATTGATTTTCCTCCTTTGTTATTTATAAATATTTTTATAATAAACATTTTCAAATAGATACCAAAATGAAAGGAATAATCAGGGAGAAATGATATATTTTATAATTTTTCCTTCACATTTTAAGTGAATTTATGGACTTCTTTCCTAATTCAGTTCAATCAATTATTTTGTGTGTGTGAGGAGAGCCCTATTTTACTTTTGGTGAATATCATTTTCCTTATGTTATTTTTGGAGTTGATGATGTACCATAACTATTTGGAGAATGTTAAAATATAACATTCAATTTTTAAAAGAAAATCTGTTGATCATTTGATGTGAGCACGAAGTCGTGAAGAAGATGCTGACTCACCTGAATTCTCTCATCTCACTACATTATTTGTCAGTGCTACAGATGGTTCTTTTTTTCCTCTTGGAAAATGTTTATTTTTCAATACTAAATTGACTTCCGTTTCAAAAATATCAGCATCCAATCACTATCTTTGGGTCTGATACATAAGACGTACTTAAAATTATACAACTCTATTTAGGACATTCTAAAATATGCTGAGAAAAGAGATCTTTGTTATCTGAAGACATAAAAACAGTATCTAAGCAAAGTGAGGCTCACCCTAGATCTCTCAGCAGGCAATTAAAGAAAATGATTGCTGGAAAGAAGTGCCTTAAATTGCGTGTTTAAAAGACCTGGGAATCCTAATGTATACTTCCTGCCTCTTTCTCATCATATTGCTCAAAAAGTTCTGAGTTTTATAAGTTGAGAAATACAGGAACAGATGTGTTTGCTGAAATGTTTGAGTGCATAGCTCTTATGGCTCTGGTACTGAGTTTCCTCCTTCATGCTATTAATTGCCTCTTTCCAAATACATGGATTTCATACTCTGATTTCTCTTCAGATCATATAAATATATAAATTTCTAGATTTTTAAGAGCATGATTTTTTACTTAAAAATGGCATTTCTAATTTATATTGATGTTAATGGAAAAGTTATTATAAAGCTATATTAAAGTTTTGATTGATACATAGATT
This sequence comes from Mandrillus leucophaeus, assembly GCF_000951045.1. NCBI lineage: Eukaryota > Metazoa > Chordata > Mammalia > Primates > Cercopithecidae > Mandrillus > Mandrillus leucophaeus. The sequence continues at coordinate 609,735 of NW_012101654.1, read as the reverse complement.
AGATTTTGCAAGTTGATTCTCATCCTTTGTGGCCTTCTTGCAATAGAGAATCAAACACATTATGTTAAGGGTAAAATACTTTTTTCAAATAAATGAACATGCTATTCCCAAACTATAGCAAATATAAATTATTTGCAGAAATTTTGGCCCTGGCACTCCCTGCTAAAATAAAAAGGAGGGATAGATAAGATAGCTTTAATGACCCAAACTTCGTCCTTTTAATAGCTTTTCCACATAGCTAACTGGTGGATGGATAGTTGACAGAGACTGGTTCAACAGTAGTGCATTAAAACTTGGAATTACAGTCTCAAATGTTGAAGCAGTAGAAAGACCTCAAATGCATTCACTATTCTGCAAAAGTGGCTCTTTCTAATTTCACTTAGCAGACTATTACATGTTCTCAATTTTAAAACTTTTCCTTCTACAGGAATAAGTGGGTCAGCTTCTCAGAGCCTATGAGGCAGTCAAGTTGATCTGCAGAATCTGTTCGATTAGGTCAACCCGAAACTGCAAGAAGCAGACGAAAAGATTTGCAGCCAAGTATCATTTCAGTTCTGGATCATATTGACATCTGTTACAACATATTATTAAACATAAAACCCCACATGGCACTCAAAATTATACAGGGAAGGAAAAATGCTACAAAATGCAAACCTTTTGGATTTCATCACAAGTGAATAATATTTAAAATAAGCCAGTGGATGTCATATTTGTATAAAGAAAATAAATATATCAGAATGTGACAATCTGACTAATAGCTGAATTTAGTGGTTTTCTTCAAATGTCATTTTAATTTATTATTGTCAGGTATGGAGACCTGTTTTCAGCATGTACAGTGTCCTACACTTTGGCTGCCTCTTGGAGGAAATGATGCAATACCAATAAATACATGAGTGCAGAATATTTGCAACAGGAAAACATGATATTACTGCCAAACCATATTTAATGCCTGGAGGGCTGATTTTCTTCCCACATCTTTGATTTTGTTTCTCTTTCTTTTAGTTGCCTTTTTGCAATTTCACTACTCAGCAAAGTCATGGAAATAACACTTAAAAGTAGAATTCACTGGAATTTGGCAATGTATTATTATATTTTGCCTTACCCTTCTCTTCTCTTTGGACTTGATTTACATGGAATTTTGTTTGTAACTAAATTTTAATAGAATTGGAGCTGAGATAAAGACCAGACCCATGAGGCAGCTAATGGGTGCCCATCTGCAAGGGTGCTATACTTGGAAAAGTAATAAGGTGAGAAAATTTATATTGCTGAAATCTCCCAAGGACCAGTGGTTGAAGGAAAGGCATTATTGATCCATCGGTGATTGAATGTATCTTCCACATTGGTAGGCTCTATGCTAGTAGTTGATTACTTAATTACATTTAAAGAAAAAAAGGTCTGGTTAGATTAGTTGCAAAGACTTTTAAAATTTAAATGTACTTTTTTTTTTCCACAGTGTAAAGTATGTAAGTCTGACCTGTGATCCAAGAAAACAGTAATGAGGTAAACACTTCTTTTTTTTTATTGTTTTTAGCTTTCCGCATACAACTCTTAGCCTTTCTTCTAAATAACAGTTGAAAAAATATTTTTAAAATGTCACTTTCAGAGTACTAAGTTAATTGCTTTCCTATGACTTTTATGTGGCTCGTATTGGTCTTGGCTAGAGAAATATGTATTTTTTTTTTGGTCCATTGCTATGTAAAGTGTTAAAACAAATAACACTGGAGAATATAGATGAAATGTCAACTAGTGAAGCACACACCATTTTTCTGACCATGAGATTTAAAGAACATTGGGTGTATCAGACAGCTGAATACAAAGCAAAAGTTGAATGGATTCTCCATATTCTTTGTGGAACAGCACTTTTAGTGTCTAAAATAGGAGTTGGAGATTAGACGTGGGTGCTCAGTTTGCTAGCACTTTCCATAAGCATAGACAATTGAAGGAGCATCCATGATTCTGTAATGCAGAAAAATAAACTTTCTCATTGTTTTAATTTGGAAAACTCAGTTCGACCTGGCAAAAAAGCTGAGTGAGAATACTTAAAAAAAAAAGTCAGCTTTATTAACTGCACAGTAGGACAGGGAGGCATTTTGTTATACAACTTGAACTGAATACAAATATTTTATGGTTGCCATATTTATTATTAACATTAAAAGGCTACTTCTCAGATGGTATTTGAAAAAATTGCTACTTTTGCTTATTGGTGTATTTATATATGTACTTATAAATACATATATGTATATGTATCTCTCTCTATATATGTGTGTGTGTGTGTGTGTGTGTGTGTGTATGTGTGTGTTCAGATGCTCCTTGACTTACAATGGGATTATGTCCCAATAAATCCATCATAAACTGAAGAAGTTGAAAACACATTTAATACACCTAACCTACTGAGCATCATAGCTTAGCCTACCCTGCCTTAAGTGTTCTCAGAATGCTTACATTGGCCTACAGTTGGCCAGAGTCATCTGGCAACAGTACACTATAGAGTAGTGGTTGTTCACCCTTGTGATTGTGTGGATGACTAGGAGCTGTGGTTTGCTGCTGCTGTCCACCATCTGGAGAGAGTATTGTACTGCATATTGCCAGCCTTGGGAAAAAATCAAAATTCAAAATTTGAAGTATAGTTTCTACTGAATGCCTATTGCTTTTGCATCATCATAGAGTCAAAAAATTATAACCCCAACCATAAGTTGGGGACCATCTGTGTATATGTACAGTCATGCACTGCTTAATGATAGGGATGCCTTCTGAGAATTGCGTCATTAGGCGATTTCATTGTTGTACAATCGTAGAGTGGACTTACACAAAGCCAGACGGTAGGGCCTACAGCACACCTAGGCTATAGGGTATAGCCTGTTGCTCCTAGGTTACAAACCTGCATAGCATGTTACTGTACTGAACCTTACAGGCAACTGTAACACAATGGGAGGTATTTGTATACACAAATGTAGTGAAAATACAGTAAAAATATGGTTTTTATAATCTACAGGATCACTATCATATATGCAGTCTGTCGTTGACCAAAATGTTATGTGGCACACCACTGGATGTATACATAACACCTACAATGGTTAGACAACTCTGTTTTTTCTAGCAGCTTTATTGTAATGTAACTTACAGATCATAAAATTTACCCTTTTAAAGTATACAGTTCAATGATTTTTAGTAAATTTTCAGAGTTGTGCACCATCACCATCATCCAATTTTATAACATTTTTTATTGCCCCAAAAAGATCCCTCATGCCTGCTTATAGTTACTCTCCATTCCAACCCCAAGCCTTAGGCTAGCTCTAATCTACTCGCTGCCTCAATAGAATCATCTTTTCTGGATGCCGTGCTAGAGACTCTTCCTTGTCACACTCTCAAGTAAAATCACTAGGTCAGGGGCAATGCCTTCTGGGACTTTAGTGAATACCTTGGTTAGAGCGAGTTTTCTATTTTGAGGGATTACTGTGTGGGAGTTTAGAGCTCAAAAAGATCTTCCTAAATCTTCTCTTTAAGTAAGCAGTATGGTTAAAATTGAGCTGTGGACTGAGGCACACCTGGGTTTAATTTCTAGCTCTACCACTTTCTAGAAAAGTGACCGCGAAAAAATAATTTAACCTCTCTAAGCATCATTTTCCAAATATGTAAAAGTATGGCTGTTGAAATATGACATTAAGTAATGTCAGTAAAGTGACTGACACGTAGTATGTATTCAATAGAAACTTTCCTTATGGCTGTACTTGAGCTTTCTCATCAGGGAAAATATACCCTAATTTTTGACTTCAATTGTGTTTGACTTCAAATTTTTCTGCAATCCACTGAAGTATCATTGTCATATGTTTCCTTTACATTTAACCCAAGCCTCTTTGGCTTTTCACTAAAGAATAGCTGCATACTATCATCTATATAAGGTCATATTATTTCCTGGAGCTACTCTGACTTCACCAACAACATGTATTTACTGAGAGAGAGCCTGTGATTGCTGTGTGAGTGATACAATGAAGACATAGTTGAAGAGCTAACAGCTCACTTGGAAACAAACAAGTCACTGGAAATCAAAAATGAATTAAATACCTATTTAGAGACATCAACAGTAATGCTTCTATTTAACCAGCAATTTTGCTCCTGAATACCCACTGGAAGGAAAGAATCTTAAATGCAAAAAAAAAGATTTTTGGACAGAGAGAATTGGCAAAGCATCAATTGTAGCTGAAAATAACAGGAGACGGCTATTGAGCTATTCTTTAAAGGACGAATGCAATTTCAATAAGCAGAAAATGGCACAAAAAGAGGTATTTCAGGAGAAGTGAACTTCAACTTCATTCATTCATTTATGTTTTCGTTTATCAGATATGTGGATGTCTGTTTATATCATTCAGCTTTCACTAGATTATTCTGAGGTAACAAACAATATCAAACCTTAGTGCCATACGAGGAAGAAAAATATATTTCTTATTCATAGTACATCTCTCTCTCTCTCTCTCTCTCTCTCTCTCTCTCTCCCCCCCCCTATGTTGTTTTACTTTGCTACAGTTCTGTGCCTTGTTCTTCATTCCCAAACCCAAGCTGACTTATCAGTCTCACAGCAGCGGGGAAAGAGCTATGGAAGGACCAGGAACAGGAACCACTTCATTAAACACTGATTTAGGTGTTTCTGTGAAGCTATTTTCTGAATGGGGCTAATATCTATAGTCAGTTGACTTTAAGTAAAGAATGTAGGTGGGCCTCACCCAATCAGTTAAAGGCTTAAGAGCAAAGAAATATTTCCTGGAGAAGAAGAAATTTTGTCTCAAGATGGCAGTGTAGAAATCAGGCCTGAGTTTCCAGCCTGCTGGCCCTATAAGTGTTGGATTTGCTAGCCCCCACAATCGCATGAGCCAATTTTTAAATATCTTTATAAATATAGATAGAGAGGTAGATAGATAGATAACCTATTGGTTCTGTTTCTCTGGAAAACCCTAGTTCATAAGAGAATATCATGATTCAATTCTGTATAGATGGAAGAGATTTTGCAAATCAGAAAGGAAAGAATTTGCTAACTGCTCAGAGGTCAGCATGAGAGAGAATTAAAGATGAACCCAAGACACCATTATTTTGTAAGCTAAGTAATTCTACTTTTTATGTTATTTCTTGAAGCTTTCTTCATGCCTTGCCCTTATTTTTACAATGGACTACTACATTGCTAATGACCCCAGTTGTTTCTTATTCATTATGATGTGCATATGTGAAAATATGTTCTATGGTGCAAATGTAAGTTCTTTCTTTTTGTAAATACACCACTGCTCAGTTTCTCAGTAATTGCTCCAAAATTTGAATTTTCTACCAGATGGGAAGCAGAGATATCATCCATGACCAAGATCCAAGCATGTGGCCCCACACGGGCATGACAATAAACTATTATCCTTTGATTTCTTCAAAATGCATTAGAGTTACCCCAGATGAGTAAGAAAATATCCGAATTCCTTAGGTAGTCTCACCATTATTCCAAGAGGGCTGAGACTTCATCAAACTTCTTTGGACGGTAGGATTAAGGGAGGTTGGAAACTGCGTCTGTCCTGATCAAGTTAATTCTCATCCCTTCCCCATTTCCTACTTCTATATCGCTTTGGTTTCTCTCACAGTTTCACATGCTACCAGTGTATAACTAGGTCAGATATTTTTGTGGAACTATTATCATTTAGTATTTAAGAATGTATTTACAGTGTTAAAATTCTAAAACTGAGCCATTTAATTCCTGCTCTATTCCTCTGAGATAATTTGCAATATCCTGTAAATGAGAAAATATAGTCACATGATTTGACTAGGCCCCCCCCAAAAAAAAAATGCCAACAAATCTATTTTCTCATAGAAATTGTTAAGTGAGAATAGTGAGCAAGGCTCTTTCTGAGGGATTATGAAACAACCACAACAACAAAACAAGTAGGAAAGACAACCAAAAAAGAACATATAAGCCATCAAGGAGCTAATGATTTGGTCTTAAAGAAAATACTAGTGTTGGCCAGGCACTGTGGCTGATGCCTGCAATCCCAGAATTGGGAGACTGAACTGGGTGGATCACTTGAGGTCATGACTTCAAGACCAGCCTAAGCAACATGGAGAAATCCTGTCTCTACAAAAAATACAAAAATCAGCCATTGTGGTGGCACACACCTGTAGTCACAGCTATTCAAGAGTCTGAGGCAGGAGAATCACTTGAACCTGGCAGGCAGAGGTTGCAGTGAGCTGAGATCACACCACTGCACTACAGCCTGGGCGATAGGAGGTTCTGTCTCTAAAAAA
>NW_012101654.1:600793-603418 GCF_000951045.1 Mandrillus leucophaeus | reverse complement strand
AAAAAAAAGAAAGAACAGAAAATACTTGTGAAACAGGATATTCCCCTGACCGCTTCATAGGACTCAGAGCAGGGGTGCCTTGTTTACCCAGCCCGCAGTTTTCAACTCCTCTTGAGAGAGCATGCAAGTAAACAAGATGGGAACTGGAAAGCATGAATGCTGGAATTAGCCATCCATTTCAGCCCCAGCAGAAACGAACTCCATCACTTGAACTCACTGTACTCCACCCGTCATGGGAGGGCATGCACAGATGAGTGTGTGCAGGATCCGGGGTGAGCACTTTTGGGCACCAGCAGGAGCAAATTCCACACAGGCCCTGCGACAGCATCTGGGGAGGTACCTGAGACCCCGAAGCCCCAGAAGGAGGGTTACAGTGCTCTTTTAGCTCTGCAGATGGCTTAAGTGTAAACAGCTCAGTGGACCCTCTGCCTTTTCACATGAGGTGGCTAACTTCTGCCAGCAAAAGCAAAGGGCAAGTGTGACAGCCTTTTGTATCTGTACTTGTGGCTCCCAAACTCTTGTCTGGTGTCCAGGAAACATGAGGTTGCACAAACAAATTGAAGGATGGTAAATGTGGGGGATTTTTATTGCCGATGAAAGTGGCTGTCAGAGGGAATGGTAGCTGAAAAGAGGATGGGGTGGGAAGGTAATCTTTCTCCGAAGTCTGGCCATCTCTGAACGGTTTCTTCTTGGAAGTTATGCCATGAAGCTGTCCCTCTGAAGTCAAGCTGCTTCTCTCTGAGGTCCAGCCATAGTCTCCAATGTCCAGCTGCTTTTCCTCTCTGCTGGCTGAGTCTGGGGTTTTTATGGGCACAGGACAGGGACAGCAAGGCCCATGGTTGCTTTTGAAAAAGGCAACATTTGAGCAGTAAAATGGGGATGTAAGTTCTCACTTTGGGCTGCAATCTCAGGCTTTTCAAATGGGACCTCACCAGCGACCTGCCCTTTTCTGCCTAAAATTTCTCTGCCTCCTGTCCTATCACTAATGTAAATTAATCCCCTAAGCACATTGTTCTGCCATATCACAAACCTCCATCTCCTCACTTTCGCTTATGAGGTCCTATCTGAGTTCCTTGTTGTGACCTGTGGGCCTGCCACCTGCTCATCTCCCCAGGGTGTTTTTCTCCCTCTACTGCAGCAGAACCACACTACTTTTAATTTTAAAACACAACATGATTTTAACTTTCCGTGCCCAAAATGGAAACTCAGATCTTTCTCCCTAAACCTTCCCCATCTCAGTTACTCTGGCCAAAAAGTGTAAAGTTATCCTTGACTATGATTTTTTTCTTCATTCTATATCAGTCTGCCTGCAAATCTGATTGAACTGAAAAATCTAACCTATTATCATCCCCTTGACCATCTTGGTCTAAGCCACATGTCTGAAAGAATAGATAGTGAGGCTAAAAACAAAGAAACAAATGAACAAATATGGCTCAACTACTCCAAATTCAAAAGCACACAGTTGTACATTTAAATTAGAGAAGTCTAAAGTGTTGAAAGGTATTTGTTGTGGTTTAACCAAGGCTCTCAGCCTTTAAACTATTTCTAAATTATCAAATATTTTAATCATTACATCCAAAATTTAATATGAATATCCTTTGGGAGTCATCTTTGAATAGATTTTCAATTGTCTAGCCTCTGGCTTTCTTAGGTATAGAGATATTCATGCATCATCTTCAACATTGTCACAGTAATGACAGCCTCCACTGTCCTTGAATAATTGCTATGTTGCCAGGCACTATACTGAGTACTATAGTCATTGTGACTAATTCTCATAAGACTCTGAAGATCAACATATTATTGTTATTAATGCTCAACTTTATTATTATTTTCATTATGATGATTCCCTTTTTATTAAGGAGGACACTGAAACACAAGGACGCTAAGTCTCCAGCCTCATACCCCCTTGCACCTGCATGATAGAGCCAGGATTCATATTCGAGCCTGCCTGCCACTGGAACCAGTCTTTCCACAGTCGTATGCTGTTCCCAGAGAGTTTAACTGGATAATTTTAAGATCACTGATAATTTTAAAGGTAAATGAGTCAACAGTTATTGGCATTTCTTGGTTAAATGCTTCATGTGCGGTTGGTGAAAATAGAGACTATTTTTCATAATGTGCACCACTAGGCAAAACCTTGGGCTTCAGTAGACCATTGTTATTCTAGTTACACAGAAAATCTACCTGATGGTTTTCTGAAAGGTCACTGGTCACTCATCCAGACTTAATAAAGTCTGGAACTCAGTAAAAAGATCAACTTAGCTGATCCTAGTGTTGGCTAGCTGATAGAATATATACAGATGTTTAAAAACTCCACTGTATTAATCTGCTCAGGTTGCTGTAACAGAATACCATAGGCTGAGTGGCTTAAACGACAGAAATTTATTTTCTCTGCCTCCTGTCCTACCACTGGAAACTGGAAGTCCAAGGTCAACAGATGGGCAGGGTTGGTTTCTGGTAAGGACTCTCTTCCTGGCATGTAGACAGCTGCCTTCTCACTACATCCTTACATGGCTTTTCTTCTCTGAACATGGAAAGGGCACTCTGATTTCTTGTCCTCTTCTTATGAGAACACCAGTTCCATTGGATTAGGGCCCCATGTATGTGATCTCTTTTAATCTTAAT
>NW_012101654.1:598065-600743 GCF_000951045.1 Mandrillus leucophaeus | reverse complement strand
GAAGGTAATCTTTCTCCGAAGTCTGGCCATCTCTGAACGGTTTCTTCTTGGAAGTTATGCCATGAAGCTGTCCCTCTGAAGTCAAGCTGCTTCTCTCTGAGGTCCAGCCATAGTCTCCAATGTCCAGCTGCTTTTCCTCTCTGCTGGCTGAGTCTGGGGTTTTTATGGGCACAGGACAGGGACAGCAAGGCCCATGGTTGCTTTTGAAAAAGGCAACATTTGAGCAGTAAAATGGGGATGTAAGTTCTCACTTTGGGCTGCAATCTCAGGCTTTTCAAATGGGACCTCACCAGCGACCTGCCCTTTTCTGCCTAAAATTTCTCTGCCTCCTGTCCTATCACTAATGTAAATTAATCCCCTAAGCACATTGTTCTGCCATATCACAAACCTCCATCTCCTCACTTTCGCTTATGAGGTCCTATCTGAGTTCCTCGTTGTGACCTGTGGGCCTGCCACCTGCTCATCTCCCCAGGGTGTTTTTCTCCCTCTACTGCAGCAGAACCACACTACTTTTAATTTTAAAACACAACATGATTTTAACTTTCCGTGCCCAAAATGGAAACTCAGATCTTTCTCCCTAAACCTTCCCCATCTCAGTTACTCTGGCCAAAAAGTGTAAAGTTATCCTTGACTATGATTTTTTTCTTCATTCTATATCAGTCTGCCTGCAAATCTGATTGAACTGAAAAATCTAACCTATTATCATCCCCTTGACCATCTTGGTCTAAGCCACATGTCTGAAAGAATAGATAGTGAGGCTAAAAACAAAGAAACAAATGAACAAATATGGCTCAACTACTCCAAATTCAAAAGCACACAGTTGTACATTTAAATTAGAGAAGTCTAAAGTGTTGAAAGGTATTTGTTGTGGTTTAACCAAGGCTCTCAGCCTTTAAACTATTTCTAAATTATCAAATATTTTAATCATTACATCCAAAATTTAATATGAATATCCTTTGGGAGTCATCTTTGAATAGATTTTCAATTGTCTAGCCTCTGGCTTTCTTAGGTATAGAGATATTCATGCATCATCTTCAACATTGTCACAGTAATGACAGCCTCCACTGTCCTTGAATAATTGCTATGTTGCCAGGCACTATACTGAGTACTATAGTCATTGTGACTAATTCTCATAAGACTCTGAAGATCAACATATTATTGTTATTAATGCTCAACTTTATTATTATTTTCATTATGATGATTCCCTTTTTATTAAGGAGGACACTGAAACACAAGGACGCTAAGTCTCCAGCCTCATACCCCCTTGCACCTGCATGATAGAGCCAGGATTCATATTCGAGCCTGCCTGCCACTGGAACCAGTCTTTCCACAGTCGTATGCTGTTCCCAGAGAGTTTAACTGGATAATTTTAAGATCACTGATAATTTTAAAGGTAAATGAGTCAACAGTTATTGGCATTTCTTGGTTAAATGCTTCATGTGCGGTTGGTGAAAATAGAGACTATTTTTCATAATGTGCACCACTAGGCAAAACCTTGGGCTTCAGTAGACCATTGTTATTCTAGTTACACAGAAAATCTACCTGATGGTTTTCTGAAAGGTCACTGGTCACTCATCCAGACTTAATAAAGTCTGGAACTCAGTAAAAAGATCAACTTAGCTGATCCTAGTGTTGGCTAGCTGATAGAATATATACAGATGTTTAAAAACTCCACTGTATTAATCTGCTCAGGTTGCTGTAGCAGAATACCATAGGCTGAGTGGCTTAAACAACAGAAATTTATTTTCTCTGCCTCCTGTCCTACCACTGGAAACTGGAAGTCCAAGGTCAACAGATAGGCAGGGTTGGTTTCTGGTAAGGACTCTCTTCCTGGCATGTAGACAGCTGCCTTCTCACTACATCCTTACATGGCTTTTCTTCTCTGAACATGGAAAGGGCACTCTGATTTCTTGTCCTCTTCTTATGAGAACACCAGTTCCATTGGATTAGGGCCCCATGTATGTGATCTCTTTTAATCTTAATTACCTTCTTAAATGTCCTATCTCCAAATGCAGTCACTCTGGGAGTTAGGGCTCCAACAGATGAATTTGGGGGCATGCAGTTTAGTCCATAGAAGCCTATAGTTTTTCATCTGACCCTTGTGTTATTACTTATTCCAGCTTTTAATTTCTGATTAGTAAATAATGTGTATTTAAAATTTCATTCTGTATATTGCTAAACTTAGGTTTATAAACTTAAACCATGCATGAATTTATTGTTCATTAAGACAAATTACTTAGATGCCTAATGCCGCTGATTTTTGCATACTTACTGGATAATGTACAAAGTTATCATTTTCAGGCCACAAGTACAAATACATCACACAATGTATAAACGTGAGGGATTTAATTTGAACTGATATGATATACCTTTTAGGTGAATTAATATTCCATCTTACTCTCCTGTATTACCACCAACAAAAACCACACTACTTTTAAATGTCAGTTAGGTTTTAGTGAAAATCATTTGTTAAATGTTGTATACTTAGTTTAAATCTAACTGGGTAACTAAACATTAAAGGGGGAAAATCTATATTGGTCTAATTTGAATTATATGTTCTTCTCAACAAGCATAATTGCTATTGACTGCCTAAAGCACCATTGTCTAAGTCATGAATAATCATAAAACATTACAATTGACACAAGAAGAATGGAAAGAAACCCATCAAAAAAAAAAAA
>NW_012101654.1:594663-596660 GCF_000951045.1 Mandrillus leucophaeus | reverse complement strand
GAAAGCAATGGCTAGCTTCAAGTAATACTTTATTCTGCAAATCATACATTTAATTATTTGTTGGCAGAAGGAGATGTATAAAATGATGCCTTAAAGATCAATTTTTGTTAGAATAATTAAGGAGAAATAGAAGCTGATTATTCTCTTCTCCCAAGTAACAAAATAAATAAATAAATAAATAAATAAATAAGGAACCCAGAATCACTAAATAGAAAAGATAAATGAATTGAGAGTTAGAAGGTGTGAGTTCAAGCTGCAGGTTGGAACTATTGACGCAAATCATTTGGATTCCATATTCTTTTTTTTTTTTTTTTTTTTTTTTGAGAGAGAGAGCCTTGCTCTGTCACCCAGGCTGGAGGGCATGGCCTGATCTCGACTCACTGCAACTTCAGCTTCCCAGGCTCAAGAGATCCTCGTGCCTCAGCCACCTGAGTAGCTGGGATTATAGGCACCCACCATCATGCTTGGCTAATATTTGTATTTTTAGTAGAGACAAGGTTTTGCCATGTTGGCCAAGCTGGTCTCAGACTCCTGGTCTCATGTGATCCACCCACCTCGGCCTCCCAAAGTGCTAGAATTACAGGCATGAGTCATCTTACCCAGCCTGGGTTCCATATTCTCAATAGAGCTCTACCACAATTAGATTCTATTGCTGCAGTATGACTTGACAAAACCTTTGAAATATAAAACAATGTTGATTTATTTTCTTTATGGCCATGTAGGGAAGAAGTCTGATACAGGTCCCTTCGGGCTAAAATGAAGATGTGGACAGTGGATGTATTGCCTCTGGAGGCCTTTCCAGCTTCCAGAGGCTGCTCACATCCCTTGGCTTGGGTGCCCCTTTCTCCATTTTCAACGCCAGCAGCTCAGCACCTCTCTAACCTGCTTTCATTGTCACATCTCCTTCTCTGATCACAACCAAGAACAGTTCTTTATATTAAAGATTAATGTAATTAGGTGGAGCCTATCTGATCAATGCAGGATAATTTCTCCCTCTCAGGGTCATACTCTAAATCACTTCTGCCAAGTCCTAGTGCATGTAAGATAACCCATTCACAGGTTTAGACGGCTAGGAAGTAGACAGCTTTAGGGGAGCACTAGTCTGCCTGCCCTGGGGCTGAAGTGAAATTGTCTTACATAATCTTAAAGATCACTTCCCACCTGAGCACCTGCAACAGAGAATCTGCCTCTGTCCCATGCATTCCCTGCGAAAGCAGTCTTCTTCCGGTCAGCCGAGCCTGTGAAGATCTGCTTCCACAGAGCTCTGTATGTGTAGTTCACCATCTTCGATGAAAATTCAAAAGGAGAATACAGGTTCAAACAAAAGCGTAAGTGATTTGGCTCACCATTATGAAGAGTTTTTCCAACATTTGGGATTGGTGGAGCATCACTGAAGATCTATAGAAACAGGAACTTCTTACCTATCTGAGTTATGTAGGATTAAAGATGAAGACATGATTGTTAACTCTGTGGAAAACAAAAAAACAAACAAACTCATTGAATACAACCAGAATACCATATTATCAGGAGCAATTCTTTTATAGTAGATATGCAAAACATTTCCCAAGCTGAGAAAGATGCCATGGAGAAATTTTGTGTTTGTTTGTTTATTTGTGATGTGTTTCTGTTTTGGCAGTTTTCAGCTTTTCTCCATTTAAAATGTTGATATCAACATCTTTTCGAGTTGTAGAATGTTGAAAAAATGCATCATCCACACAATATTCTTTGAATTAGGGGTTAGTTCTTTATTGTTGTGATGGAAGAAAGGAGAAGAGAAGCTAAGTGTTGTATTGTTCTTTCTATTTATGAAATGCCTTGAAAATATAAAATTTCCCTTCCTAGAAAAAAAAAAAAAAGCAAATAGATACAGTCCTCCACAGTTAGCAATTTTGTAACCGGTAAATTCTGGACACTTACTATGTTTTTCTCATCCTACTCTCTAGTTGGACAGCTTTGTGGGAATTAATATACCTTAAAAATACTATTTGGACATTTTT
>NW_012101654.1:590348-591603 GCF_000951045.1 Mandrillus leucophaeus | reverse complement strand
CAGTAGCACTCCCCAGGTTGTAACAGTAAAAAATGTCTCTATACATTGCCTAATGTCTCATGGGGAGAAAAATCTACCCCCGGCCCCTGGCTAACCCCTTCAGTTTTGGAACCATGGCTTCTGAGGGTAAGTTTATTGCAGGATGGTAAAAGTACAGAACCAAGGTAAATTCCCATTTAAAAAAAAATGATGAGATACATTTTACCCCACTAGGTGTCTCAGCAACTGTTTAAAATAACTGGAGGGGACATCTCAGTACTAAGAACTATCATTTCCATGGTCCCTTTGATAGTTGCCTTCCATGACTCTATGAAGTCCCCAGGAGGCAACTCAAACAGTTTTCCATGATCCATGGGAATTAAGGCTCTGGTTGACCAAACTACTAGCAATCAAATACATGATTTAGGAAACACTAAGTTCTTGGGACGTGCTGGTAGAATGGCATTTTTAAAGTTAGCTACTATATTATATAGATTTCTCAAAGAACTAAAAATTGAACTACAATTTGATTCAGCAACCTCACTACTGGATATCTACCCAAAAGAAAATAAATCATTATTATTAAAAAGATACCTGCACCCATATGTTTATCACAGCACTATTCACAATAACAAAGACATGGAATCAACGCAAGTATCTATCAATGGATGACTGAATAAAGAAAACGTCATATATAGCCACAATGAAATATGGATTACTACTCAGTCATAAAAAAGAATGAAATCATGTCTTTTGCAGCAACATAGATGGCTCTGGAGGCCATTACGTTAAAAGCCCTGACTACGCTGCTACACAATCTATGCAAGTAACAAAATAATGCTTGTAACCCATAAATTTATAGAAATAAACAAAAAATAAAATAAATGTTAGCTGCTTGTTCCAGGAATAGTACTAATCTAAAGAAAGCTTTAATTCCCAGGTAGAATGTATATTTCCTGCCTCTGAGTTTCATGGTTATTTTCTAATCCCCACAGTAGCTTGCTCAATTTGCATTTTGATATTTGGGATACTTTACTTGCTAAAGTACTTGTCTTATCCACTGGGCTAGGTGTTCTTGATAAACAGTGGGTATTTCTTAATTATTTTTAGATTCTCTATGTTTAGCATATGGGGGAGAGGAATCAAATATTGAATAAGTATTTGCTAAATAAATAAGTAAATACTATATTTGATCATTTGTTTAACATTTATTAAGTAATCTTGTATATCAGAAATTGTTCTAGACCCTAAATACAAAGAGAAATTAGTGTTGATG
>NW_012101654.1:575077-587883 GCF_000951045.1 Mandrillus leucophaeus | reverse complement strand
CTGTTCAAGTATCGTGGACCTTCCCCTGTTCCACACCATGTCAGTTTCTAGGGTTTTACATTGTGATTACCCTCACTCAGATATGTTCTAATTCCTTACTGTTCTAAATGGCACCCAGGTGAAGCCCTAAGTTCCTGCTGAGATCTGAGCTGTGAATAGTGAAAGAAGACTATCATCTTCCTTTCCTAGACACTATACATGCCTAGTTTTTTCATTTGTGTTGGCCATCTCATAACAATGTCAACATATGGTGAGACTTCAACCCATCAACCTCTAACCACTTGACCAAATGATGTTGTTGTAGTGTCCCTTCTCCACCATGCTTGTGCAGTTTACTATGATCTGTTTGGATTTCAGCTGTAAAAATGTGATGATAGTGACAACGTCATTCAATTCGTTTGTCATTCCTCCCAGTGACATGATATCCATCAGTTTGGAAAATCATGCCTTCCTCTGCCATCATCCCAGGGACCCTGGTGCCCAGTGTCAGGCTAACTGCTAATTACTTATGGCCGAAGGTATGGAAAGAAATCCACCTAGCTACCCACCGCAGATCGCTCTGTCCCTGGAGTAACTTGAGAGATCTGGGCATGTGCTTTGTTGAGATTCAGAAAAATGCACAGTCTTTTCCAATATTGTTTATGAATTTGTTTCATATTTATTTTGTTACCTACAATCAGAACAAAAGAGAGTTTAAAATGCAGACATGAGGATAAAGTGGCCAAGTCCATGAAAATGATAGAGCCAGGTTTCCTAGCAGGAAAGCCAAGCTGCCTATTATATCATCCGGGTTATGATTCCCACAGGGTTTCGGCTTAGAAGAAAACCTCTGCTGCCTGTGCAGTGATGCTTTAAATTCCTTTCATTTGTAGCTATTGCTTAATTAGAAATAAGCTTTAGATTAATATATGTAGAAAGCTAACATATTGACATGATTTCATACCAAAGAAGAAACATATAATACCAGATTTGTTCCCAGGCAGATTTGATTCAGGATGGTAAGGTGAGGATAAGAGAGGATTGTTCTCAATTTGGTTCTGTAAATAGTTGTGACAATTCATTTATCTGCACAACTGAATTGAGTGATCTGGGACTAAAATTAGAACTAACATGGCATGTGTTTCACAGTTTCTGAGGCAGCTACTTCTTGCTCCTTCCAGAAGACTTTTGAGGATACAGAAAGGATGAAAATTCTCCAAGAAAATGGAGCACCAAGACTGATGTTGCATGAAATGCCAAAATTTTGAATAAAATTCTATCGACCACAAGATGTATAGAGAGGAACAGAGAAATATAATCAGAAGCACTTACAGATTTTGCTGCTTGAAGGAGCAAACCCAGTCCCCTGAGAAGACAGACCGGGGTTTCTTTCCTCCCCCACTGCCTGCTTCTTGAACTGGCATTCTGAATCTGAAGTATCAACCTGAGAATCGGCTGTCCTTCTGTGCACATGTGCTACATTTTGAGGTGACCTGAATACTATCTGCACCCCCCTCAATTAGCAATTCCCATTTAAGCCATATATTAGACTGCATGTTTAAATATAAGAGAGAAATTAAAAAGACGGGCAGTGGTAACTAGATCCAGGGAAGTTTAGTTACAATGAATAAAGCAGAGTAGATGGAAAGAAACCTGAAATGTGTTTGAATTTTCCCATGTTTTAAGCTCAATGACTATCATCCCAGTGCCTTTCAACATGTTATAGACCATACCATCTTCAATATGTTCTGACCCAATTTTAGTGTATTTCTACCTAACCTTGATTTTGCCAGGGTTAGTGTAATTTAGTTATAAACACATGAAATATGGCTTTTCAAAAAGGATATCCTCTCCCAAATAATATATGCCCTTGACCCCCATCCTTACTGTGCAAATATGGAACACGGAGCTAGACACGGAAAATTCGGTTAAGCACTGACCTTATCAATGTGTTCTTTAGGTTTCAATCAGAGACACAGAGGATTCTATTAACCCCCAACTGCACCATCAGTAGGAGGAACAAGGATAATTGAGGTACCGTGACCATTGAAAACACAAGAATGATATATGCATTTCCTCATTTGAGATAAAGAAAGAGAAAGATACAGTATGGAATAAATGGTACATCGTCCTGAAAAAAAAATCTCTGGAAATGACTTCACAAGAATTCTTAAAATGTAGTAAATTGCTCTATGTCTTCAATACGATAGAAACATTTATAAGCTCCATGAATCACGAACTGCAAGAATAAAAAGAGACCGTGTTGAGAGGAAAAGGAGCTGGGTGAATTAAGGTGGAGTAGCAATATAAAACTTGAATCAGTGTTGGAAGCAGTAAAGAACAGAACTGATGTTGTGGAAAATTAAAACACTAATATGGACCATAATATTGAGCTTTCCTGGAATGCAGAAGAAAAGGATAAATACCAAAAAAAAAAAAAAAGGTAAGAAAAGATGAAGATATGGAATTTAGAGGAAAAAAGCTAACCTGAATATAACTAATGTTCTCAAAGAAGAGACAAGACAAAACTTAATCAAGCAATAATAAACTTTAAGCAATGATAACCTTCTTGGATTGAAGACCTATGTATTAGTGTGGGTTCCCTAGCAGGAAAGAACTAATAGGATAGATGTATATAGAGGGGAGTTTATTAAGGAATATTGACTCACACAGTCACAAGGTGAGGTCCCACAATAGGCCGTCTGCAAGCTGAGGAGCAAGGAAGCCAGTCAGAGTCCCAAAACTGAAGTATTTGGTGTCTGATGTTCGAGGGCAGGAAGCATCTAGCATGGGAGAAAGATGGAGGCCAGAAAACTAAACCAACCCAGTCTTCCCACGTTCCTCTGTCTGCTTTTATTCTGGCTGTGCTGGCAGCTGATTAGATGGTGCCCATCCAGATTGAGGGCAGGTCTGCCTCTCCCAGCCCACTGACTCAAATGTTAATCCCCTTTGGCAGCACCCTCACAGACACACCCAGGAACGATACTTTGCATGCTTCAATCCAACCAAGTAGACATTCAATATTAATCATCATCACAACCTGTATCTTCAGATCCAATGAACCTAGGTTAAAAAAAAAAAAAAAAAAGATTTGCCTAGAGACATATGAAGATGATATTTAAATGTGAAGACAAACAACATGTCCCGAAAGCATCTCATACAGGAGAAAACAAACATTACTTCGAAAGGAGCATATCAGGTAGGCCTGGGACTTCTCTTCACCAATTTCAAATGTCAGACAACAATGACAGAATTGTTACAGACATCTGGAAGAAGAGAAAAAATACTCAAGAGTTTTATACTAAAGCAAGTAGTCTTTCATATGCGACCACAACCAAAAACTCTTCTTAGATGTGCAATTACAGAGGAGAGAGAATAACACGTACATCATAAGTCATTGTGAGAATTGTATGAAGTCATGAATGAGAGAAATGAACATTTGACTACTACCAAGTTCTGCATAAATGTAGGTTCCTATTACCTGACTGGCATTTGTAGATGTTTACTAAATCAAATAGGAAGGGGGCATCTTAAATACCAAGATCTGGTATTTAACAGGCTTTTCTTAATCCTTGCTCAATCTCAGAGAGGGGTGCCTGGTTACAAGCAGAGACCTCACACTGAGCTGGAGGACTTGTTTTTTGGTGTTGAAACCTTGGTCAAGTGACTTAGACTTTCTGCGCTTCCATTTTAGTCTTCTGTAAAATAAGTTATTGGGGCTAAAAGTTTCTTCTAGCTTTACTATTCCACGTCATTTAAAAGTTTAAAGATCTATAAGTGCAGCATTATGCTGGTAGAGGTTACACTTTAATATTCTTTTATTTTCTATGTTAAGTTTTACTTTAGGTACATAAAGCTTACATTAGGCAGATATACTGGATAAATGAGTAGCAGATTTCAAATAAGTAACATTTGGATTTTGTTTGACTAGTCAAAAAAGACCATGGAATAGGCACATTTAAAAATGCAAAAGACAAAAATATATTTAACAAATAGGTTCTAGATGTACATACAATGCTTTAGCAGTTATATTTAAGGCCGGATAAAGATTTGAAATGCTCCACCCACAATACCATAATACTCAGCATGGGTGGGAGGGGATATGGCTGTAATGGGGTTAAAGAGGAGTACAGTCAAGTTTGTTAATGGAATCCCTACGTGGACTGTGTTGAAACTTAAAGCACATTAATAATAAAAGCGCTGCTTTAAAAACTGACCTTGTAGTTGAAAGATATGCGATTGTATCATTACCAATTAATGTGTTAGGTAACATAGCTTGTACTTGGAAAGCAACAAGGAGGAGTATCTAAATGATATTCACACATCTTAATTAGTGTCATTAATAGTTCTTTTGCCATCTTTCATGAGAGCAATGGCATTACACTGCAACCATCTTGTTATAAGTCAAACCAGGAAGCTAGATTTGAAGCCAAGTTCTTAAAAGTGGTTTTAAGCTATGGTGCCTACATGACTAGAATGTTTCTCTAGGGGCTCTTCTCAGCTGCAGGACTTTCGAAAGCAATCAGCAATAGAGCCAGACCTGAAGGTAATGGTGACTAATGGACAACATTACACGTACTCTGTGAGATTAGAATGCAAAAACATAAGAAGAAATATGCAAAACAAATGTCTTCCTATAACCTCCCCCGATGATTCGTCAGTGATTTTAATACTATAGGTAAAAATTTATAGATACAAATATTTCATCTCTGAATTCACTATCTGCTACTGAACAACTGAAATTTTTTTTGAATGATGTTCTGAAAGTTACTGAAAAAGAAGCCCCTCTAAAATCCTTATTATTGAAAAATGTTGGTGCACTAGCATACAGTGTGGCACAAACAAACTTGTATAATTTAGGACCCATCACGTGATGGTTGCATCTTAAAAATTTTTATCTTCTCTGGAAACTATAATCTATATAACCTATACCTAAAATAAATTTTATTATTGGGTTTTCTTCTGACTCTAAAGGTACAATATCCTTTAAGTGGGCTTAGAGGGGGAACCGGCAAAATACAAAGTAGAATAAAATTAAAAGGAAAAAAAAATGATGTGCTTCCATCCAACTTTTTTTCTATATAAAATGTGTAATTATGAATACATATATTCATAAATGCAATATTTAACTTATATACGTAGTTTTCTTTGTGTCACTATCTTATGTCATTAAAATTTTTCAAAAGTATAATCAATATAAAATAGCCTATTTTATAGTTGTACCATGTCTGTCTGTCTGGGCTTCTATAAAAGGATATTGTAGACTGGATGGCTTATAAACAACAGGAATTTATTTCTCACAGTTCTAGAGTCTGGGAAGCCCAAGATCAAGGAACCAGTATATTCGAGGTCTGGTGAAGGCCTGGTTCATAGATAGATGGTGGTCTTCCTGATGTGTCCTTACATGGCAGAAGGCGCAATAGGGCTTTGTTGGGCCTCTTGTATGAGGGCACTATCCTGTTCATTACCTAGTGACCTCCCAAAGGCCCCACCTCCTCATACTATCGTATTGGTGACTGGGTTTTACCATACAAATTTTGGGAAGACACATACAGGCCATGGTATACCATAATTTAACTTATTGTTGAACATTTGAGTTATTCCCAACTTTTCACTATTAAAAAATAATACTGGCCAGGAGAGGTGGCTCACGCCTGTAATCCCAACACTTTGGGAGGCCAAGGTGGGTGGGATCATTTGAGATCTGGAGTTTGACACCAGCCTGGCCAACATGGCAAAACCCCATCTCAAAAATTAGCTGGGTGTGATGGTGTACACCTGTAGTCCCAGCTACTTAGGAGGCTGAGGCATAAGAATTGCTTGAACCCAGCAGATGGAGGTTGCAGTGAGCCACCACATCATTGTACTCCAGCCTGGAAGACAGAGTGAGGCTCCATCCCCCCACCCCCCCCAAAAAAAACTATGCTGAATATGTTTGTTCATGAATTTTGTTTTTATTTCTAACTACTTTATTAAAATATATTCCTAGGACCATCATTACTAACCCAAAAGGTGCAGCCATCCTTAAGACTCTTCACATAGATTGTCAAACAACTGAAAAATGTTAAACCAAATATACCTCTACCATTTGCATATAAAGGGGTACAACTACAAAAACTATTTCATTTTTGTTTTTAATGTTACTCTTCATTAACAGTGAAAAGAAATGTTTTCACATTTATTAGTTATTTGTGTTTTTTCTTCTAATAATTATCTGTTGATATCTTTTTAGATACTGGTATATTAATAGTAGTTTCTCTTATAATTAAGAATATCTTATGATACCAACTGTGATATCTTTTTTTTTTTCTTTTTTTTTTGAGACAGAATCTTGCTCTGTCACCAGGCTGGAGTGCAGGTTACACTTTAATATTCTTTTATTTTCTATGTTAAGTTTTACTTTAGGTACATAAAGCTTACATTAGGCAGATATACTGGATAAATGAGTAGCAGATTTCAAATAAGTAACATTTGGATTTTGTTTGACTAGTCAAAAAAGACCAGGGAATA
The DNA here is from genome assembly GCF_000951045.1 of Mandrillus leucophaeus. NCBI lineage: Eukaryota > Metazoa > Chordata > Mammalia > Primates > Cercopithecidae > Mandrillus > Mandrillus leucophaeus. Next base: position 581,394 of record NW_012101654.1, on the reverse strand, counting down.
GGCACATTTAAAAATGCAAAAGACAAAAATATATTTAACAAATAGGTTCTAGATGTACATACAATGCTTTAGCAGTTATATTTAAGGCCGGATAAAGATTTGAAATGCTCCACCCACAATACCATAATACTCAGCATGGGTGGGAGGGGATATGGCTGTAATGGGGTTAAAGAGGAGTACAGTCAAGTTTGTTAATGGAATCCCTACGTGGACTGTGTTGAAACTTAAAGCACATTAATAATAAAAGCCCTGCTTTAAAAACTGACCTTGTAGTTGAAAGATATGCGATTGTATCATTACCAATTAATGTGTTAGGTAACATAGCTTGTACTTGGAAAGCAACAAGGAGGAGTATCTAAATGATATTCACACATCTTAATTAGTGTCATTAATAGTTCTTTTGCCATCTTTCATGAGAGCAATGGCATTACACTGCAACCATCTTGTTATAAGTCAAACCAGGAAGCTAGATTTGAAGCCAAGTTCTTAAAAGTGGTTTTAAGCTATGGTGCCTACATGACTAGAATGTTTCTCTAGGGGCTCTTCTCAGCTGCAGGACTTTCGAAAGCAATCAGGAATAGAGCCAGACCTGAAGGTAATGGTGACTAATGGACAACATTACACGTACTCTGTGAGATTAGAATGCAAAAACATAAGAAGAAATATGCAAAATAAATGTCTTCCTATAGCCTCCCCCAATGATTCGTCAGTGATTTTAATACTATAGGTAAAAATTTATAGATACAAATATTTCATCTCTGAATTCACTATCTGCTACTGAACAACTGAAATTTTTTTTGAATGATGTTCTGAAAGTTACTGAAAAAGAAGCCCCTCTAAAATCCTTATTATTGAAAAATGTTGGTGCACTAGCATACAGTGTGGCACAAACAAACTTGTATAATTTAGGACCCATCACGTGATGGTTGCATCTTAAAAATTTTTATCTTCTCTGGAAACTATAATCTATATAACCTATACCTAAAATAAATTTTATTATTGGGTTTTCTTCTGACTCTAAAGGTACAATATCCTTTAAGTGGGCTTAGAGGGGGAACCGGCAAAATACAAAGTAGAATAAAATTAAAAGGAAAAAAAAATGATGTGCTTCCATCCAACTTTTTTTCTATATAAAATGTGTAATTATGAATACATATATTCATAAATGCAATATTTAACTTATATACGTAGTTTTCTTTGTGTCACTATCTTATGTCATTAAAATTTTTCAAAAGTATAATCAATATAAAATAGCCTATTTTATAGTTGTACCATGTCTGTCTGTCTGGGCTTCTATAAAAGGATATTGTAGACTGGATGGCTTATAAACAACAGGAATTTATTTCTCACAGTTCTAGAGTCTGGGAAGCCCAAGATCAAGGAACCAGTATATTCGAGGTCTGGTGAAGGCCTGGTTCATAGATAGATGGTGGTCTTCCTGATGTGTCCTTACATGGCAGAAGGCGCAATAGGGCTTTGTTGGGCCTCTTGTATGAGGGCACTATCCTGTTCATTACCTAGTGACCTCCCAAAGGCCCCACCTCCTCATACTATCGTATTGGTGACTGGGTTTTACCATACAAATTTTGGGAAGACACATACAGGCCATGGTATACCATAATTTAACTTATTGTTGAACATTTGAGTTATTCCCAACTTTTCACTATTAAAAAATAATACTGGCCAGGAGAGGTGGCTCACGCCTGTAATCCCAACACTTTGGGAGGCCAAGGTGGGTGGGATCATTTGAGATCTGGAGTTTGACACCAGCCTGGCCAACATGGCAAAACCCCATCTCAAAAATTAGCTGGGTGTGATGGTGTACACCTGTAGTCCCAGCTACTTAGGAGGCTGAGGCATAAGAATTGCTTGAACCCAGCAGATGGAGGTTGCAGTGAGCCACCACATCATTGTACTCCAGCCTGGAAGACAGAGTGAGGCTCCATCCCCCCACCCCCCCCAAAAAAAACTATGCTGAATATGTTTGTTCATGAATTTTGTTTTTATTTCTAACTACTTTATTAAAATATATTCCTAGGACCATCATTACTAACCCAAAAGGTGCAGCCATCCTTAAGACTCTTCACATAGATTGTCAAACAACTGAAAAATGTTAAACCAAATATACCTCTACCATTTGCATATAAAGGGGTACAACTACAAAAACTATTTCATTTTTGTTTTTAATGTTACTCTTCATTAACAGTGAAAAGAAATGTTTTCACATTTATTAGTTATTTGTGTTTTTTCTTCTAATAATTATCTGTTGATATCTTTTTAGATACTGGTATATTAATAGTAGTTTCTCTTATAATTAAGAATATCTTATGATACCAACTGTGATATCTTTTTTTTTTTCTTTTTTTTTTGAGACAGAATCTTGCTCTGTCACCAGGCTGGAGTGCAGTGGCGCCATCTCAGCTCACTGCAACCTCTGCCTCCTGGGTTCAAGCAATTCTCCTGTCTCAGCCTCTTGAGTAGCTGGGACTACAGACCCGCATCACCATACCTGGCCAATTTTGTTTGTTTGCTTGTTTGTTTGTTTGTATTTTAGTTGGGACAGGATTTCACTATGTTGGCCAAGATAGTCTCAATCTCCTGACCTCGTGATCTGCCCACCTCGGCCTCCCAAATTGCTGGGGTTACAGGAGTGAGCCACTGCGCCAGACCAATATCACTACTTTTAAAAAGACAATATTTATGACATTAACATTCATTTCTGTATTCCCTGCTTTCACCAAGTCTAACTGGTTTTTTGTTAGTCTGCTTTTTTTTTCAGGCAGTAGAGTTATATTCGATTTTAGGCAGCTCTTGGCTTCTTTTCCAATTTAAACAAGCTAGACACTTAAAATTTTTATATAAATAATTTTGTGAGTATTAAAACAAAACAAGTATTATAAGGCTATTGATCCTTTTTGCAGCAGAGTAGTGGTTTCATTGCTGAAGCAAAATACAATATTATAAAGCTACATTAATATTTTCATTTCTATGGCTAGGTCAATCAATCTGGTTAACAATTGAGAAAAAAAGAGTTGCAATCAATTACATTCACACAACTATTTTGTTTTTTGCATGTAGAAGCAGAGTTAAGTTCTTGGGTCATTACTGAAGCAATAATATATTCTATTCTACCTTGTGAAATTTTTTAGAAAACATGTAAAGAAGTTGCCCTTGGAAACACCTTCCTGCAACAAAATAGAGACCCAATGGGGAAAGACATTTCTGAGGCAGCTTAACTTTGTGTCTGTAGCTGTAAAATAATAGAGATAATTAAAACAAAAAAAAAACCTTTTGAATTTAACTAAAAACACGCTTATGTCACCTTATTTTTATTTAGTTTTAACTGGTCTATTGTTTTCATATTTATTTGCTACCCTTAAAAAATGCCTTTGTTATCACAGCTTTTTCTTCTGAGACACATGCCTCTCTCCTGTTTGAGTTCTGGTTCTAAGGTTACACAGCTTAGCAGCAGGAATTGTTTCTTTCTCCTCTTCTCCTTCTGTGTACAATTGCGTTTTAAAAATGGCCTACGCTGTATTACATAGGCACGCTATTTTTTATTTATTTATTTATTTTTGAGATGGAGTTTCACTCTTGTTGCCCAGGCTGGAGTGCAATGGCACAACCTTGGCTCACTGCAACCTCCACCTCCTGGGTTCCAGCGATTCTCCTGCCTCAGCCTCCCCAGTAGCTGGGATTACAGGCATGTGCCACCATGCCTGGCTAATTTTGTATTTTTAATAGAGACAGGGTTTCTTCCTGTTTGTCATGCTGGTCTTGAACTCCCCACCTCAGGTGATCCGCGGTCCTCAGCCTCCCAAAGTGCTGGGATTACAGGCATGAGCCTCCGTGCCCAGCCTAGGCATGTTATTTTTTTTTAAACGTATACTACTTTTTTTCATCATGTGGTAGAGATGAGTCAATTCAGCATGCTACTCTATTTAATCATTGACCAAAAGAAATCTACACATTCCCATGTTTTTCCAGTTCAAATAACTGATCTTCCAAAAACAATTCTAATTTGGCTATGTCTCTCAAATCTGCTAAACAGAGCAAAAAATTATCAGGAGAAATGCCATACATATAACCATGAATAGAAAGCAGTCTGTCTGTATCTCTAACAAAAATATGTTTGGGAACTTTATATAAACCTTTCAAAACATGGATGGAATGGCCAAATGTTTTCTAAAATTGTTTATCCAGTTAATCACCCTTGCATATTTAAAATTTGCACATTAGGTTATGTGTGTGTGCACAGCTTCTTTCTAGTTCCACTTTATGGGTAAACATTTACCCCAGCTCTTCACTTGCATGTTTAACATCATTGATCAATGTCTTCATCTTCATTAAATGATGTTGAGTCACCTCACAGTGTTCTACTATTTACACTGAGGTCTTGAGACCAGCGGCATTGGCATGAAAACTCCTAGCCCCCAGTCGAGATCTCCATTTTTAACAAGACCCCTAGAAGATGAATATGCACATTCAAGTTTGAGAAGCATTGTTTCAGGGCACACCATCTTCACTTCAAAGTGCAGTTTTTAAAATAAAGCATACTCTGAATCTAGGTATCATGCTGACTTTAGAAGTTGTATCTGAGGTTGCAAATACCTTCATTTGAACATTAAGAAACATTTCCACTCATGCTACAAGAACATGTTTATGATCCACACAACATAACCACTGAGTATATTGTTTCAAAAGGGGGTTTAACTTATTAAAACAATATCTAGCCCTGGAAACTTCGAGATTATGCTTCCAAGTATAATGGCTAAATCTCCATTAAGCTTATCCTCTTTTAATGTTTTAAACCTATTTAATCAGGCAATCTCCCTCAGCATCCAAAACTAGCATTATTTGAGGAGGTTTTATGGTAACATATTTTCTCCAAAGAGTACTCAGTTGTTAAAAAATCAAATCAATGAAGTAATACACAGTGGTATAAAAACTTGTAAAAATTGGACTACATGGGAGAGATACATTTTGGGGTGGATAAAACCCTTGCCTTATGTTTGGAATACATGGTTCTTGTTGAATATATTTAGACATAAATACTGGCAGAGCACTTCATCTCTTGCTCTGTTTTGGGATGTTCAAATGTGGTGGTCCTCCTGGGCATGAAAAAATATATATATTTATTTTTCTGTAGCACAGCTGGAGATACGTACACCACGTATACACAACTATACAGTACAACATCCTGCACGCATGCACACACACAGAGACACATCATGACAGGGGAAACTGTGCTTTTAAGAAGTACACATGCCTCAAGAACCTAGCTTAACATTAGTTTCAACTTGACAATAGAGATTTCAGGTGAATCTTGTTTCCCCTGAATTTCTATGGCTTCCCTCTTGTAATTCATGGGAACTGATCAAGCTTCACAGTGTGACTCCAGGATGCCTCTTTGTTTCTGTTGTTTTTCTCAGTCTTGCTGGCTAAATAATGTAGCAAGCCTAATAAATTCAAATAAAATTTCTGATTGGTTTGGCAGCAGTTTAACAATCTAGAATAATTTACTGATCTCAGAGACTTCATGTGAGTCCATAATGTTTAGACTAGAAATAATAAAATGCACTCAATTGATTAAGCTGTTTGTAGTCGTCTAAGAATTAGCATATTGTATAATTGCAAATATTTTATAATTACCAAGTGGGGCTGATAAAAGGGTTCGGTGCTATCGACTGCTGGACTGATAACCTTGATGAGAGGAGAATCTCAATGAGAGGTGAATTCTCTGCAGGCTGAATACAGAGTGAGCTGGAGGACTGCAGAGTCTAGCTTCTTCATGCTGTTCCTTACTGTAGATGCCTGCAGGATTACCCAAAGCTCTGCTCTGCAGAAGGCAGTGCATGGGAACCTCATTGCTGTGTGGCTGTGCTCAAGCAAATGCTCTAATGAGACTCTGCGCCCCTACAGCGTACCTTTTCCCCAGAGTTCTGATATGGGTTGACTGTGTCCCCACCCAAATCTCAACTCGAATTTTATCTTCCAGAATTCCTATGTGTTGTGGGAGGGGCCCAACGGGAGGTAATTGAATCATGGGGCTAGTCTTTTCTGTGCTATTCTTGGGATGGGAATAAGTCTCACGAGATGTGATGGGTTTATCAGGGATTTCTGCTTTTCTTCTTCCTCATTTTCTCTCGCTGCCGGCATGTAAGAAGCGCCTTTTGCCTCCCGCCATGAATCCGAGGCCTCTCCAGCCATGGGGAACTGGAAGTTCAATTAAACCTCTTTTTCTTCCCAGTTTTGGGTATGTCTTTATCAGCAGCATGAAAACCAACTAATTCAGGTTCCTGCTGAGGGAATGAAAT